>NW_026706992.1:0-320850 GCF_024137745.1 Phymastichus coffea
GAGAGAGAGAGAGAGAGAGAGAGAGAGAGAGGAGAGGGAGATTCACGCGTACGTAGAGCGAGAAAAATACGCACCGATTACAAGAATAACGTGAAAAAATGCGCAAGGTCTAGCGAAGAGCCTTGCATCTTACGCCAATCGAATTACCGGGATGAGCCCTTGGCGAACAGACAGGATTAAAACGAAAGAGAAGCTCGATACGCCGAGTAAGAAGCGAGGGAGAGGAGCTGTTTTGACGCGTCCTCTGCGCGGCGTGCCGAGCGACTAGCGAACGGCGCAGACGGTACGGCCCTCCCGGGCTTCCTCTCTCTCTCACTCGCGCTGCTGGGAGGCGCTGCTGCGCAAGACCGTCCTCCCCGCAGCTACAACGCTTCCACTACTATAGCCCTGTATGCACGGGCGGCCAGCGAGAGAACACGTGCGACACGTCGCAACTCCGATTCATGCATGTACCTTCCGTTTTTCTTTTTTATCCCAGCCCCGACCACCTTGCGTGCAGTTCGTGGCGGTGCGTCATTGACTCGTTCGCTCATCGATAGGCCTGACTATGCATCGACCTTATCTACTTATACCCCGCGCGAATAATTGCTCCTTCTTTTCGTTCTTTTGCTAATCCTCTCTAAGCAATCAACTGTGCTTATTTTACGTTCAGGGTCGCGTCTACCTTGTCCCTCTCCTCCTTTGTAGCGCGAACTATCATTTTTTTTTATAATATTCGATTTTCCGACCGAGCGCTTCATCAATCTCTCCAATGAGCAGTTATTTCGACGAGTGATTTTTATTCTTGCAAAGATTACAATGAAATCGATGTACTACTAATGAAGTGAAGACTACGCTTGGCGAACTTCATTATTGGACATGATTAACCGCCGTTGAGCTCGTATGTCGGTTGGCTGCAGTAGCATTATCTGATTATCTGTCGGGCAAGTGTGCTACAGATCGTCATAAGCAGTATCATCTTTATTATGCTCGACTTCTCCACTTCTGCAGTCGATATCTATGATGCTTAATTAATATCTCCATCGTAAAGAAAAAAGAAAAAAAACGAAAAGAAAAAAAAAAAAGATCAAGTTTTCTTTTCACCGGAAGAAGTTTAAAAGCTAAAGCTCGTATTGATTTTTTAAACTGAATCTTGGAATAGACTATAGATAGTTTGGAGAAGAGCTGTAAAGGAAAGAAAAGTTAGAGAACCAACAATCTTACGTTTCTTTTGTGAGCGAAGACAATTGAACGAAAAGATGAAGTAAACTAGAAGATATAAAGGGCCAAGAGCGTGTCACTCGCAGATCCTGATACGGCATGAAAAGAGGACAATTTACCGAATGGGGATGATTGGGGTAAAAAAATTGGAATTAATGTCTGAACATTAAATAGAGTTCGTTTAAAAAGAGCATTTTTTCCAAGATGACTCTGTTTTTCAGGCAGCACATAAAAAGATCAACAACAACAAATTGAAGGACGTTGGCAATATTAGAACTAGTATAACAATCCTTGCGTCGTTGCACACAGATATACGAGAAAAATTTGCTTCTCTCATAAAGATCAATACACGAAGGGTTAAAAATAAATTAACGCGGCAGCCTCGCAAAGGAAGTGATAATTTTCGCCGTGGTGACAAGATTTTCTCCTTTCTTTCTTTGCGAGAGATTAGATCGAGCGCGTTTGGTCGTAAGAAAACGAGGGAGGAAAAAAGAGCTGAGTTGCGATGGACATTTATTCGAGAAAGATAAACAGAGTGGAGGCAAGAGCGGCAAAAGAGAAGTGAGAGAGAGAGAGAGAGAGAGGCTAGGCCCGACGGGCGTTTCTCTTATTGATCGATCGTCCCGCGCAGCCCAGCACGTGAGAGAGAATGTGTATATACCAGGGACAAGGAAGGTAGAAACAGATGCGCGCTTACACGTTGATGTGTATTGCCATTCGAATTTGATTTTTTATCGATCCCTTGGTCGACCGGCTGCCACTTGTTAATTCAACGTATTTTTGCGCCTCGCTTTTACGAGCTGTACTTGCAGCCGCTCGCTGCTGCTTTTCGCCCGTCGTCTTTCCGCTTCGCTTGTCTATCTCGCCTAATATCGTTCATTATTCGTTACTTTTTACTTCATTCGGCGGGTAAATCTATTTTCTTCGAGAAAATTTGACCAATGGAATTCTGAGAATTGCAATTATAAAAATTATTATAATTATAGTAATTATAATACTTTGAATTCCATTGTCACTGGTCATTACAAATTAAACAATTTACTTGGAAAACAAAGAATAACTTTCTTTATATGTATTACAAATCCTTGTTTCCTAAAATATCGTATTTTAATAAAGCTGTTAAAGATTCCAATTCGATTCTCATTATTTATTTTGCAAATGTATTTCCTCTCATAAGCCATATACATATTCTGGCAACTTTATTCTGTCTGGTTGTTTGTCCGCTGAGTCGATTTTCAAGCCAATGGACGGCCATATTTGATGATTCGTACTTTTTCAACGAAACAAGTTAAGATAGAGTTGCTTCCAATTCATCTCATCAACGTCGATTATAATTTCTGACGTCAAAGTCTTATGAGTCTTCGGTTTTTTGAAAAAAAGTTACCTTGCCACATACACGCGCACGCACAAACAATCTATTTATAACTTTTGGCCGTCCGATAATACAAAAAGGTTTGACAGTGCTCGAAAATAATTTTTTGGTGTGTTGTTCTTGACTCAACCGACTTAATACATAATCAAGCAGCTGACTAAGCAAAATATTAAGGAAAAATTC
The DNA here is from genome assembly GCF_024137745.1 of Phymastichus coffea. NCBI lineage: Eukaryota > Metazoa > Arthropoda > Insecta > Hymenoptera > Eulophidae > Phymastichus > Phymastichus coffea. Next base: position 2,756 of record NW_026706992.1, read on the forward strand.
TTAGCGTTATAATGGCTCTTGTATCGTTGGAACTTGGTTAAGGAAGAATTTTTTCATTCTGCAAGTAAGCAGTATTTCGATATTAAATTAAAATTTCATCAATCTACTCGAAGAAATACTATAAACTCTGAAGAAGGTAACTATCGAAGCATAGTATTTGCAAAATTTGTTGAATTCCTTAGAGACATTTTTCCAATGAGGTTCAACTTTTCTTCGGCATTGAAAAACAAATAACAATGAAATCGATGAAACCAACCGTAGGAACGTGGAAAAATGGATTTCAAAGAATTTAAGTTTGAAGAATGTTTCAAGAGTTTCATAACATTCTTTGATTACCACTACCACTAAACAATATTACCACGTTGAAATACTGCTTGAAATTAATCAGCATTTTTTTTAATCGCATTCTGATGCACATATGTACAACGTAGATGATCATTGCAATTTAGTGAGCCCGAAAAGAGACATTTTATAAAACTGGATAAACATGTACAATATTTTCAACAATTTGTTTTCCTCGTTTGATGATACACGCATTAAAAGTATTTAATATAAGCTCGCTTGAACAAAATTACAAAAACGTAAATTTCGACCGACGTTACGCAGCATTTGCTCGAAAGTGCATATCGGCTGTCCATTGGTTTGTATCAATCAACCAATAGTACTTGATCCACATGCGCTAACGTCAGCAATTCTAATTTGACTGTTATCATTACAAAAAAAATTCGAAAAAATTACGAGTCTGATGTGAAATTCGTCACAAATATAATTTCATCAAGTCATTGAAATAATAAAAATTATAATATTGTTGTGTGCCTTAGGCTTTTGTATTTATAAAACTTGTAGATATATTGAAAAGTATGGAACGATTGTACTGGGGGAGGCAAAATACATGCAAAACGTACGAAGGTATTACGGTAAAAGCTGCTTTTTAAAAAAGAAAGAAAAATAAGCCTGTAATAGAAGATACGAATTGAAGATACTAGACTGTACTATAATTTTGAAAACCGCTGCATCAACATTTGAAAAGTTATTACGCTATATATAGACATAAATTAATGTTGATTACGATACAGATAAAAACTTGAAACAAAACCTAATAGTTGTAAAGGAGATATTCTGAACATTAATACTTATTTATTATTATAGAATAATGTGATTATAATTGACAAAATAAGTTACCTCTAGGTAAAAAAAAGGCAACTATCAATAAACTGTTATAGCATGAAACAAAATGGTTTATGACCTAAAAAAAAGAAAAAGTAAACTATCCCGCACAACGCGCTACAAAATATGTTCTCTGATATCAGCCAATAATTGACTGGCATGGACGCAAATAGCCTGTGGATACAGAAAAAAAGATGGAAATAGGAAGAAAAATCTTTGGTTGAGCAGCGCGAAGGTAGTGAATAAACTTGGCAATCTAGCAAGTGGTAGGTATGTTTGCGATGTGAAAGAGTCTTCTGTTCGTCTTTGAAAACCCTCTCAAACATTTGGCACGAGGTCGCGCTCGTGGACTCGGGAATCGAAGGTCCAGGGTATTCCCAGAGGACCACGAGAGAGAGAGAGAGAGAGAGAGAGAAAAAGATAACGCGTACGGATGGGAACGCGACTGAATGAAAATTTTATCGACGAAAAAGCCGAGGAGGAAAAACAAGAGGCCAGTCAAGCTACCGTTACGCATCTGTTTGTCGATGTCTCAAAGGACTGCGAACCGAGTAGCTCCCCCCCACCCCCTTTCTCTGTGTCTTGACTTTCAAAGGTAAGCTGTAAGGTGATTGCTTTATTTTTAGCTTTTTTGGCTTTATACATTGGCTTTATAAAAAGTGCAATAACTTACTTAAGTTTCTAGGTTGGTTTTTATTTTGAAAATTTACAATCAAATTTATGGAAATAGTGTAGGTTGCGTCAGTTTGAGATAAAAATTGCTTTTGAATATATACATGCATAAAATGAAAATACGAGTTCATATACTATATTTTCCAGTTGTAGTCCGAATAAAAATTGTCAAACGCAAAATTCTCTAAAATTTTTCGTAAAATAATGTAAATGTTTTTGTTTTAACACACCACTCCAAATATTTGCATTTCAAATGATGTCTAATAATGAATCAACACAAGCACGTTAATTTACTTCATCAATTGTTTTGTAGCACATATTATAGTCTCACTCCAATAATATAGTCGCTGAAAGTGGCAAACAAAATCGCAACGTTATTAGTCATTAGGTAATAAATAATTTGGTCATCGTGGATCGATATCGCGGAGCCCGGAAATGATGATGAATAATACATACATATCCATCCGCGTTATATCAGCTGATTATGTAAAAGGAGAGCTGTAAGTTTCTGAAATACATTACCGTCAAGCTGCATTAGTCAATTGGCACGGAAAAGCCAGCGACACAGACTGCGAATCTTATATATCGAAGATACGAGCACGAAGTGAACTCACATTGTCGTTGGCGAGGAGAGCGATGCGCGCTAGAAGATAGCATTCAAGTAGCGTGGACGTGTGTAGGCAGTGATCGAGTAAGTTCGGCAAGTGATTCGGCGGTGAAAGCAAGTTGGCGGCAGCGCCAGCGACAACGCGTGCATGTATTGCATCCGCGAACAATATATATATAACCAGATGCCTCGGTCGATTGGCCGAACGTCATGCGGGAAAATTGGGTTTGCCCGCGCGCTCGGTTGAGCTGGCCCTCAGCCGCAAACTTGTGCGAAAAGGTATGCTTCTCGATGATTATACAGTGGCGCGCGACGAGCTCCGCTCCCCAATATCACATTGACTTGGGCCGCTCTTCGGAATCTTCCGTCGTTTCAATCGAATTCGTTCGGTTATCTCGAGCGCGACAGCCTTGCGTAAGCGTAACCATGGGTCTGTCGCTGCAACTCTCTTAGGCCTAAATACTCACACTTTGCTGTCTAGTTTGATTGGGTCTCTTGAGCATCGGATTACAGTTTGCTATTGAGTCGGTAAATCGCTATGATTGGATCGTTCGCTGATAAAGTTTCTCGGCTGTATTTCGTCGCAAGACGAACTAGCTTTCCTTAATCAACTGACGTCGTATTCTCAGCGTAATGTGCCTTGTTTTCAGCATCGCGAGTCGAGCTCACTGAATTACTCGCCTATAACTTTTCAGGACCTCGAGAGCTCAAGTCGTTGGAATTAATGTGCAATGTGTGCGGCTGCGCTTGAAAAGTTTGGGCGTGCAATTAAGAATTTTCCCGGAAATATTCGAGGCAGAATTTACCGAAATAAATTGTCGAAAAGGCGGGCTACACGTTTAGCCGCTCGAAATAGTTCGCCGCGGCGAACCTATGAAAAGGGGAAAAACGTCATTTTTACTAAAATGCCGTTGACAAGGGAAAGGGCGAGGTATAAGCAAGTGAGACGCTCGTTTAATCTACAAATATCGCCGATGAGCTGTCGCACGCCGTGGCACAAAGTATACGTCCACTCGCTGAGCCATTATCCTCGAGGTCCCTTTCAAAAGTCGCGTCACATCCATGTCACATCGCATTCAGCGCTGAAAGGCGCCGCAGCGCCGCGTCTATAGCGCATAAGCAGGGAAAAGGCCAGGCGGCTTACATCGGTCTGCATCGGTGTCGTGAAAAAAAATGCACGATCGATAAGTGATATGGCGGATTCGACGCAGCCAGACACATCAGCTTCTCTGCGTGTGCGTGTGTGTGGCATCGGGAAGCGATAAGTGTATGCGGTTTCCTTTCTATTCACCACTGCATTTTTTACTTGTTATGCTGGATTGAACGTACACGGCGCGTCGATCCACTCGACAGTTTTACTCTGGTTTGAGTATACTTTCGTTGAAAAATCTCACGCTAATGCGTGTGTTCGGATACTGTCGAATGCAAATGATCATCAATTCAGAATTTTTCATTCACGATAACTATATATTGTCCTGTTGAGAGAAACAGCAGCGATACTTGGACGTGCAAAACATTCAACGGCTTTAATTATTTTGTGCGACAGCGTTCAATTTGTCAGCTAAACTCTAATGTGCCGAAAACTATATTGCAACTTCATTCATCTTTTACGTCGTCGCCTTCCGCGCCCTCTTCCGCCATAACCACTGCGTAAGGATCGTCCATTTCGTAACCGTCAGGTGGGACGGCATTTTTTATTGGATTGTGAAAAAAGGTGTGGTTACCATCTCCCCAAGGAAATTTCTAAATAAGAATTGAGATGATTAATCGCCAAAGTGCTCAACCGCAACAAAATTGATTTAATAAATCAATGCGAAAGCCGTTGAGCCGAAAAACACTTTGTAAATACTTTAGTTTCTAATAACAATTAATAAAGACTTTTGAATTCGAAGGGGAAAAAAAAAAACAAGCACGCGATGTATTGAAGTTGTTTCATGGGTGAGCGACGTAAAACTCGACGATGTTTCTCAAACGAGCATAAATAAGATCGTCAAAAAAGTAATGAAAAAGTCATGATGAAAGTGGCTGTGGCCGGCAGGAAGGTACTGCACGCCCTTTGCAATTTGCACCTGTTGCGTGCCGGCATCAAAGTACAAGCTTTACGCTTTGCCACGGGCGAAAGAGAATGAGTATACGATGTAATTTCGCACCTTGGTACGACGATACATGTAGGAGTAGGGGATGTACTCGGGTCTTGGCTGATGATATTCCTCTTTCTCGTTTATATATACGATACTGAGGGATAAAGCGAGTATCGGCAAGCAACCGAACAGCGATATTAATTTAAACAATCTCATTTTTCGCTCGGACTCTGAAAAGTTAGCATGAAAAATATGGATTTATTGTAGTTCGACGAGATCGGCAGTAGACGTTTAACGATTGTCTAAAGACAGGCTCTCGCTATCACGCGATCGCTGAGGAGTAGGGCGATGTAGGGAGGTTAGTTAATAGTCCGGGTTAAATTACCGGGATCGTCGCAGACAAGTGGCATATCGTCGCAAGGGCAAGGCTTCCGCGTGGCGTTCCGGTGACAGATCTCCTGAGTCCATAGGTTGGGGTTAGTGGGCGGCGGACAAGTGGGACAAGTGGAACAAGTGGAACACGGCTGAGCGCACGGCGGCTGCCTCGATTCGCAGGGGTCTGGTTTTTTGCAGGGATCGGGTGGCGTTTGACACGTCGGCGATTGCTTGCACGGATCTTGGCTCTTGCAAGCGTCGCCGCGCGAGGCGCAAGGATCGGAGCGCACGCTTGTTCTGTAAAGCGACGGGCGAATCGCATCGAAAGGAAAAGAAGCTTGAAGCGGTTAATGCAGTTACTTGGGTTTGTAGCACGTCGGTTGGGAGCCGTTTCCTGGCTGACGTGAGTCGGAGAAGCGCGATTTCGGCACGTAAGTGGTAGGCGACCAACTGGTTGCTCGCTCGAAAGTCGGCCACGGTTTATTGGGGTATTTCGCTTGCTCGGGCTTGTTCAAAGCGCACGAACGACCCGTCGGTTTATCTTTCGGCAGCCCACAAGGAATCGTCTGTTTGCGCCAGTCCGAGGAGTGACAGAGTGTTTGACATTTCCCGTAGGTCGGAGATTGATGGGAACACAGGTTAGGTGGTCTGCGATGATCTAATGGTTCGCAAGCAGTTGCTGGCTGCGGACTGTTCTTATCGCAGGCTTCGGGTGCGTTGCATTTCCTTGATTTACAAGGGTCGGTTGGCTTGCAAGCTTTTTTGCTGCTCAGCTGGTGTCTCAGCAGACTTTCACTTTTATAATTGCCGGCACTCAACAATTTTCCACAAAGTTGCAAAGACGGAAAAGATATCGAGATTTTCATGGTTTTCCAGAACGAAGTTGAAAGTCATTAAAACTCGTAAATTTGGATTTGATCGCGGGTCAAGCTTGCAGTTTAATTTAGGTTAAAACATCGTGGCGCTCGACGTCAGTGCAGTTCTTTTGTTTGCAAAATCAAATATTTGATTTCCGAATTGTTTTCGTGCGAGCAAGCTACGATAATTGAGAGAGCGAAATTTCATTTCTAGATCCACCACTGTACAAAGCTTGCACGCGCGTGCAAGATCGACGAATATAAACTTGACGCGCGCATCGCAAGGCTTTACGTAGAAGCGGCGGCAGTGCTATTTATAACCGCGCGTTCGCGTTCGGCTGTGGGTAATACACCGAGAGAGTTTGCGCGGTTATTGGCATGTGGCAATTCGCTGCACTGATTTTGAAGTACGCGAACGTGCCCGAAGCGCAGATTTTCAGCGGGCCCGCTACACGGAACACGAGACGACCTGCGAGTTCCTTCCTTTACAAGATTTTACAATTAATTCAGCAGGGAGCTTTGCGGTTTCAGCGCTTTCCACCGAAATTAACGGGCTTAATAAACGCTGAATGCGAAGAAATGCCGGATGACGACCGTTGCTGTACCAGCCAGTAATTACGGACCGCTCGCGAGCTTGGCCGTATTAATTGTGGAATATATACTTACTTTCTCCTTAGTATTCTCGGCTTTCTCGCGAATACAAGTCATATGAAAAAGTTCATTTGACTCTACTGGCGAATTTGGTTACTTACGCTGTCGACTTTCATTGCGTAAATGTGCCGTATGGACAGCGAAAAATATCTCTTCCATTAAAAACATCTCGGGGTTTAGAGAGCGAACGAAACTCGCTCGATAAACGACTACATATAGGAATCGATAGAAAAAAAAAGAGAAACAGCCACAACGAAGGTATACAACGATGCCAAGCGTAGTGGATGGTTAGTTTGACCGTTATATTTGTTGGACGTCACTCTCGATGGCAATTAATAGTCGCGATATCGCTTTTTCCAATTGGCCATTAAAGAAAGCGGACAATATCAATCAGCTTATAATTGGAAATTTATCCGCGTGAACGAGATAATGACACTTGAAATAATCTATTTCACTTGAATATTCATGAGAATGTTCATCTGGCAGTGCTGGAAATCCTTCTCGAGCAGCACTCAATTGGAAGATACAGCCGGAAGCGAGTCTGAGCAAACCGGCGCCGTCGTCAACTTGATCTTAACTCGGCAAAGCCCAGAGGGCTGAATCGGAGCCGACTATGGCTAGTTAGTACTCTAGTACGATGTACTACGCTGTGCAGTAGTTGCAATCAGCGAGACGTCACCTTTAGAGAGAGCAATAAACAACACCAGCATGCCGCACCGTTTTAGATTTAGCGCTAAAACTTACTTGTCGCCACTTCATTGTCGTTAGCTTGCGATTCCTCGTCCCCGCGGTTATCGGAACTTGCCCCGACAATAAAAGCCTGCGCCGTCGTAATTTTCTCGCGGTATCGAGCGTCTCTCTATCCAACTGCGCGCGCTCGAGCGAATCTCCCTTGGCTATTTTGCGAAATAACGTTTCAACGCGCGAGGTCTGACGTACGCTGCCCGATAAACTTCTTATCGAATGAATAATCTCTGTAGCCTACTTCGGCATTCTTCTGTTTAGCAAAACTTTGCGAAGCTTTCGTTGTTCATCCTATTCTTTTATGAGCTAGCGCGTGCCGCAGGTGCGTGTACTTTTGCGCGCGCGATTGACGTGGTGGGACACGTAGCAGCTGAGCGCGTGCGTCGCTGCCGCGGAAAGAGCTCGTTTTCCAATGATAATGCAGATGTGCGCGTGACGGGCTACGTAAGGAATGTAATTTGTCCGATGGCCTGGGGATTGACATACATGTTACGTAACGTGTGCGATATTACGGCACAATGCTATGGAGAAGACAGGGTGCCATTAGTTCTCCGCTGGAAGGCAGACACCCAGAAGGATATTAAATTTTCGCGAGCGAGCGTTCGAGCGTTACCGCGGATAGGAGGGCAAGGGGAAGAGACGAATTCTCTTCTAATTTTGCAGTCCGGAAATTCATTTGGGGAGGAAAATCGTCCGCCCTTAATTGGACAAGGTACATTTCGTCGTTTCACCATTTTGCCTCTCGCATGAAGCTTTCAATTAACTCGATGATCGCGTGCGTACGTTTTATTTTGGTTCGCTTTCACTATGCATGATCCGAGGGCAGACACGGTATGAGCATTTTAATATGACTGCCGCTCCACGTCGTTCATTAGACATTTAATTCTGTTAAAGAGATTTACGCGAGCGCTGATTCGAATCTGCGCACACGGATAATTTGCAGGCTGATTGACGTACGACTGGCGCGGAGCAATCAGGACGTGAAATCACCGCTTCTTCAAAGTATGCGAATAACTTTCGCTCCGACAGAGCTCGAAGTATACGCGTTATGTACAAAGGCGAAGAAGAAGAAGAATGTGACCAAGGGGAGAGAATACGCGTGCCTCACGATTGTACTATACCTCAAAAGAAGCAGCGTGTATATATCTGTCAATTTCAAGCTGTGGGATGGAGAAGCGAGGCAGAAACGTTTTTTCTTTCACAAATAATGCGCGTTGGCGGGAGGGCGCTCGCAGTATAGTTCGTCGTCGTTGGAATACATACTTCATACGTTTCGAACACGCAGAATCGCTGAGCGACAGCAGGCAAATTGAGATGTCACGGGTCGAGAATGGAAAAACTGTATGGACTTTTGGATTTCCGTGATGGACTAACTATAATAATAATAATAATAATAATAATAATAATAATAATAATAATAATATGAAGGCGCCTGTATGTAAATAAACTACGACGATGTTTACGATGCGAAGTCTTCGTATAATAGTGGTCTTCGATAAGACACGAGGCTCCCATGAATTTTATTGTTTTAATGCAATTCGTTGATCATGCGCGGCACTCGATATTTACAGCGAATATTCGAGCATTGTCATGTGGTAGTTTTATTGTTGAAAGTGATTAAGAATTAGTTAGAGAGTATTGGTACCGGTTTTCCTTATTCTTTTGTCGAAATTCTAATTTAGCCCATAAACTTTTATTTGTGATCATTACAGTCACCACCTTGGTGTTGAACAAAATAGCTCGAATTTTCAGTAATAGTATCGACTGATCGACTGCGAGCAACTCGCTGGCGAAAAAGAGTATTCGTAAACAGAAGGAAAAACCAGTCAACCGCACGGTATTAGACGTAATTGTTACGGTGAAAGCAAACAAGAGTTTCGAGATAATAGAGAAAGAAAAACTTACAAATAAAAAGAAAAGACCAGAGAGATTCGATCAACGGATACACATCCGCCAGACAGAAATAAATAACGCGTCTCTAAGCTATACAATATCGCTAATGCCACTTCAATTTCCTACGAGACAACTAACAATTACAGACTTAACGCTGACTTCATTTTCACAGGCAGCGTCCCCTATCTCCATCGCTTAGTTTATTATCATCCGTTCAAATTGGCGAGCTTCACCCGTAAGCCCGCAACGCGCTTATGCACTTGACCCCGTCATGGATTTACTAAGCTATCGCCCGAGGATTAAATGTACATACTCTGATTTGTTCGTTAAACTTTCAACGTTACTTTGCATTCGTGCCTGCAAGTTTTAACAGTCAAACTTTTTAAATTGTCGCCATATCGTATCTCATTCTCTTGCGCGAGTCGTGATAGATAAAAAATGAGCTTTAGATTAATGGCCTGCGGCATCCCATTCTCACGCGCGCGCGCGTGCAGGCGGGACTTCCATAAAGAGCACGTCGCACAAAGGAAAGCTTTGAGAGTGACTTCATTTCGACTTTGACGCACACTCCATCCATAATGCTAATGCATCAAAGGCGGGCATACATTTTTACATCAATTTGTATTTGTCAGCGTCGAGAAATTCTGCGAAACGTATTGAGGATACCTCGCAAAGTGTGTATTCATGATGTGTAAATCCTGACTTTTATGAAGAGTCATTCTGAGTATTTTTCATTTTTTTTTGCCGTAATTCGAAAGAACAAAAAAACTTATATTTTTGTTGCATATTAGTGAAGTAGTATCGCTCGCACAATAATTTCAACGTTCTTTTCCGTTTCGACATTCGAATCTGGTTCATTACTTGTGACGTATTTCGCCTGCACAAAAATGAAATATAGATTGAATTCTCAATTCCACTGAATTAAATATTATCCTCGGTCGTAAATGTTGAATAAGTCGATTTTCTGAATCGACTTATCGATCTAACAGAGCAACTCTGAAATCGACGTCTTTCACATAACATAAAGTATGCTTTTACGAAGTTTTGCATTGCTGCTGAACGCCAAAACAAATCACATCCAACGGTAGCTTGTTATAAACTTTTTGTGAAAAAAATAGATTTAAATTAACGTAAATGTTGAACATTTTTTTCTATGCTTATATTCAGTTTACATTAAGTAAGACTTGACTTATCATTATGTGATAGTGCGGTTACCTTGAATAAAATATGGTGTCACGTACGACTAATGCGTTCTTATGACCTGATAATGTTGGCCAGCGCCCACTTAACGATCAGAATAACAAGCACGCACGCACAGTATTTTTTTATTTAAAAAACATAAACGTAGATTTTCGAATCGATTTCATGGCGGACAAGAGAACGCGAGATTTAATTAAAGCTCTTTAGCTTAAAAGAAATGCCAGAAGCATTAATGTAGCCACAGTGGTCGTCAGGGGCAGGCGTTCTTCATGCTCATGTATATCCACGTCCACACGCATATATCGAAAGAGAACAACTAACTCACTCTCTCTCTCTTAATTGTTTTCTGACGTATTTGTTAGCCGATAGTAGCAAAAAATCAATGTGTTCAAAAGAATAAAAAAGTCGATATAATTAGCACGCCTTCTCCATCAAAATCCACAAGTCTAAATGAAAAACTCGCAGTAGAAGAGAAATGAACAATTTGTACTAGCTAGTAAAATATTTTCGAGGAAACAAAGTCGGCGGCGGTCGAGATTAACCGCGAAGAATGAAAGAAGAGGAGATAGAGAAAAAGCAGAGAGGTAAAGTATGATGAGTAATCGACTCTGTTCGTCTGAGTACGCGTAGTTTGTTTCGTAACGAGACAAAGAGACTCATGATAGCTGTAATCCATGTCAAACTTCAAGTTACATCTTTCTCTTTTAGGTATATATATTTAGTCGCGAAAACTCTCGTCTTGGCTTATTATTATCATACGTACATACATGTAAGAAAGCTACTACGATTCTCGTGGCAAAATCAATTCTCTGTCTTGCTGTTACTCTTTTGACAATTTTAAATTGACGATGATTTTGAAATGCTTAAAGAGATATTCTTGCAACTAGACACTGCTCTATAGGTATATACATAAGTACAAGTGGATGAGACTGAGGTTGAAATTGTATCCGAAAAAAGTAAACAAAAAAGCAACGTATCGAGTTTTCACAAGAATCCAAATAATAATATGAATCTCAAGTTCGCAACGTTGGAAAGCAAAGAAAATATCAATAAACTAATTTCAACCCCCAAAAACATCCTTACGGTAGTCTATACACGCCTTGCTTTAAGTAGATTGTACTTAATTTTTTATAGTTTCTAATTAACCAAACATTATGACTACATACGAGGCATTTAGCATCAAACCTCTGATCGATAGAAATTAATAAAACTTTTTTTGTCGATTACCCCTAAAAATGGTTTCTACCGCTCCTCGTATGTGCTTCTTTAGAGAAAAGTTAAGTTTTTTATTTCTTACTTTGCTGTCATCCAGAAATTATTAACTAAATTGTGTTTCCTCGTAAAAATGTCAATTGTTCGTGTGTTTTTCGAAGCTTATGTACCCCAGAAAAATTGTCGTAATCGATGCGAACGCTTTACCAGAAACGTAGATAGCTATTGAAATACGGCATATAATCCTAATTATTATACGCACTCTCGCTCTTCTGATTTTTCCGTAAACAAGTAAAAAAAAAATTTTCACGATTTTACTTTTTTTTTCTACAATTATCCAACATCGCGTGTACTTCTTCCATTTTGCTACATGCACGTTGAATGATTTTCAGAAAGCATTTATTATAGTAGTAACTGTTATATTATCTCTGATAAATATTCGTAATTGACTTCACATATAGATATATATCTGCAGATAAACGTGCACGTGTACTCTTGACTGACCTATAAACGCTATAACTTTCTTTCTACGTTTGAGAAATGCAAATTCATATAAATGCAACGACACTATCTCGGAATTACACCTTGATGCACTCTACTCTTTCGCTTTTTAGCTTCATTAGCTTACTTCATTCCGTTCGTTCTCACTCGAGTGTAACACATTTCTTCCACGCTAGTTATTGGAATAATACTTGAAACTCTTGTGCACACGTAAGTGCTTTCGTTGGATACATAGTGTGTGTGTGCGTGTGTGTGTGTGAAGTCAGTAAAACACGAGCTTCGATTTAAATACCGTCAACGCATTGTCTTGTTTTTGTCCGTTCGATGGCATTGTTAATAGCGGAGTGTCGATAGCTCCGCGCAAACAGTGCGAGCGCTTAAAAATGCGCATTGAAAACTCGACGAGACGTGTTCCCGGGTGTAATCGTGAAAAGAAAAAAAAACGGGCCAACGAGCGTACGCGCCGAAGTTTGATCTTTTTTCGGGGAAGAGCGACGTGAAGCGTTGCCGTACGAGCGCGCCGGCAAGAGTACAGAACTCGTGTATGTTGACTCGGTGTGAGCCGAGGGCGCGCCGTGAAGCCTCGAGAGAAAATAACAGACGAACGGTCGACGCCGTCAGACGTAAACCACGTCTGGGAGCTAGCATAAAAAGAAGCTTTTGGCGGATGCTTCTGGCGTCAGAAATACTACGTCACCAAGAGAGAGAGAGAGAGAGAGAGAACGGAGGCAGGTCGAGCGATCCACGCGAGGCTGGCTCTTCATTGGCAAGAGAGCGAGCTTTTGTGGGGCGCGGAGAATCGATCGGGAGCGCCAGCTTGACGTCACGGAGCGGCTCTCACGTCACCAAGTAGGTTGCCCCCCTTGACTCGCGTCATCCTCCTTTCAACCATGCGCGCGCGCTGTGTTGCGCCTACCTCTCCCGAGGATTTTATTTAGCCGGCCGCGCCGCCCGATGACGATTTGCATGCCGATGCGCTCTTTATACGTATATAGGCCACACCCCCCGCTCGCCCGCATTTCATCGCGACGTAGGCCCTCGACGTTGTTGCGCCTCCTCTCGCTGCGCGGACAATGACGCTACTGCCGTTGTCGTCGTTGTTGTCATCATTGTTGTCGTCGTTGTTGTCGACACGTGTGCTCCATTTTAAGCGGACTGCTCTTTTCTTTCTTTTTTTTCTTGGTAGACAGTGTTAGTTCTGCAGGTGTGTGTATTTTCACGACGTTAAATGGAACAGCACATCGCGGTTTTATGGCTTATTAATAGAGTTTGAATGGCTTCGCCAACTCGTTTATTAAAGCCGCATTCCTTTTTCTATACACCCTGGATAAAATGCTTTAAGCGTACTCGTATGTTGATAACATACATTGGCCAGTGCTCGAATATTCATTTTTACTTTCTTTTCGATCTATAGCTCTATATTTGCGTTTTAATTTCTGCCTCGTGAGCTAGGTGGGTTTGAAAGTTTGATTAAACTTTTTCAAGTTAAAATGAAAACCACCCAAAGAAAAAGTTAGCTGAGTTTTTTCCGGCGATGCTTTTATTTTAAAAGATCCGGACGTCTCAACACTGGTTGGTCGAAAATTTTCGCAGGTCAAGTTAATAGGCTGAGCTTTATGTCAACATTTCTCTCTCTCTCTCTCTCTCTCTCTCTATCTCAAGTCATTTGGTATGTCTGACTGCTTACTTAATCATTTCGCGATACTGATGCTGAAACATCGCAAACTCGAAACTCCTTTTAAGCTTTTGAAATAACTTTTGCCTCATCGAAAGAAAAAAGTAAAGAACGCATTTCACGTCAACAAATAAGTATGTTATCCATTTTTTCGTTAAGCAATTTTTTTATGCATCACTGTATATATGCGTCGATACACACACACACGCGCGCGCGCGCACACACATGTCGATAGGCTCGATGCTCCGCGTTCAATCAAATAATGCTACATGACTAGTGATGTTCTGTGAAGCTTTTTTCAAAGCGTCAGTTGATCTTGCGTGTAAAATATAGGTCAACATCATTCTTTATCGATATATAGAAACAAATGAAGTTACAAAAGTAACGTTCTATTTCCAAAAGAGAAATCGTTCATACATGATTGATAAGAAACTGATGCTGATTATAATCTTATAAGCATAGACATATTTCAAGTGTATTCATAGTTTTATTCGCATAATTCTATCGTAAAGGAAATTCCATCGAAAATCGGACGAGCAAAAAAGCAAAAAGTGGAAGAGAAAAAAAAATAAAACGGCGCTGCCGAAGCTAAAAGCTCCGAATCTATGAGCACAACGGCTTGAAAAGTATCAATCAGGACTTCTGCAAAGCCTTCTTATGGAGATCTTATCTTGCGTGCCCGCCCACAGTCGACAGTAGTAGCGCCTGCAGATTTGCGAAGCGTTTGTTCGTAGGAAATTTACGAGAATTTTTTGTTTCTTCCGTTTGAGTCTGGAAGCGGGCACAAGTATGCCTGGCCGGCTGTCGTCACATCTTAACCAGCTCCATAGCGAAATCACAATATAAAGCACTCCACGGGGACGCGCGGCCTTATCTCGATTCGCCAGCGCCACCATCTTCTTCCCCGATTGAATCTTCGCTGTTCTTTTCTTCCCTCCTCCCCTTTCTTTTTACTTTGGTCGTTCGAAAACCCGTTCAACTGGAATGCCAAACTTGCCCGAGTCATTAATATTCACATCACTACCTATACTTTGCACAATTGTTACTCGTTGCTGCAGATGGTAAATTTTACGCTACAAGAGTTACAAAATTGCTTTCGAAGTTGCAACTCAATTTTGTTACGATCAACTCCACAGTTTATTGATTTCTTTTTTCACAAAATGATGTCTGCGCGATATATCGACGGGACTGAAACGCGAAAAAGTGTCGATGCTTTCAATGGCGATTGCTAAATATTTATGAATTTTTAAATGACAGAATTTTTTTATTACTTATAATGGCTGTTATTTTTTTAATATTTAATTTAATTCAATATCACGTAGAAGAAACTTCTTTTTTATGGAGTTACACCTATAACTTTAGTTCTTCTTTTCCCTCGCGAACAACGATAATTTTTAGTTGAATTCGTGACAGCACAATATTTATCTTTGAACTAAACGATCCCACGTCAGTAGCAGCAGATATGAAATTCATTCTACTATTTATTTTTCGGGGAACGAAACGACTACATTACCTTAGATATATTTTTTTGGTACATATACATTTGGGCTTCTTTCTTTGTGAAAAGCGTCGCAAAGCTCTAAAAGCTTTCGATTTTCTGGAAAATACCTATTCCACAGTAGCTTTTAAAGTGTTCTAGAAAAAAATAGATTAGGTTTACTAAAGCCGGATATAGAAACCAAAGTGGCTAATACATAAAATTCAGTTTAAAAAGCTTCGGGTAATAATATTATGTTATCAGGAGTGAAATTAAGTATGAATGCCGGTTTTGCATAAAGAAAATATTTTATTTGAAACTATATATGTAAATAAAGTAAACAATTAACGCGTAAGACTTGTCAAGCGGCTAAATCGGCAGTTAGTACTTTTAATAGCATCGATCATTCGTTAGCCATTAGAATTTTTCATTAAAACTTTTAGTTATTTTCGCTTCGCTTCTCAGAGTTCCAACATAATGAAGTTACAATTATGAAAAGAAACATCTGGAAATATTTTAATGAGTGCTATATCAATTTGATAAGGCAAAACTGAGAAATGGCCACAAAACACTTTATATTTGCCATTCAATATACGCACGACAGTTTCTTAAAATAGTGAATCGGAGAAGAAAAAAAGACTAAAAAATTCTGTTATTCCTGTTTATTTATTAAGAAAATAAGTTAAAAAAATAATCACGCAATTGCAGTAAGAACGGATGACTTCTACGAGTAGACCAATCAAGTAGCTATTTGGTGTAAAATTAAGAGATGGATTAAGTCTATCCTGTGGTCTTCAGGACAAGGTAAATAGTATCCTTACATAAAATTTATATCGATTTTGTATCAGTTTTTTATGAAGGTTCAAATATCGCAGAAACACGTATTCGGTGACTCGCAGTATGCATTTTAGATGGAAAAGTCCAAGATAAAAATTGTAAAGAATTGAAAAAGCTACAATTTAAGCTGAGACGCAATCATGTTCGTTAATAAGTTATTGTCAAAAGTCCCAATAACCTTCAACAATGGTCATTTTTAACATATTGAATATTTATTGAATAAAAAAATACTTTTTCACATTACTCATTTGATTTTAAAAAATAATGTGCTTTCTACAACGGAATCTATTAATTAATTGCCGAGTTATTCTTATTAGTTTACTAACAGGCGTCGAAAGTACGTGGCTGTATAGAGTTTCAAGAAGGCTCAATCTTTTCCTCAAAACCTTATTTTTTAGGATACTTATTTACATTACCCCGAAGATCACTGAATAGGTTTGATTTTTACTTTTCTACTAAACTTTCCTCTTGTTTTACCTAAAGGTAACTTGAAATAGTTAATTTGATAAAACAATTCACGAAAGTAACAAATGACGTTTTACCAAACGTTACATAATCGAACAGCAATAGCAATAGCATAGCAATGATTTAAAGTTGTCGGAAGAGCGCCAAACAGACGCGAGTAATCAGCACCTCTAATCCACTTATCAGACCCCTGAAATCTCTGTTTCGACATATATATCGGTGCCTGCAATTTCCCATTACACCGCATTCGCCAGATAATGAGCAACGTTATTTTGTCTTGTGCTTTTTAATTCTCAAAAATAGAAGATAAAGATCTAAAGATCTACGTATGATTGTATTTCTATGAACAACGAGAATCTCTACCATGCTCATATAGCTGAGTTTGTACAGTGCGCACGCGAGGCCCGCGCGATCGATCAATCGAGCGCCTCTGTCTCTCCTCTCTCATAACCGCACGCGATAAACTAGAGGGAGAGTCGAGGCGCAGATTTAGGCGGCGCGTACCAAGATTATATAAACAAAGAAAGCCTAATGAACAGACACGGAGGGGAAAATCAGTATTTTCGATGAAAACAAACAACATATGATACGATGTAGGCAAACGTCACGTTACCGTCAGCTAACACCACTATTTACACTTGCACGCGAGGCACACAAACACACACACACTCTTGAAAGAAGATTGAGAGAAAACGATTCAAAATAAAAGAACGACGCACTCACATGCATTGGCTGAGTGTCTGTCTGCTTCCTATTCACCGGCTATCAGTTTGCAATTTACGTGTCTGCTTGAAAAAACACCAACTTCGATCACTGTTGTGCAGGTTTATACCACTTTCAAGATGGAATTATGTTGTTTTCATTTAATACCTGTCGAGACGTAGCGACTGTCGCGAATAGACGGCAAAACCTGTGTGTATGCGAACGCGTGTGCCTACTCTTCGTTTTTTCGAAAAGTCTCTAGCGACGCCCGTCCGTAGAGTGACGGACGGCGAAGACTCTTTCTCTCTCTTTCCCTATCTCACTCGTGTAGCTTGTTCTACTCAGCTCTCGCCGCCAAGATAAAGTGCATGCAGCTTACAAGAGGGGAGGCGGGAAGGGACACAACACAAAGGGTTGACGTCGGTATAGAGGCTCGCGATGCTTGTTGATCGAGCGACCGCGCGAAAAAAGAACATTGATTCTTCAAACTTGGTGTGAGCAAAGCAAGCACTTTTTTATACAAATAAGGAACAATATTTATTTGGTCATTAGTTTCTTATTTATCAAATATCCGAGTCATTTACGTCGCGTTGTCAATTAATATTTATAAATGTACATATATAAGACGAATTCTCTTCTTAATTTCGTTTCTATGACATTTTCTTTCACAAAAATGTATAAATGTTACAGATCATATGTGAATAGGTCCAACTGACTTAATGTCTATTTCATTGGGAGGTATAGGATTTTTCAGATTAACAATACCTGCTATGACAGTACAAACTTCATCTAAGTAGGGTAATATCCTCCAGTGAACTTTGGTTTGCATAATTTTGTACATCTTGAACCTATGCAACGTTCTATCAACGTGAATGCGAGCCGTTGAAATATTTTTTATTAACTCAACCTCTTGTTTACTAAATTGTTTCTTTTTTCCAAGTTTTGGTAATTTAATAAGTGTAATATTATGCTCAGCACATTCAGCTTCAATATTGAGAGTTTTATCAGCCATGATAGCCTCTCGAAGTGGATCAAATTTGTCCATTATATTTGTTTGTGTAAATACAGATACACTGGATGATTGACTATAAAAAATGTTGCTTTTAAAAATTATCAATCCAGAAGGTGCAATACCAAGCACTAATTTAATTGCTTCATCTTTTACACTATCTTCCATTAACTTTTGTTGACAGTTAAAACACCTTTGCTTTTCAACTTGTGTTTCACTACAATTTAATATTACTCTTGTTTGTTTGAATGATTGAAAACATTCAGGTAAATTTTTTATTAGTTCTTCAGTTTTAGGCCAATAAATGGTCTTTTCCAAGAGATGGGACAAAGTTCTTAACATTGCAAAAAAACTACTTGCACATAATTGTTGACTCATTCCAAATAACATACCCAAACAGGCAAAACTCAAGTTTATTCTGAGTTTACATAAACAAATTACTATTCTATTTTTGGCAGGTATATTATATTTTCTTGAACTGTTAGCTTCAACTTCAGATACTAATTCTGTTAGTTTATTTAACAATTTGAAATTGATTCCAGTAAAAGCCATCAGTTCATAATCATTAGTCAACATTTCCATTAAATTAATAGTTTGCTTCTCAATAGCCTTGTTACATATATCTATTCCTTTCTTTGTTAACAAAATATATTCATCTTCATGTGACAGAGTAGTTTTTTGTAATTCTAATAATAATTCAGCAGCTAATGTTTCCAAGTTTTTATAGCTTTTGTACAATAAATCTTCATCTTCAATTTTACAATACTGGCCACAATCAGTACATAACGTTACTGCAGAAACACCTGGTCTGATAACAGATTTTTTTATTGAACTAGTCTTAACTTTCTTTTTCAACTCCACATTATTTGTTTGATTTAAAACATTATTATTACTATTTCCTGGATTTACAATTTTATATATATTATCTTCTTTACTAATGATAAATTTCTTTTGGACATTTTTTGTATTTCGATTATATCCTTGTTTTAGTTTTTTACTTAGTGATGGTTTGATTACAGTTTCTTCAAGTATAGTAACTTCTTCTTCCAAACTTCTTTCGTTTTGTGTTGCAGTGTCATCAATACTCTTAACACTTATACTATCCTGTACTTCACAAAAAACATTCTCGTTGAATAAATGCAAATCATCTGATTTACTAATCACAATTTTTGAATTGCTAAGATCAATTCCACTTGTATTTATAATTCCATGGCTGCAATTTTCAGGAACATATATAATGGTTGTTATTTTATCATCAAGCTTGCTGAAAACCCACAACCATTTTCATGAATTATTATTAAAAACATATTTTTTATTGTTATTGAAAAATTAATCTGTACCTTTCATTGATAGTTTTTGGTTTTTGTGGTTGTGATTTTACTATAGAGTGTTTAGGTAAATTCAATTTTGGAACTGCATCAAGTTTCAAAATTTGTTGTTTTGAATTTGGTCCTGTAAGAAATGATAAATCAATTAAAATTAGTCTTTACTTCTAAATACAAATTTACCTGTTATAAAATCTGTTCTTTCAAAATGAGCACTGCAAATACAAGCATAGGGTTGTACACTCACTCTAACTCCACATGCTTGTACCCACTGTTGTCTAATATGTTCTTTTTTTGGAAAGAAATGGTAAGATGTCTTCTCATTTGGTGGTACATTACACTGAGACAGGCTACATTTTCTCCTATTTAGACTTTGATTTAGGCTTGGATCTGGTATTTATTAAAGTAAAATAGTATACAAACAATGAGTTATATATGGTTTTTTCATTGAATATACATTTTTTATAAAACTAAAAATGTATTTCAGAAAGTACACTTACTTGTTTGTTTATTTGATTCAATCATTATGTTCTCATCAAAATTGATTAATAAATTTTTGTTAGGTACAGCTGAAAGCTTTAAATGACGTAACCCCAAATCGGCAACTAGAAGTTTTTAAATAATAAGAATTCTATTTCAATGTAAATACACACATTATGGGGGCAAATTGTTACCTGCTTGATAATCGTCCTTAGTGAAATGAGATCCACATATCAGCATGTCAGAAGTGACATTATTGGTTATGTTGCAAGCGCGTATCCAATCTTTCTTCCTACTGTCATCATTAGGAAACTTATGAAAAATAGTATTTGCAGTGATTTTCGATTTACACTCTGGTACACAACATTTCTGCTTCACCTTTTTATTAAGAACACTCATATTGTCGAAGAAAACTTATAAAGAAATGTTTACATTCTTTTATAGTTTGAGTCTTTTTATCAAGAGCCCGCCAATATTAATAAACAGATAATCTTTGTACTTTGTTTTCATTCATAACACAAATGAAAACTGCAAACTTGTTAGAAAGAAATATTTATCAAAATCATAAACAAACTTTAAAAATATAAATAAATATTCCATTGCTATTTTATTTTATTTTGTACTATTTCGATGTTTGTGTGCACTTTTGAATTTTGATTTTGCATTCACAGTTCGCACTTCCATACTCGTTTGTTTTCGACATTCGACTTGTTTCGTATATCTCGCGTTGATACCAACGCCATCAAAGTGGTTCACCGAAGAAATAAAAATAGGTGGGAATTCGATTTCAACAATAGGGTACCCGTACTAGAGTAGTAAAAAAATTTGGATATCTGAAAAATACTTGAAATGAATCGATTAAAATAAAATTTTTAAATTATTAATTATTATACGTATCAAAGTACAATATTAAGCCTAATTATTACTATTGAGCATTTTCGCGTGTGAGCAGTTCATTGCATACCATGACGCATTTATTACAACTGTTAAAAAATGTAGATCACACAAAAGATATGACAATAAAATATAACATTATTCAAGATAATAGCCGATAGATATATAGCGATCTATTGCGCGGGCGTTTCGAGACGGTGACGCTCTAATCTCTATATAACTCCCCTACCTGCTCTAGCGGGGATTTCAAAAAGGGACGACCCGTGACATTAAGTAGAGACGAAATTCACATTCACGACCGCCATCGTTAAGGAATGAGGGAAACAGGGAGGACAAGAATGAGAAAGAGCGAGAGGGAGAAATGTAGAGGCGAAGGCGAGAGCGTGGCTTGTTGGGTTTCGTGGTGGGTGGCCGGCGTTCGGTGAAGACGTTCGCGTGTGGGGTCCTGCTACTTTACTTCGGCGTTCGACGAAGTTTTTGTGATATCTTCAGCAGGATGTGATACTCCAATAGCCCTGGCCACGCCGACCTAGGAATCTTGTTTAGAAATATGAGGAGAGAGATAAAAGGAGACTTTCTGCGAGTGAATTATCGTAGAATGAAGGTGAGTATTTCTTTGGGTATTTTTTTGGTTTATTTGATGACGAAGTCACGTGCCCAACAGACTGAAAAATTAATTTTTTATTTGAGTAATGCAAAGTATTCTGGAGTGTTTACAAAAATTTTTGAAATAGTATTCATCATATAATTGCCATTATTTATATTCACGATATTATTTCCATGCAAACTAATATATAAGATTCTTACAACACTGAGCCTTCATTTTAAAATGCATATGAAAGTAAAAACACAAGTTTTCACCTAATAATTTAGTTATTATGTTTTCAGATGATACTACTTTTTTACTTAGCTGTCTTAGTGCCTTCATCTAGATTAGAATTAAATAATAGTTTTGAAACGCATAGACTAGATAATACATCCTGGAGTGATTATCATAATATTCGTCATAAAAGATATTTTACTGACAGATTTGGAAATGATGAATATCCAGCAGATCCAGCTAATTGCACAAGACCTGCAAAATGTATACCATTGGAAAATGCAACTTGCTTTGGAACAAAACTCCCATATGACACAACAACTTTGGACCTTATTCCAGAGTATAGTACACAAACTATGATTAAGGTAATATATTAATTACAAATGGGTATATACAAGCTTGTTTTAAAACTCACTGTTCAACTCTATGCTATGTTTTGTAGGAAAGATTATATGTATTACAAGGTCTAAAACATATTCCTAAGTGCTGGGCAGTTGTACAACCTTTTCTTTGCTCTCTATTTATGCCTAAATGTGTTAATGGTACAGTGAATTTACCATCTCATGAGATGTGTCGTGTGGTTTCTGGTCCATGCAAAGTTATTTTTAATAGCACTATATGGCCAAAATTTATAAAGTGTGATGATACAAAACTGTTCCCCCATTTATGTATGAACGAAGCAAGAGAATTGAAATTTAACACAACATCAAAGTGCCTTTCACCATTAGTGCCTACTGATAATGCTCTTGCTATATTTGAAGGAGTTGAAGGATGTGGAACTCCATGTAATGACCCTCTTTATACACATGACGAGCAAAAACAAATACAGTCATTTATTGCTTGGGCTGCTAGTATTTGCATTTCTTTTAATGCATTCACTGTGGTAAGTCCAGATTACACAGCAATTATGAAATTTAGTTTAATCGAGTATTTACGTGAAATATACATTGTTTCAGATAACGTTTATAATTGACTGGAGGAGTGCCAATAAATATCCAGCATTAGTGATATTTTACATAAATTGTTGTTTCATGATATCTTGTATTGGATGGCTTGCACAGTTTACATTTAATACAAAAGAAAACATTGTTTGCAAAAAAGACAATACGCTAAGGATGAGCGAACCAAGGTTTATATAAAAAATTTAATTACTAATTTAAATTAATAACATGTAAGATGTATGTTTTATCTATACTTCTAGTGGTGATTTATCCTGTGTAGTAATATTTATATTAGTATATTATTCATTAATGGCAGCTATGGTTTGGTTTGTCATTCTAACTTATACATGGCATATGAGTTTTCAAGCTCTTGGAAAAATTCAAGATAGAATTGATAAAAAAAGTGCATATTTTCATCTATTAGCTTGGTGTTTGCCACTGATGTTAACAGTGACAATAATGGCATTGGGTGAAATTGATGGAAATAGCATGATAGGAATTTGTTTTGTTGGATACAATAACCATATTGTCAGAGCTTGGTTTGTACTTGGACCTGTTTTAACCTTTGTACTTATTGGAGGATACTTTTTATTCAGAGGTAAATTAAAAAAAAATGCTAAAATGAAGATATAAATTTAATAAAATTGTATTATTTTTCAGGATTAATAACTTTAATTCGCTTAAAAATTAGCAGCCAAGAAATTATATCTGAAAAAGCAAGTTCAAAGATACGAGAAACTATTGTTAGAGTGGGTTTATTTTCTACATTTACATTTGCAGCTGTTATTTCAACATTTTATTGCCATTTATATGACTTTGAACATTCAGAAGAATGGAAACAAAGCTTCAGAGAGTTTATACTGTAAGGTTATAACTGATTAAAACAAAATCATCTACAACTTCTATAGTAATAAATGTAATTATTTTGCAGCTGTTCCATAACATCGAAATATGCAGAAGTTTCAGAATGTAAAATAAAATCAAGACCTAGCATAGCAAAATTACAACTCCATTTACTGACTCCATTTTTTACTGGTATCTTGATGTCTTCTTGGGTCTGGACAGGATCAACCATTGATACATGGATGAGATTTTTGAGGAGGTATTTTTATTTATAAAAGTGTAGTTCTTGTTGACCAAATTTGCTTTTAATTACAGAATTTGCAACCGTGAAACTGAAGAGCCAGTCAAGTTAAAAAAACACAAAGTTATAGCTCAAGCATTTGCAAAGAGAAAAATGTTTAATGATGCTGGTCGTCTATCTATTACCTTCCATAATACTCATGAAGATCCCGTAGGTTTAAATTTTGACCTTAACTCTGTAGCCTCTCAGGATTTTAGTTCGACATGGGCTGCAGCATTGCCAAAACTGGTTACAAGAAGAGGGGCGTTAGTTAACAACTCAATATCAAGTAATCGTAGAAATTCGACAGATTCACAATATAGTTTTAGTTTACGCCGTGTGTCTGTTGAATCTAGAAGAAATTCTTGTGATTCTCAATTTGCTTTATCTATAAGTGAAATGAAAGCCGAGCTAAAGACACATAAGAGTAGTCACAAACGAAGGAAAAAATTATCAGAAAGAACTAGAAAAAGGTCTGATTCTTACAGAAGAGGAAGACGAGATTTTGAGAAATCGAGATCAAGTAAAGTCATAGCTTATAGAAGAGGCAGTACAACATCACAGGAAAGTCAACTCGGTGTACAAATTCTTTCTGCTTTATCAATTGGAGCTGCTTCAAATAATGTGCCATTGCAAGTACCAAATATGAAGAGACGTCCAGGTTTGCCTGAAGGAGCTTTAGCTCTAAAAGACGCTGAAAAACTTTTACCATTTTTATTTCCGAGGTCGAGTGAGACTGATGAAAATATGAGTAGTGATGAAAAGAAAAATGCAATAACAGATAAAGATAGAGATGTAGAAGTTGCACATAGGGATAATAATAATCAAGATAGCGACAATGAAGATAGTCAACCTGAGGAAGATGCAAGAATGTTAGAAACAATAGAGATGCATGAAAGGAGTAGAAGTAAAGTCAGCAATAAAAGCTCTAAGAGTTCTAAAAGCTATAATCGAAGTTATGACAAAAGAATATCTGCCGAATGCCAAACAAAATATTTCTTAGAAGATGAAGCAGCTTCAAAGCATTTACTTCATGAATCAAAAGATACGAAAGTGAAGGATAATGTTGAAGAAATAAATGGCAAAAAACCAATTAAAAGTAATTCAGGTTCAACCAATTCATCTTTTAACCCAGAATCAAACAAATCTACACAGTTTGATGGACAATCACATGCAAGAGAAATTGCCACACAAACTCTTCCACTTGAAATGTTGGAAATTTTATCTTTGTAACGAAATTTTATAAACTATCTACATTTTGTATTTTGATACCAAATGAATGATTGATATAACAATATGAAGTGAAATAAGAGCCAACGTTAGAATGAGTACAATATTTTTATATCTTAAGCATATAATTTTTGAATATAATTGTGACTAATACCTCATAATTAACGTATGAGTAGTGTAAATAACATTTAGTAATTAAATTTAAATACAGCTATCTATGTGTTACAATGTGTTATTCTAACATTTAATTTTATATAATAACAATGTGTAAATATAATTTTAATAAATTTTCTATTGATTTTGTAAGTCACAGTGTGGTTCTAATATTTGAATTTGAAAACAAAACTTGTTTTGCGTTTGTAAATGGATGAAGAGAAATAACTGAATATAAATAGTTTAATATACACAATATTTATTAACCTAAACTTAGAAAACCACTATACTACAAGAACAGAGATCGCGCGGTAAATAGCTGCACACAGTTATCTGAGATCTTATTCATAATAATTCCTGTCGATAAGGCAGAGAGAGATTCGCGAGGTAACAATAACCTGTTTCCTCCAATGCTGCCGCTCGTCATGGAATCGATCCCCACATTTTGTATTTAAAAATTGCAATCGATTTTTTTAAATCGAAACTTATACAGAATGACCCAACTAACTAAAAAAAGAAAACAGACTAAGGTCATGAGATGTCGCTACGTAAAAATGTATTACGCTCATATGTACGATATATATTCAGCCGATACATACCATATGTGCATATAGTATATGCAATTTAGCATGTATATACCCTTACCACAGCCAAAAAACTGTAGTGGACATTCGAAACATCTCTAACTCAACCCAACCCTCCACAAATGATCATTATTTTAGTTGAACTATAAAAAATTAAAAACTATGTACCTTTTTTGGTTTTTTGTAACTGTGATACCTTTCGCACAACTTAATATTTTTGCAAAAAAATAAGAAAAAAATTGAACCTTTCCTCGTTTTAATTGAACCCCTCTTACTTTGTTAAAATTATTAATATGTCGAAAACAACAAGCTAATTTGATTGTATGTTCTTACTAAAAAGATTAGTTAACGCGCATGTGTTTTAGTAAGAACATATAATAAAATTAGATTGTTGTTTTTGACATATGGGTAATTTTTGGCTATTTTGATTGACTTGTAACCCTTAGGTTACGGATTTTTTTTAATTTGGCATAATTGTTGTACACATAAAAGTGAGATTTTTCCCAAATTTTGAAGACGATACATTAATTATATCACAAGTTATTAACAATTAAAGAAAAATAATAAAAAATTGTCAAACGGCCATATTTTAAAAACTAATAAAGATATCGAAGGCGGATTTTTTTGAAAATACTTATAATGCCTTAAAATTTCGAAATAATTACAACAATAAACAATAAAAACTTTTTTTCGAAAGTTATTAACTTTTTGTTTAAGCAATTGCTAATATCTCAAAAAGTATATTTTTTTTTTTGAAAAATTCTTGCTCCTACGTGTTCTTGAGGATTTTTGCTATCGAAATCAATCATAAAATTCAAGGGCCCGACATATCAGAAGGCGTAGCCTTAATCAAAAGAAGATGCCTCGGTGTACGTCGCAACGGCAGCGGGACGTTTTCGTGGTCTTACGCTGAGGCGTTTTCTTCTAATTAGGGACCTTCCGATATGTCGGGCCCTTAAATTTTATGATTGTTTTCGATAGCCAAAATCCTCATGAACACGCAGGAGCAAAAATTTTTCAAAACAAAAATATACTTTTTGAGATATTAGCAATTGTTTAAACAAAAAGTTAATAACTTTCGAAACAAAATTTTTATTGTTTATTGTTGTAATTATTTCGAAATTTTAAGGCATTATAAGTATTTTTAAAAGAATCCGACTTCGATATCTCTATTAGTTTTTAAAATATAGCCGTTTGAAAATGTTTTATAATTTTTCATTAATTGTTGATAACTTTTGATATAATTAATATATCGTCTTCAAAATTTGGGAAAAATCTCACTTTTATGTGTACAATTGTGCTATATTAAAAAAAGATCCGCAACCTAAGGGCTACAAGTCAATCGAAATAGCCAAGAATTACTTATATACGGGGTGTTTCATTTTAATTCGATCACGCGCATAACCTAGTAAAAACCAACGTTATCAAAAAATAACCTCTACAAAAGTTGCTTAATACTTAATACGTTTTTCATGGCCATCTAAAGGTCAAAGTGCTTTTTTTAATGGGAACCCCTATTTTTGATCCCGGAATCGTGTAAAGTGGGAAAAATTCCATCTAAAATGAAATGTTTGTTTTTACTAGGTTATGCACTGGGTTAGATCAAAATGAAAAAAAAATCAAAAAACAAAATGAAAAATGAAAATGTATTAAAAGAAATTCAAATATTTTCTCTCTGAGTTTATTCGGGCTAGAGACCGACGTTATTAAAATAACGGCCGCATTAAAAATATTTGTTCTTTGTCTTCTTTGTCGAACTTTCTCTCTTCTTTATCTTCGACGGTGTCGAAAATAGAAGTAATAGAATTCAGTCGATCTCTATTACTTCTATTTCCCCACCTCCGATGACTGGACTTTGTGGGCCATCCACCAAGTCTATGACAATTGGCCTCGCAGCATCCTCAAAATCAGCTAACACTGGCGGTGGGCTAGGTAGTGGTGGAGATGTTTCTCTACCACCGTAGGCCCTGATGTATTGTAGATCAGGGTCCTTGTTGCAGTGTTACCTATGATGCAAATATGTCTCGACGTACATATTTGTCTCAAGACAGCCGTTGTTCAAGCAACGAAACCGTGCCCTCTTCAAGAGACTACGGTAAGCATCGTTGATGCTCAAATGATCTCGGCACTGAGTCCAGATCATTGAGCATCGCTCACCGCAATCTCTGCACACGGTGTGGCCCTGAGGTTAGCTCACCGCCGTTGGCAGAAGATAGCCGCAGCAGAGGAAGCACGTGATGTCGAACACGTCACTAACGGCTTCAATATGAAGCCGCTTCGCTTCCTCGCTAGAGGCTGCTGCGCTGCTCTCCCTGAGTTGTAAGAAATTTTCTATTTAAATAAAAAATAAGAAGTAATATAATATTTTTAATATACTATTAAAAAAAAATTAAAAAAATATATTTAATAAACACTGGTTAATAATTATTAAAAAACTTACCTTTCTTCGTTCTGAGAAAAAACTTGTGCCGTTTCTGGCAACCTCAGTTTGCGCCGCATGATAGGTGCGAAGCCGCAAACGCTGCTTCGCACCTTTTCGGCACTTCTCCGTCCTTCGGCGTCCGCTGCCAGAGGTAGTCGCTGCCACATCATAATTGATAGGCAGGATCGCCCATCTGGCCTGGCCGTCGATGGTGTCTATGACGGCCGCGCACCCCGAAGGCACTACTTCACGAGGAAGTACGGGAGCTTCTGGAAGCAAACACGGCGTCAATTGCCGTGAGCGCATACTCCAGACGTTCACCATCCTCCTTTGATTGAATAAATTTGAGATACAACATCGATGGACGTGCGTCCGCTTTCTACACTATTGCATCGGAAAGTTAACGCCTGATTCAGCGGACCTCTGATGCTCACGTTCAATAAAGTGTTTGTCATCGCAAGCGATATGACACTTGGAAAATTCTAGTTCTATACCGCCTGGTGGTAAGACTCCGAGGTCTTAGGCGTAGAGGGCAGATTGTTCCTTTTTATCCACGTTGCCCGCTATAACCTTTATCACGCGATGTGCGACTTTTTATAAGCAATTGTAGATGTCAAAAAAAAAACACAGATAAGTTTTCTTTTAGCTATGCCATTGATGCAATAGTTACTCAGTCTAGTCCAATCATCAGAGATTTTTTCGTGCAAAAATAAATTTATTAATACTTTTGTATTAATAATTTATGCAGATATTGGACTGTGGCGTGCAAGTATATTAGGTTTAAAAGTATATGTGGTAGAAGCATACTAATTAACATTAAGCTCTTATTAAAAAGTGAAAGATGCCATATTAAAACATTTTATTCGTGATTTGATATGCCCATGTGGAGAAAGCATGAGAATTTTAATTAAATTAAAGTCGTTTTTAGTTTTTCATTTTTAATGAATGATGATGACTTTTAAATAAAAGAATATATATAATTAAGAGAGTTAATGCATTTATGTGTTGATCGAAGTAGTGCCATTAATTATTTTCTAATTGTAATTAAAGTAAATTCAATGAGCACTCAATTTCAACTTTTAGAAACATGAATTATGCCTGAAGACTAACTTAATGTAAGTATGATGATGGAGAAGGCTAATTAATTTTATTACGTTTAAATACATGATTTTATTGAAATAAAATTAATGAATAAAAAATAAAATAAAATAAATTTAATGAATAAAAGGTAAGTTGAATTAGTATATGTATTGGTATAATTAATATTTTAAAAACAACAGATTACATACATACATTTTTGTCAAAAAAAGGAATTTTTGACATAAATTTTTCATAATATACATTCATAAACAAATTTTCATTAAAACAAACTGTTTGAATACATTTTGAGTTTGATTTTTCAAAAATAAGAGCTGATTTATCATTTTTTTAAATTGTAAAAATTTAATTTTTAACATTTCACTGAAAATTAACATATAAAGCTGCGTCTACAAAATTATTGATGTAAGAAATACGTCAAATTGACAAATAGGATGTAATATAAAACCATATTTATAGTCAAATGAAATCTTTAGGAAAATGTAAAATATATTTAACGAAAATTAACGTAGGCGCGGTAGATAGTATAGACAAGCTCATTCTTTTTTACATGATGAGATGTATTGCTCACGTTAAATTTTGTTGAGTTGTATATCATGTTTGCATTATTTATTTATTGAAGAAACTATTGAGTATATCCATAAAAGAAGGTAGTGTATGCACAGAAATTAATCTAATATTTATTTAAATGTTAATCTAATATAACTCGTTCAGCTTTGCATACACTTACACATTACACAGTCGCGCACTCTATATGCAAGAAAGCCCCCTCTCTCCTCTAAATGTACGCAGAAAGTCCGCGTTCGTAGCTTATAAAAATTTTCTGAACCGTTTGTGCATGCACGTCTGTATCCGCAGCTTGGAAAATTTTTCCAAGGTGTTAGTTTAGGTACGCTGTGTCGTCCACCAGAATAGACTGAGAAAATTATTAATTGGTTATATTTGACAGCTGTTGTCAGAGGCTCTGGTGATAATGGTGAAACATTAAGAGTGTTTATTTGTTTTTGGAGCACCATCGTCAGTAGCAGTTTCCGCGAGTAGCTTTTGCGTGTGCAATCGCACAGCTTTTGTTTGTCTACATCATAGTAATAATAAATCAAAACCTGTAAAGGATGACAATGGGCGATGAGACTCCAGTTACATCACTCGTTCTTCCAGTAATTTTACGACCTATTTTGGCAAAGGTAAATTTTTCTATTTGATGTATCCATCTTACATTTCATAAAGCGATATTGCAGGTTTTTTATTATGCAGTATCATTGATTATGATCTACAATTGATTCAATTTTTCGCGTTGTTTATTTATTCAACTTGGACGTTATTTATGATTACAGTACCTTATTTACTACTACATTACGTTATTTATGATTACCTTGCCTATGTATTAAAGTGATAAATATGAAAAAGTAAAAATTATTAGAAGGGTACAAAAATGTTTAGTTTGTTTGTTTCCTTAACCTGTTAGAAAAGAAAGTTTATCAGACAGAGAAAGTTAGGAATAATGCACTTCTTTAAGTGAAATGTCACTAATATGTGATTTTCTCCTATAGTTAGAAAGGCAGAATGTAATGGCTGCTCAGACTCTTCGCAAAGCACTAGCTAATGCAGAACTCAATCACCCAGGGATTACCTATGATTTAGTATTAGGTCTAGTACGCAGAGCAGATCTTAATCTAGATATGAATGAAAGTGTACTTCGTTTACAAGGTCTAGCATCAGATTGTGATGGTATGTTTATTGATAAATCTTTGGGAATAAAAATTAAGCTAGTTTTTAAATTTACAAGAGAAATATAAAACATTTTATATTTGCAGTTGTTGAATATCGATCGGGACGTCCAGAAAATGCATTTCAAGAACTTAACAAGAAATCTACATCTTTGAAAAGGATATTGAGTAGAATTCCTGATGAAATAACTGATCGTAAAACATTCCTTGAAACAATCAAGTAAGTTGTAGAACATAATTTGGTTTTTTTTCCAAAATACTTTAGACAATTAATACAAGATTAATTTTATAGAGAAATAGCAAGTGCTATCAAAAAATTATTGGATGCTGTTAATGAGGTCACAGGATATATACCAGGCTCAGCTGGAAAACAGGCTCTCGACCAACGTAAAAGAGAATTTGTTAAATATAGTAAACGTTTTAGCAATACCCTTAAAGAATATTTTAAAGAGGGACAGTAAGTTTTAATTATTTTTTATACTATTTCATTGACTTTGTTATTTGATAAAAAATTGATAAAATTTCTACTTTTTTTTAGAGCTAATGCAGTATTTGTGAGTGCTTTATACTTGATTCTTCAAACAAATATGATAATGCTCACTGTAGAGGATAAGTGCGAATGAAAGATTATATGAACTACCAATATATTATTAGAGATGTGCGCTTTTATTAACAAATGACATTTTCATATATAATATATGTTTAATGAAACTATCAAAAATGATTCTTCTCTTGTTATTAATAAAAACAATTTTGCATTCCAAGATTAAGAAAATAAAAACATAAATGTAGTTTTCATTCAATAAGAAGAAATAAAAGTTATTTTATTGATAACAACTTCATATAAATGCACTGTAGTTTCATACTGAAAAATGGTATGACTTAGCTATCTACATTCTTTGTAATTACTAACAGATTCCATTAGTAATCAGAAAGATAATCAGTTAGACAAATATGAACACTTGGGATGTTCAAGCTCTTTTACTATCGGCAAGTACTCTAACAATACTGCCCACTCCACTAACATTATATAGTTTTTCATGCCACACCAATAAATGTCCACTGCTACCTTCATTTGGTATTTCAAAACCACGGTATATGTATTTCATCAGATTATCCTGCAGATCACGATCCAGTTGAGCTATGCAATCATCCATTTGATTTGTTTTTATACTTAGTAGTACTTTTTGAGTCAAGTTTCGAGCATTGTCCTGCAATAAATATATTATAATTCATTAGAACAATTCAGCTAGTAAAAAGTTTCTTTGATCTTTACTTCAATAACTTTTTTAATTTGGCACTCCGTTACCCAAAATACACTACTTGAGTATATTAATAATATAAATGTTACAAAATTGAATCAATTCAAATATTAGGTACTATGTACTTTGATCAATCATTTGACATGATTAAAACTTGAAGTAATAAGACTATTAAAGTAATAATTGAAATAAATATGACTCATAACACAAGAAAGAAATAATTTGTTTTAAAAGGTTACCTTAACTTGCTGGTTTTTACACCCTAGGGGAGCTGATTTTAGAACGGAAATTAAAGCTTCAGCATGTTTACCCTTATAGAATAATTAAGGAAAGTTACAATTGCTAAAAGCTGTAAAATGTAAATGTGTTAAATAAAAATTAGTAGTTATAAAGGATATTGGCTAAGGAGTGAGAGTATCTCATTCTCGTCTGGTCCAGTAGGTCCGGTGACTCCTTGGTCGGGATCTTCCTCTTTAAAATTATTCTCGTTATACTGGTCGACATCAATTTTACGAAAGGCTGTGCCTGACGTGTCTTTGATTTTCCTATCGTCGGACTTCGACATTTTCTCTTGACTTGACGTTTCAACGCTGCGCAGTGCTGCATTCACATTCGATTCTGACGCCGAGAATGCTACGTACACATGTAATCAGAATCCAAATGTGTATACATGTACGCCCTCCCATATACAGGAACAAGAGTCGATCTGATCATCTGATCATAATATATTATTATATGTGCACGTATGCATGCACCTACAGATATACCAACAATCGTTTATTAGAGCTCATTTTTACCGATCGAGAAAAGGTATGTGCGTATAGTACTCTGCCGAGATATAAGAGTCAACCAGTCGGGATAAAAATGGTAGTGACGTGCTACCGTCACAATGTGCAACAATGTAACGTTCAAGCTTTAAGCGTCACGCACTAACATGAATCAAGGCCTTTGCATTTTGTTTTGAACTTTGCCCGGACATTAATCTGTAACCTGTTAAATTCAAATGTCAAAATCCAAATTATTTTTGATAATTGAACATCGATGGTATCAAACGTGCCTAGGGCTATTGTTTTGGCAAGTTGTGTTCCGCAACGAAGTAGAGAAAATCCATTTGATACTCTTGAAGCTCAATCGTCGAAAATAATACGGATTTTGAACGTTGCGGATTGCAAATTAATCTCCAGATAGTGTATATATATAAACTTAATTTGTTCAAATACGTTTTTGAATTATGAAGTTTCTTGTTTTTATCTTGTTAGTGTTACAAGTACTTTTGCAGCAAAATTAGTATTTAGCCATATAAGGTTGCCAAGAAGTATATTATGTGATAAATTTCAGATAATGAAAATTTGAATATCAGATTGGAATAACTCTATGGACTGCACGTATGCATCAAGTTGACGTGGCGCATCGGAGTCCTCAGGTACCCACAGTCATTAAAACGAAACGAAACGCATCAAGTTGACTGATTTTCGTCTGACGTCCCAGATACCGTCGTATTGTAAAGTGTCTTTTGTTTGTCTAATTTTCTACTTGCACCTTGCATCGTTACACGCCAGATTCATACGATATTCGAACGATAGCTTGAATGATTTAACTTGACTTTATAGTTGAGAATGTGGAACAATGATAGTAACACAACTATTCAAAACTGGGAAACGGGACATGACGATACTTTATTAAACTGGAAATCAGTCGAAAATTGTGTACCTGTGATGCTTGCACACTTACATCGTTATGGTGAAGGATTGAAGATATGGGGTATGCCAACTAGGATTATTACATTTTTAGCTATTGTTGAAGATGTAGATGTTGTCAATACAAGAGTAAACTTCAAATTTCGTGATGAAACCGGTAAAAATTTATTTATGTAACAAAATAGCATATTTTTTTCAAATTATTATTTATATATATATATATATATATACACACAAAATTTTAGGATCTTTAAAGGGTGTCCAGTGGTTATGTAATGAAATTTATGAATGTCCTGTAAAAATTAATTCATATGCTAGGGTTTATGGAAGTATGAGAAAACAAAATTATGAAAATTTTATACTGGTTGCAAAGATTCAACCCATGGATCACTTGAATGAGTTGTGTGCCCATTTGATGGAAGTAACATTTATTTGTTTAGAAGCAGAAAATTTGTCAATTCAAGCAAGCCAAAATCATTCAGCAAACAATACTTCAATTAAAAACAACAATCCATCAATTTTTGCTCCACCCTCTAATGATGATAATGATTGCAGTAATTTGACTTATGAACAAAATCTTGTTATGGATATCATTACTCGTGGTCATCCAGAAGATGGAGCAGAAAGGTCTGCAATCAAGTGTCAAGTACCTTTATATTTAGCACCTAAAGTTGATGCAATTTTAGAATTTCTGTCATCAGAAGGTCATGTTTATACAACTAAAACTGACGATTATTTTAAAAAGCTCTGACGATTGAAAAGATACATCTTTTAAAGTAATGATATTTTTATTATAACAATATAAAAATAATTAAAAGATTTTTGTTTAGTTAACAAATATGTGTTGAAAAAATTATATTTATAAATGGTTTTATATGACTTAAATGACAATGTTACAACTATAAATTAAAAAATAATTTTAGTGAAAGAATTGTCTTTAATTATTTTTGATAATTTCCTTGATCCTAGAGATGTACAAATTATATTTGCTAGCAATTGATTAACGCTTAAATTATTCATCTTGTTGAAGTGATAAGTTAATAAGAATAAATACATTTTTGCTTTTAACATTTTATCTAAATCTATCATTGAAACAGAAAAAATTAATAATATACTTTAAGACTAGCAATCATAAGTAATTTTGATTAATTAATTTAATATAGTTAAAAAATATTAAAACAAAAAATATGTTAACTATATAATAATAAAATAGTTACTCAAATATCTTCAGAACGAAAAGTAACAAGATCTTCAATTTTAATTTTTTCTTCAGACTCAACACTCTCAAAGCTTGGGATGTTGATAATAGGCAAATTTTTAACTTCCTGTTTGCCATATATATCTTGAAAAATTATCTGAATATGGTTTGGTTCAAGTGCCTCTACTGTGAAATTGTCAAATAGTCTATTTATTATTCATTCAATTTTTTAATAAGTTCTTTCAAACAATGTCTTTACATACTTTGGCAGTGGGATTCACAAGTATTTTTACAAATATTATCTTCTGCTAATTGTAACCAAAGCTTTTCTCTATGATACTGTTTTGTCGCTTGCTCTAAAGCTTTCGAAAGTGCAATCTGTAATATATTTTAAATATATTTAAAAAACAAATAAATGTCAAATATTAATTAATTTGTTAGCTTGCATATATTTGAAAATGATCAAATGGTATGCAATAATTAATATGTCACAATATATTAACATTCACAGAAATCTAAAAATTTGATCTACATGAATTCAGTTTAGACTCAATGTCAAAACAAACCCCATCCCATAACAAAGATAGTTGTTACGTTACCTGACACTTCTGCAGCTTAGTCATGCCATGTAGGCCATTCGCCCGGCATAAAAGGCGGTAGTTTGCTTCCGAATTACGCGGCTGTAGATCGGTGATTGGTTTCATGCGCATCAGACTTTTCTTAACTCCGGTCTTCCTGCAGACTCTCGAGAGTAAATCGAGCCGGCCCGCGCGGAAATGTTCGTGCAAGAACTCGTGCAGATCGTGATTGTCAGTATTGACTAACTCGCGGCTGTGTAAACTGACCTTGCGGAATCCGTAAAGATTGAGCTGGCGAATGAAGCTCGCGATGTTGGTGGTTTTGAAGATGGAATTGTCAGGTTGCAGATACTCCTGGCCGAAGAGCGTGTAATTGATAAGGATGCTGATGCCGTTGATACCCCATTTGATTGCCCCTGACTTGCATTCGTTGACGATACGCCAGAGCTTCTGAGGGAAACGTAGCGACGGAATCGTGCAGTCCTCGTTAAGCATCGCCTGGCGATATTCTGAAGTAAAGCTCTGTTCTTCCATTCTATGCACCTGGCCAGCTGACTTTTTCACTGATGTTGTTAACGTCGTGGTCGGCCGATTCGAACAAATGACTCGAATGGGTTCAGTTATCTAGGCTTTTAAACAGACGAACATCGACTGTTCTTTTTCTTCGAATGTCAGATCGTCGTGACTTGCATCGGCTTATTTGCGTCCAGCAAGGTGCATTTTTAAAAACCTTCTATTGTTTAAAGATCTTTAATAGATTTTCATTTAAATTCTATCCGGTGGAATTGAATTTTCTTCTCTACGCATTTTAGTAACAGATTGAAATTATTTATCAAATGTAATATGATATTTGAGTGTTCTTGAAAAATTTATGAGTATATTAGTGTATTGATTATAAATAAAGTAAATAAAAGAGCAGTAAATTAATAAAATTACAGATAAAAATATTGTCATACATTTTCAGAAAACCACAAAAATGATTTGAAAATTATGTATACCCATTACACAATCACTTTACGAATATAATTTTCAGCGACAGTTCATAAACAAATGAATAATAATAAATTTCTTTTCACAACTCTACTGTCAATGAATTTTTAAGTATTGTACTTTAATATAAGATTATACAATTTAATACTTCATTTCAGATTCAAACTTTTTGTTAATGAACTTATATCTATCTGGACTAACAACTTATCATCGTGCATTCTTATTAAATAATATATTACAAAATTAAATACTCGTTGGTTGATATTGCGTAGAGACGATACAACTTTAATTACGATTAGATTTTATTCGTTCGTATAAAATAATATAAGATTTATGTATTATGATTTGGATACAAAAAAAATGTCTCGCGGCACTTTCTAAAATTTTGTTAAGTCGTAACATTTCACGGAATCTTGATATGTTCATGTAGAAATTGTTTATAAAAGTATGTACTCTTAATTGATGCGAGATCGGTGAGGATAATGAAAATATCGAACGACCATGTGAAAAATATCTAGGGTACGAATGGCAACGAAGTTTGGGAGCGGGTTTCAGCTGTAAAGTCAATTGGCTCAGTTTGAGGTCTTCTACGTAATCACGCGTTACATGTTAATAATTTTTTTAGAGGACTAAGTTTTTGTTATCCACCGAAGATGGGAAGAGTGATGATTACAGTTATTAACATCGATATGCATGTACTTTGATGGTCGATCCTACTGTAAATGTAAAATCATTTCCGCAAAATAAATAAATGCTAGAGTAGGCATTGTTTTTCTTGAGCGAGTACAATTTCACAGCAACAGCAAAATATCCTTTAGAACAAGCCTTTATTGGAATTAATAACTCGGCAGAAAAAGAAGCATCAAAGATTCGTAATGAAAGAAAATTAATGTTGAAAGAATCGAATGATTCAGAATAATTTATTTAGACGATAAACATAAGTTATAGAGTTGCTCATCTTTTGATAAATTGAAACGCGTGTTTTTTTATTTATTTATCTTATTGGACCTCGAGTCAAGTAATACTGAAGGAAGTGCAACAGAAAGACTGTATTTACAAAAGAATAATTTATAACACGAGCTGAAATTATAGTTAAATAATTGGTCATATACTGCTTTTGTATTTCAGAAATACCTCTAAAGGTGGCTATTGCCCATGTAGTTTAAACAATTTTCAATCAAAATCTGTAAATAATATTATCTAGTTTTATTTCATTCCGGTAAAGTAGGTAGTAAATGAAGACGACTCGTTCGTTAATATAAAAAATTTTATGCATGACCCACTGTATATAGAAGTATTAGCATAAATATAGCTTTTTACAAATCCAGATAAATTTTCTAAAATCTACGTATTACTCGATCGGTTTGTACAAATATAATTTGTAGCTGCTGCTTATAAAGACTATAGATAACTTTATACTCGCGGTGCTTTAAAAAACACATAAAATATTGTATTTACAATTTTTGAATCTAGTACTACATCTTAAATTTGAAGTATACATTTATAAATAAAAATCATATAGATATTCGTTCTTTGAAATTTCAATCTAATCTATATATACTTACATATAATTCTTATTATTATAATATTATTATAATTTACACTGATCCAGTGTTCACGAAAATTACGATGCTATCTATGATTGAAGTAACTTAATTTTTACAAAACGACTTATGAAACATGATCACCGTAGAGGGGCTATGTACACACGGTATAGCAGATATAGTAGAACATAATGTATGTGCCTTTCGCTATATAAATCTAATATTTATGCCTTTTTGTGTATTGCATTCTAAAGTATAACTTAATACTTTATTTTCGCAGTCGATATATTTCAGTACATTAATTTGATCGTCATTCCTTATAAAGTAATGCTTAATTTCCATATTATTGAAAAAAAATCGAAAATGTATTGATTAATTCTAACGTCTACGCTATGTATAGGTACATTCAGTTCAGTATTTAGCTTAGTAATTACAAACGAGTATATTATTTAGGTAATGGCGTGACTCGGACATGTTATCTACATTATATCTAAGATACTTTATATTGCTTTCAACTTGCCATCATCTCTTGAGGCAACAGCAAGCTCTAATTGTTGTTTAATCACTTTAGTTTCTAACGTTCGATTATCCAGGCGTTCATAAAAAGTATGGATAAATCGAAGCACGGAAATTCAGGTGGGGATGGGTTGGAAGTACTCGCGAAGCGTGGCTGGCGACGGCAACAAATAACCGTCGGGATCGAGGACATCTGGAGCGCGAATGGTGACCGGGCCTTGAGGTGGCCTTGGCAGTGAGCTCAGCTGGCTGGGCTTATCTTGAGCCTTTTCCAGACGCTCGACGATTTCAGCGAAACGAATTCGGTCGCGTGGCTCCGTTTTCCAACAGTCGCGCATCAACTGGCACACGTACGCTGGACAGTCTTCTGGCGGTATTAGCATGATGCCTTGCAGAATGAGTTTCATTACCTGCCAATAATATTAACCGTTACTTTTTCATTGACCGATCGTGTTCGTTTGTGTGGATTAAAAATCAGACAAAGGTGAGGCGAAGTTGTACCTCGTCGTTGTTATGCCCGTAATACGGTTGCTTTCCAAACGAGTAAACTTCCCATAAAACCACTCCGAAACTCCACACGTCGCTCTCCAACGTAAATCTTCCGTATACGACACTTTCGGGCGACATCCAGCGAACCGGCAACAGTCTGGAGCCTCCAATCTACGTGGAATTGCGTCGACAGCTGATTAGTAAGCATCGAGGCAACGTTGTCGTTGAAAATTACCTTGTAATAATCACAGGTATAGACGTCGCGCGACATGCCGAAATCGGCGATTTTGACGACGAGGCCGGAACCAACCAGGCAATTTCTGCAGGCGAGATCTCGATGAACGAATCTTTGTGCGGCGAGGTACGCCATTCCCGCCGCTATCTGCGTCGTTATCCAGTGAAGGGAGTCCTGCATGAAACGCGAAAAGCCATTTAAAGACAAACGGACGCGAGAACAGGGGCCCATACGTTTGCGCGTACGTGCAAACGTCAATGTTGATCTTTGTCCGGATAATCGTACTTTGCTCAGAGGCTGTAATCCAGGAGTGGGCGCCCTCAGCGTGGGCGAGTTGGCGCGCAGAACCTCGGCCAGGTCGCCGTAAGGCATGTACTCGAAGACCATCCAGGGCCCGTTACTGGTGTCGCGCAGCACCACCCCTACGAGCGACAATATGTTCTCGTGCCTGAAGCTCGACATGATGTCCACTTCGCGCATAAAGTCCTCCTCGGCTTCGCGGCTCGCGCTGTCCTTGAGCACCTTGATCGCCACGACCTCCTTACTGTCCTCGAGCACGAGTTCACCTGCGTCGTTTCGAATCGAAATGAACGATGGCGCTGTCGGCTTGGGCGGCGCGCGCCCGGCGTACCTTTGAACACTTTGCCGAAGCAGCCCTCGCCGATGTCTCGCAGGAAAGTGAGCGAGTCCCTGAGCAAGATTGGCACTTCCGGCGAGGCGTAGCTGAAGTACTGAGGGTTGGGCGTGTATTTGTTCGCCAGCAGCAGGCTCGTCTTCAAGTTCATCGGCGACGCCTGCCCGCGTGAAACAATAACGCTCAGTCATTGCGCCATCGGAACGCTTTGCTTTGTCGCTTTGATAAGGGCACTGCGCAGCGTAAACATCACAATGGGACGCGCGTACCAAGTGTCATCATTTATTTAATCAATCGTCAGGAATTCAAGCGGCGTGATTGATTCCACAGAGCGAGTTGTTTTCAACGAGAGCGAGGGGATACATATCTGCCGGGAGAGAGCGAGGGAGCTGCCACTTACTTCGAGATCGCGACGTTTGGACTTTGCATCGGCACTGCGACGTTTGCAGTAGTATATCGAACCGATGACCAATGCCAGGACTAGCAGGCAGCCCAGCGCGACGCCAGTCACCTCCGGTATCCTTGGCGCCATGCGCTCTACCTACGGGCATCGTGGGAAAGATTTTTTAGAACTCGTGTCTCTCATTCTCGCATCGCGAGTGCGCTCGGCCGCTCCAACATTTACCATTTTCGCTTGAAATCGCAGCATGTAAAGTTAGACAGGGGTGCAATTATCGTTAGCTGTCAATGAATACGCTAAGAGCGATTTGTCTGGCTTACCTGTGCCGGCTCGGGAAGAATCGTCGTGGTATTCGTCACGTTACTGCTCTGCAGTATGATGTTGGGTATTGGATTCGGCGTTAAAGGAACTGAAAAATCGAAAAAGAAAGAAAGCCGTTTACGCGGATTGTCGTCCACGTCTCAATTTCCAGCTCGGTAGAATCACGGCTCAATAGAATTACCGGTGACGCGCGGACACTTGAGATCGGTGGTGGGCGGGGATTTGTCGTGCGGACAGACGCAGTGCGAAGTCGAGCCTTTCTTCTCGCATGCGGCTTCTGTGCCGCATATGTGTGCCCGACCCAGGCAGTTCAGAATTTCCACGGTCGCAGGTATATCCTCGGTCGCTTGCTCCTGCGACGAGTCGTCCGACGACTGCGCCGGCCTGTTTGTCATTGTGTGCGCTGAAAATGTCAATATCGTTCGTCGACTGCCGCTAAGGTTGCTCTACACTTTGTCTCATTGAGACTGCGACAGCCAGAATGCGAAGATTGCAAAGCAACATTATTTATTTACAAACGAGAAATAGGACGATTGTACGTTTCGTAGGCGTCACCAGCGTACGCGCGTCTCTAATATTAAACTGGCGTATATGATCTATTTCGGTGGTGCAATAATAGGCGCTTAGGAGGAAATTCAGCCATCGGAGGGAGAAAGATGAAGAAGAAGTGGAAGAAGAAGCCGTCAAACAAAGCTCTCAAACAATCTCTTGGCCTTGTTTACAAAGGCTCACTCGGGGGAGCGCGCGCGCGAGAGAGAGAGACAGAGAGAGAGAGAGAGAGGGGATATTTGTAGTAATATGAATTTCAAAAATCCATACGGTTTATTTGGTCCCGATCGCGACGATTGTTATTTTTGTCCACGTGGGCAAACACTCAGCCGCAGCAGCGCTCAGTCAGCCGAAAAGTGCCTGCAGTTAAGTGCAAGCTCCTTCTCGTCTTCGCTTACTTTCAAGCGATGTTTCCGTACGCTTGAAATCGGAGCAACGCACGAGTCTATAAGCGATTTATTTTCTTTCTTTTTATTTCAGTAGCTTTATTCAGTTTTGATATTCGCACTACACCATTTGGAAGGGCTCGATTTCGTTCTCATTTGCTTGGCAAATATCGAACAATAAGTCGATCTTTCTATCGAGCTCGTGCTTTCTTCGATGCGAGGTCAAAGTAGTTTAGAATAGCATTATTGAGCGCAGCCTGCATAATCTCCAATAAACATGTTTTGTGAGTATAGTCGCGTACGTGAAAATATTGAAACGATTAAAAAGATCTAACGACGAGGCAAAGAACGTAGGAGGTGCAAGTGAAGCGGCAAACGAAAGAGCACGCGCTCGCGCTATCTAACTTTTCCATCAGAAGGGCATTAAATTGTCATTGCAATATCGACTGTTGCGCCGAGTAGCACGACCATTACCCTCGTTTCTCCGCTAAAAGGAAATGATTATTGCCAAGGCCACAGAGACAACAGTCCGTCGACGCGCGAGCGCAAAAAGGTAGCTATACAACATCGGCGTCCTCGCGATATCGACGAGCTCGTTCCTTTCGGCGGACCGCGCACTCCGGCGTATTCGCGCGCGCAGGGATGAGAGCGGCTAATCGGCGCGGAGAGCGACGTTGACGATCTCTCGAAAGGTCCGAGAGCGCGATTACCAAATCACGCGCCCGCCGGCTGATAGTTCTCTCCCTCGTCGCTGCACACGCTTCAGGCGCGGCTGCTATCTGAGCCGACGACGGCGAGTAAAGTTCCTTCTATTACGCGCCCGCAGCTGATTACACGCCGCTGGCTGTATCGCCGACGCTGGCCACGCCGCAAACATCGCTAATTAATTTTACTGGACTTTTACGCGCTGGCGCAGATGTATCGCGTCGAGCGTTTTGCTCCTTTGTTTTTTTATCCCCTTTTCGGCGGACAATGGGATGCCGTGCCGTCCACGGCCGATGCTCCTGACGCGCGGCGTTATTGCGTTTTGATTTTCGTTTGCCGCTGCCTGCTGTTTGTATTACGATCAATCACTTTACGACGGCACTCCAAATGAAAAAGCTACGCGTACGAATAGGCATAACTCAATTTTCCAATCACAGAATGGTAATTCGACCAGATTCCGAGAGATCTGCACTGCTCGGACAGTTTCAAGGATTGCGTTTGCAATAATACGGGCATTAAATATCTCTCTCGCGTAAGCGCACAATGTTACGTAGCGAGCGAACGAGCGAACGAGCGAGGGTGGCAATTCTCACACGTGGCGCTCCTGTTGAAGTTGCATTGGGAAATGACTGTTGCGCATTGTATGCAAATGCCGTTATGCAAATGGCTCGCGAGCTCTAGGTAACCTGAACTGCACTGGAGGCAATTGGGCTTGGATTCAACGCGCCTATGTGCACGCGCGCGATCGCTACGACTGTCCGAAAGAATGCACGTCGGTGATTCGGCGCTGCGGGCCGTGGCGTGGCGCGTCAATGGAAGGCCAACAAAAACAGAAAATAAGGCTCTCTGCATCATCTACGCATAATATCGGGCCGACAGAGGAGTCATTCATTTGCGAGGGTCAGCCGTAGTCGGTGCCGGTCAGCGAGCCCCGACAACGGCTTTCGCTGTACATTACTGCCGCTCGAACCTCTCCGCTTTCGTCATTATGATGATGATGATTACGATGATCACGTGCCGGGCCTCGCTATGCAGCTGTTAAACGCCGCTCGCCTTTCGCAGGGCCTCATTATCCGCGATGCTTTCTTATATTTTTGGAGTCGATACCGAAAATGATGGCCAATCAATTTTGAGATGATTGTGGATAACGAATTCACGATGAATGTTCTTCGGCGAGAAACCAGTCGACTTTTGGCTCGAATGCTTGTGTTTGCAATGTTTATCAACTCGTAACTTGCCGCCTCGGCTGAAATTAATGAACACGCGAAGAGAAAGTTATCAAATAATTACCAGTAGCTCGAATAGGACATTTGAGATCGGCTGTCGGCGGTGATTTATCGTGAGGGCAGACGCAGTGCGAGATCGTGCCCTTTATCTCGCAGGCGGCTTCTGTGCCGCATATGTGCACTCGACTAGCACAATCAAAGATCTCGGCCAACGGCTGAGCCATTGTCTGCTGCTCTGTAATCAAAGTTGGCCAGAATTTGAATTTTCCGCGCAATCTCGCACGCAAACTTTCGAAGGAGGAATGCAATTGGAGGGGAAAGCGCCGGTGATTCGGATATCGCTCGCCGAAAGTATTACATGTTTTTCATTGTTATCTGTGTGTGTGTGGTGATGGGGGGGGGGGGGGGGAGTTCTTCGAGTTAAGAAAGTTTGAAAAGTCTATAATCAACTACCTACAACATACGTAATAAATATTTAGATGATTCGTCGAAAAACATTATTCCAGCCGTCCGATCGCTACACGAGACAGCTTAAGTCATCACGAATTTTCTTTTCCTTTAACATTATCGTAATCTCGATCGTTAAAGTCTGACCTTACGATAAGATATCGTTTAGTCAGTTTGAAAACAAACAAGCGCGCTCAAGAAAGATTCATCTGTAAAGTATTATCCGTCGAGCACCAGTGAATATTCGAATATTGGTATGCGCGCGCGCAACAATCGGTGGGCGTATTGTCGACGAGGACGGAAAGAAGCGGGGTGCATCGTCAAATTGGCTAAGCTGGATATGGAAAAGTGATCGACGCAGGGATCCGTTGAAAGGTCGCTATGGCATAAGTCACGGCATTCATTAAGAAATGATTGGAGCTGCCATAGGATAAAGCACCTCTTGAATACACACTGCGGCGGAAGTCCATCAATAAGCGAACTCAGATCGTTTCTTATCGTAATCAGGCTT
Source organism: Phymastichus coffea (assembly GCF_024137745.1). Classification (NCBI taxonomy): domain Eukaryota; kingdom Metazoa; phylum Arthropoda; class Insecta; order Hymenoptera; family Eulophidae; genus Phymastichus; species Phymastichus coffea. The sequence goes on from NW_026706992.1 coordinate 47,366, forward strand.
ACATCATAACGTCGATGAATGATTTAGGCGTCGACGCGGAGCGTTGGCTTTTCGTGCGGCACGTAACGGGCGTCAGAGTCGCGCATGCCTACACGTCCGTTATCTAAAGCTCGTAAAGCATTGGCGGAGCGGAATGCGCCTTTTGCTGCTGCTGCTGCTACCGCGCGCGTATGTCGTCTGCGCCTAATTGAGCCTATACCACTGCGCGTACCTGATATACGTATAGGCGGCGCGTCGTTGGCGCGAGGGCTCCGCGTACACGCATGTGGCCTCTATTAATGCGAAATGCGCGCGCTCGCTGCGATATCTTCAGCGTAGACAATGCTAGCCACTGTGTGCCTATCTCGCTCTAGGCTTGCCTTTATAAATCAGCAGATTCGCGAGCGACCGCTAGATCGGATAAGATTGCCGATTCTCTTGGTGTTTTCTTTCTTTCTCCTTCTCTCCCGGCATTAGTCCTTGCCTAGATCATTACGCAAGGATATGTAGACCCGATGGATAAACAGCTTGGCCGTACCGTTTGTTCATCCGCCAACGTGACAGTCTGTTTTCCGACGTTCCGCGTAGATATCCATCGTTCGCCTCTAACGATTTTCTGCTTCTCATCGGTCAACGTTTCTTGCTGACTTTGCGATCCACTTTTTTTTCTTTATCACATCACGTAACGACTAAAATTAGTACGTATCTCTCATTTAACAGAGGTGAATCCTTTCAAGCACTTGAACTTGACTAGATTATCAGCTCTCTGACTATAAATTGCGATCTATTTTTTCTCTATTGCGTGTACGTCGAGGAATCGTTCTCCTCTCTCGTAAAAAGCCTTTTGCTGTGGAAATGTTATTTGTCGCATAATCAGGCAAAGTCAAGGTAACGTTAGTTCTTTCGAGGATCCATCAGACGGTAATCCTGAAATTCTATACGGCATAGACAAGTCGCTGCATGAAGAATCAAATGGACGACGAACGAGCTAGATAGAGGAAAGACAGGCGAGCGATAATAGGCGTGCGATAAATCTAAGCAGACAGAGAGAGAGAGAGAGAGAGAGAGAGATGGGGAGGGAGGAGATTAGGAGCGAGAGCGGATCGCAGTATAATGCTCGGTATTAGGATGTTGCTACTGCATTTTGAACAGTCCGTCTATCGCGGGCATGTAACCGCACGGCGTGATCGCATGGGCGCGTTTCGTTCTGTATACGCGCGCGGCCGAGAGTTTGACGGGTGGGCGAGCGGGCGCATAAGTAGGCTCGCGCTTCCGGAATATCGCATTATCGCGATGCACGCGGCAAGATTTGCTTTGCCGAGCGACGCCTCGTACGCAAAAAGTTGGCGAGCGATCGGCCGCAGAAATTTTCACCAGCCCGTCCCCGCGTGCACGGGCGGAGGGGATATCGCGAATTTCAGTCTAGAAAGCGAAAGGCCGGCTATCGAGCAGCGCGCTAAGATCGTTCGTTTGCGATTCGAGCTCGCTCGCGGAGTATCCAGGCACGACAAATGAACGGCAATAACTCGCGCGCGCGGGAGGTGCAAGAACCGAGACGCACCGCGCCGCGGACTATTCGATACGGACGCTGTTTCTCCTCTCGTTTACCGTTCGATACATTTACCGAATCCATCATCGTTTGCATACAATACCACGGTCTACGTGAATCACTCGCGGTGAAAGTATAGCGCGTGCGCTCCTATGCATCGTTAGAATCACGAAAACGCGCTCGTTCAAATTGGCGATTTAGTTGGTGAATAGTTTGGAAATTGGCGTTATCGGGACTATTAACCGAGTGACGTCTAGCCGATGATGTCGTTGTCCCGCGCGCGAATACGTCGAAGGTACTTTCCGAGTATATTTAGCCGAAAACAAAAACGATTTCTAGTGTCTGCCGTGTAAAAGAAAAGGTGTAATAAATCCAGTTGTAAACCGAGCTAGAGAGTGAGCAAACTGCGTCAGAGTAAATTGGTTTCTCGCGTTCATTTCACGAATAATGGCGTGTTTTTGCGCACGATCATCGTGTAGTATAACGCCAATTTCTCGCCAAATGGAAAACCAGATCGCTCGCGCTTCTAACAGAGAGCTCAGGATCTTTTTTCTTTTTTCGTTTTTCTTTTTTCGTTTTTCTTTTCTCCTGTTTTTACGCTTCGACGTCCTCGTCAATTCTGAAAATGTCCGTTAGTTGGGCGATACGTATTTACTCGCTACCAGAGAGTAATGAGATAAGATAATGTACTGCAAGAGAAAACATCTACTCTATTTGGATTTCCTTGGTTTTCCAGGCAAGAATCTAATCACGTGCGCGCAAGATTAATCTGCATAGTTATGAAAAAAGACACATGACTTTTACAAGCGCGTATTTAAACAAATGGTCGATCCGGCCGTGATTACTGTTTCGCGCGACCAACATACCTTTTACCGCTTGCGCGGAGCGGCCATATGATTAATTATTCGCTGCAGCTTACTCAATAATCCCCAGCCAGAGATTATCTGGTCTTATTCGTCGATCTGATTGTTTAGAGAACGAATTTATCTGTTTGTGCTCGTGTGTATAATGAATACCGAGATGCCAACATACGTTCGCTGTAAACATATATCTTTTCGCGCTTAGATTGCGGGCATAGACTATCGATCTCACTCTCTCGTGTGTGCTTATCCAGCGAAAAAAGGGCTAACGATTTATCGTAGCAGCTGAGGGTAGACAGAAAGAATTACGAAACGCGGCACGGGGAAAAAGCGGCGAAACGATTGGGCCGCGCGAGACAAACGAACGCGAAACAATATATAGTATACGCAAGTTTCATGAGTCAGAGAATAGCGCGACGAGATAGCCTCCGCTATCTTCGTTTTCCGAGAGAAAGCTTCGAGTCTACGCAATCGAAATACATACCTGACGAATGCGTCTCGGTGGAGCTGAGTTCTCGGCGTTTGGGTTGTCGTTGCGCGGATCGCCAGTCCATCTTGCGGAAACGCCGGCGAGGGACGTCGCCCGTCATACGCGGCTCATCGCCTCGATTATGGCAATTCGCTCGGCTGGTCCGTATCTCGTTGGTTCTTGCTCTCGCTCTCATGCACAAGTCACGTCGCCGCGGTGTTGCATTTGCGCGCGAAACAAAATGAAAAAGGAAAAACAGGCCCGCCACTCGCGCGAATTACCACCCTGGCGTTAAATACGGCACAGGCACTTATTGGCACTTGCTCTTGCTGATTTTTATTCACCGCGGGAGATCTCTCACTGTGCTCTCTCTCTCTCTCTCTCTCTGTTTTGGTCCACACGCACACTCGGCGGCCTCTGCTCCGACAGACGTACCAAAGTCAACTCCCTCGCGGCTGCGGCCGTCTTGAGAGAGAGACCGCCTTCTCTCTCTCTCTCTCTCTCTCTCTCGCTCTGAGATCTCCTTCTCTTGGCGTTTGCCCGCCGCCCGGCTTCGGTGTGCAACGCAACGCACATATCTCCCCCGAGGCTCCTTCTCGCTCTCTTTCGCCTTATCGCGCTATCTATCTGCTCCGTGAGGCTTCAGGCCCTTCTTTCATCTTTGGCTCTTTCTCTCCTTGCCCCCCACTCTTCCTTTCTACTCTTTTTCTGATTTCTCAGATTCGTTTATCGGTAGATTGCTCAATCTATGGACTTTCGAATCTCCCGAAAAGTCCAATTGTTTGTTTGTCAACAATCAACATTTCTGCATATTCGAATGCACATACAATTTACGTTTATACTGTTTCCAGTTTTGCATAAATTTAGCGTTACTAGCTTAAAAGTGAGAATTGTTAATTGAGACATCGTTATTGTAAAGGGAATCGAACTGTCAAAGAAAGAGAGAAAAAAGGGCGGAAGCATATCGAATTGCTCCCCCTAACTTTTGTTGATTTTCGCGTGGGTGTTCTCATATTTAAAAGAGTCGTACAAGCTTTCAAATAAAGAGAGAGAGAGAGAGGGAGAGAGATGCGGAAAGCTAGTGGGTGCGTGTGGCTCCTCGAAAAGTTGACGGTTAAACGCCACTCTATCAAGTGCAGAGACGCGTGCTACCCTGCGCTGCTACGATTGTTGCGCTTCTCCTCTTTTCTTCTTCGATTTTTTTGTCCCATCGAAAATCGTTGGCGCGTACGAAGCGAAGATATACCATAGATAAAAAATATGTCAGCGACGTACGTGACGGCATTTTTTTGAGCCGCTTAATTGTGCGATATGATTAGAGCGAATCTTATGCAACGTGTTTTCATTTGGCGGATTTCGTTTTCACGTCTTATGCTGCCTTTTGTTCATGTTGCACTTATTAAATCGGCTGTGTCGACCGACGGCTGGAAAATACTTGAACTGTTACAGTCTGTTAGCAATAAAATTGCTAACAGACTTTAACAGTTCTCAATACAACTCTCTATAAATTATGCCAAGCGTAATAATGAAACGAATGCAAGAACACCAACACTCATTCAAAGAGAGAACGAGAAAGAGCGAGGGAGAGAGTCTGAAAATATTTTTTCTTTTCATTTCGCGATAAAATTTCTTTTTTTATCGAAATACTATACAATTTACTATAGGTTGAGTTTATAAGATGCGCGTTTGAATGGACGAAGTTGTTACGTTTTCAGGAAGCGAAAATGCGTTTATACGTACAAACGCTCATTGTACTTGAAGTTCATTCACGAGAAGTCGCGCGATTCGCAGTTTTTCGTCAAGTAACATCATTTCATTATTTGCAAGTAGCCCGTCAATAAATAATTTAATTACGCAGACTTGGCAGTTTGTTAATAAACAATAGCCAGTTCAGAATCATCGGAAATGAAATATTGATAATTGGCGAGATTGTCTACACGCTTGTCTTTCTTTTGTAAGCGAGATCGATAAAATGAGCAGCCAACGAGAAAAAGAAAACACCAGAAATGCGCACTTACTTTATAAATAGTCGAATCATCAGGTAATAAGAAGCCGATCGTAAGAATTTACAGTTCCGATAGAGTGGCGTGACTTTTGAAACACGGCCAAGGGCTCGGAGTGGACCACGCGCAGCCAAAGCGCTACGTTAAACAAGACGATGGCTAAATGAAAGCAAGAGCTTTCTGGAATTCATAGAAAATGTCAGCGCCGAGAGCGCACTCGAAGAAATGGAAAAGAAATAATGATGATTGGGGCGCGCGCGCGGAGATACGCTGGCGTAAAAGAGAGTGTCAGAGTTCAGCGAATTTATTAAAAGAATACGGAATGCCGTTGAATAATAAGGCTCTCTCTCTCTCTCTCTCTCTCTGCCTATCGCCACTTCGCATTTCATGTGTCGTTGGCTGTCGCCGCGAGCGGCGAACGAAAAACCCACGATAATTTTCTTTTGTTTCCTGCTGCTAATGTTATTAACCGAACTCGTGCGCGCCGCATCTTTCTGTGCCGAGCGTTGAACTTGCGACCAGCGCGCGCGCGCGTCATCCTCGCCGTTATTGCGCTTCGATGCTTAACATATTGTTATCTGCTCGTCTTTTTGCGCTTGCGCGTCTAAGGCCCCTGACAAAAAAAAAATGAAAGAGAGGAAGACACTTGTTCGTTTCAGTACGCCGACAGATTTCGTTAATTAGAAAAAGCTAGCGTTTTTTCACCCCGAGAGCGGCGATCCGAGCAACATTTGGACATAAAGAAAAAAACAAACTTCGGAGCTTCGCTTGTTTTTTAGCGACGAGCCGGAATGAAATCTCGTATCTCAAGAAAAAAAAGTAAGAAAGAAGAAAAGGAAAATTTCATACGATGCATCGCGGAAAGTCGAAAGGGGTCGCGTCTCGTCTACATACGAGTTTATAAATAAGAGAAGTATATCGAAAGGCGTGGAAAACGGAAAGAAAAAGAAAAAACAGAGATTTAAAAGCCTTCGCGCGTCGAATTGCGCAACAACCCTGACAAGGCCGTCAAAAAGTCGAGTAGAGACTCGAGCAAAAAGCGACGGCTCTCTGGAAAGTGGAGAGAGAAAGAGAGAAAAAAAAGTAAAGTCGCGCGCGACGAGTGTTTGTGCAGCGAGACCCCCCCCCCCCCACACACACACACACACACCTGGTGTTCAAGTCCTCCGTATCCACGCACAAGAATAGCTCTAAGAAAACGTTTGCCGATCAAGTGGTTTGGCAAACAGATGATCAACTGTGTAAATTAATATGCAAGCGATTGCTTTTGTTCGATGACTGTGTATGAGCATGCATCATAGATATAGGTATGGACGTGGGGCGAGAGCTTTGTTTGTCTTTGGAGTGGATTTATTTTGGGCTGCACGCGGTTGATGGCCTCGTTTGCCGATTGACTGGTCGCGCGCGCTTTGACCATGGCAGCCGCCGCGCACGAATTTTTTGGTCTTCTCTCGAGAAAAGCTGTCGATGATACGTGTCAAAATTATTTAAAACTCTCTGTCTTCTTTGAAAAAAGCAACATTTGGCAACGAAACAAACGCGTGTTAGCTCTTATTCGACGTCTACTGATTCCGCTTAAAAAGCTTGGGCATTCGTTCCAAGTTGCGACTATTTCAGGTCGAGAGCTGAGAAATTGAACTTTCTGGAACACATCAAAACATTTAGCTTTATGTGCGCATAGCGAGTTTCTTTAATGCACTATAAACCGTCGTACCAACATGACACGATCATCCAAAATTATTCACTTAACGTCAAACATTTCAAAAATGAAAAAAATAACTTGTTGAGCATTGAATGTGAAATTAAGCGAATAGGCATACATGGAAGCACGCAACTGAAAACTGTTATGCTTCTCGCGAGCTTTCGAAGTGGCGCGGCATGGCGCGCGGTAAAATTTATTTTCATGCTCCATTTAAGATTCAAGTGCCATAAACGTACAAGTCGGCAACAGCATCCTTGTAAGCCAAGAAAGTCTCGCAAGCTTATTGCGGCTCGGCAGAGGAGAAAAGGCGCCTTGAAACAAAGTCTCTGCCGCGAACAACTACTGCATACACACGTACATAAGAAGGGGATGTGTTGGAATAATAAAGCAGGAAGCCCCTTGTGGCGTTGCGTGTGCGTGCGTGCATATGTGTGTTTGTAGACGCCGTCCGCTCGCGCGCACATTAAGGCTTCGTGTGTCGGCAAACTGCAGAGGAAAATGACCTCCTCGTGCGTCTATGTGTGCCAGTAGTGGTTGGGAGGAGGAAGCTCGTTAATCCTTGGCCAAACAGATTCTTGCGTACGGAAGGATCTTCTTCGGTTACCGTGGCACGCGGAGAGAGGCAAGGACCTAAACTACAAATTGGGCAAACACGAGCTATATAGCTCTGGAATATGCTATCAAAATCTGAACCCAAGCTTTGTTGACTTGGACAAAACTCGAGGGTCGCGGCGGCCCACAGCGGGAACATTCGGCATTTATTTTTCCTTCTGTTTGACAGCTTTATTATACCGCCCATTCAACATAAATAGGAAAATCGTATATATACGAATTTTCATCGTTAAATATACCCAGCTCGGATTTTTTCATGGAAAATGATTTATCGTTCGACATAATGGTTATTTTATTGAAAAAGTCTGTTCCCGAGTTTTCAAGCGACAATGAAAAAAAACTCTCCTCTATTGTTACATTGGCGTCGCAGATTACGCTTATGCTAATTCAAAATTGAAATATCACGCGGTATTGCCTTCAAGGAATCCACGTCAAGCGGGCAAAGAACAAAAATTCGTCTCTTCTATAAGACAATTGAAATCCAGCAGTGACCGTTACGTCGTGTCTGGTTACGAAACACTCGTTACAAAAATGAGTTGTGGTCATTTTCCGCATGCGAATCGGCGTGCGTACGATTTTCTCCGCTTCTCGTTCATTTCGTTCAAATGCAAATGGACTATTACCATAGTTCGTTCAGAGTACTTAGCGATCCGAGTGCCTCCGGAAAAAGAAACGCAGCGCCTCGAAATTGATAAGGAGAAGGATAAATGGCCGAAAGTAGTAGGCAAAAGCCCATTGGAAAGCCGGTCGCAAAGGCGATTAGGAGAAGCCCGCAGGCACAGAGTGACTTGTCGGCCGAATAATTCTTTTAGCGGCTCTAAACGGCGCTATCTCGAATCGCCGTCGCGGGCGCCTAATCCCAGACAGCGCGGCAGCTTGGCTGCCGCACTCCGAAATACCTACAACGAGATAACACCTGGATTAAGCGCGCTCTTTGTTAAGGCGCATAATGCCGGCGGGTCTGACTAATAGTAGCCAAACGCGCGCCCGAGAAGGACCATTCCTCCTATACTGACGACGCAGTTGAATTTAATTATCTCGACCGACCTCGAAGATTCGCAATCGTCGACGGATCGTCGATGCGCCGTGGAGTGTAACGAACCGACGTCACCGGGGTAGGAAGAGAAAAAGACACCAGCGAAATCTGAAAATACACGAGAAAACTGTTTTCACAGTCGCCCACTTAGCCAGCGGCGCGTTATTTATAAGCCGAATGCTTCGTAGCGCTCGTTGCAAAATTCAAGAGCGCTCCCCTTGGCCTTTTCCGTCAGTTAGAAAAAAAATATACATATATATACATATATATATATCTCTTCCGTGAGGCGTGTATATATCAATCTGCCGCGCAGCGCATTGTTTTACGTGCAATCGATCGCTTAGATCTGCAGCTCGTAAATCTTGGGGCGCGATAAGTTTGCGAGCGGCGAAAGTGCACGCAGTGGCTTCGCCGCGGCATTGTCAGTCGCTCGATTTCAGATAGTCGCGCGCGCGCGCGGAAATGTGTTGAAAGTGAGAGAGATGGCTGTCGACTTGTGCTGGAAATCGAAGCAACCAGGACTCAAGCTGTTGCGGTACAGCTTGAGTAAGCGGCGCCGAGAGTTCGTGCGCGAGAATTCTCTGCACGTCGTACCCTACTTCGTCGACCCGACGAGGTCGATTTACCAAAGGTTGCGCTACGAAACCTGCGTGCGTGAGCGTTGACTTTGCGCGCCCGTTACACGGGATGACTATTCGTTGGATAAAATATCGCAGTTTATGGTCAATCGTCCGCCGTTTCAAAGCTTTAAAAACACGATTTTACGAGCTTTTCAAGCGCTTATTAGACACTCCTGACACTCTTGACTCGGGGCCGCGTATTCGCGCGGTTATTAGATGCGTGAAAGCGCACCGGAGGAAAATATATTTTACTTATTAGCAATTCAGGGATTAACGGCAGATCGAGAGGCAAATTACAAAGAATTTTAGCGTCAATTATAGTTAGTCCCATGAAACACTATTTATACACTATACGCGCGCTCGCGAGCTATCGCTATCTGGAAAATAACTGAACTTTCATTAGCGGACGCTGATATGGCAATTATGTTATATCTGAGGCAGAAAGACATTTTGTTTACGAACTGCTGAGGTACCCGACAGTGATCAGCTTTCATTTTTTTTTCGTCTATAGTGCCGTTCGAGCGTTTGCCATCGGCATATACTTTTATCGTATTGTTATTTTCGACACAATAGCGTTGAGTAACAAAATGAAGCTGATAAAGACACAGAAGCGAAGATTCAATTTGCGTTTACACTGTACACTTTATTTTATACGTATTTTCTTATCGACAATCATCATGAGCTATAAATTAATTTTTTTCTATATGAGATTAATTTATCGTAAATACATGAATATAATTTGAACTGAAATTATAATTACTGTATTCTGGATAACTTGGAAATGTATTTTATTGGAACCGAAGATGAATAATGATGTAACTGCCGAGTACATGAAATTGTCTTGATTTTCCAGAGTCATGTGGTTTTTAATCTTCATTGCGTCCGCAATCGCAGCTGTCGCAACCATCGTGATTATCTGGCAGAAATTTCAAACATCGCCAACATTAACCTACTTGAATATCGAGCGAGAAAACGTTTCTGTGGACTTTCCCAATGTATATTTGTGTTTTGACAAAAATCATTTGGATTTCTCTAAGTCGCAATTAAGAGCGGTAAAGTTCTCGAAAAATAAAAAACACGATTACGAATTATTATGATATTTGTATATTTCTAGACGCAAATCACCGGTATCGAGTTATTGTACGAGCGCTCAGAACTATTTCAATTGATGAGTAATGAAGACTTAGACGGACTTTCTTTTTCGCAAATTTTGTATGAGTCGACACCAGAATGTCAAGATCTCCTATTCAACTGCGAGTTTAGGTTAGCTTTTACTCTCAGAACTATTAAGTCATGCAGTATAAATATTCAACTTTATTAAATGAAATGACTGTTAATAGAAAACAGTCGTACGACTGTGAAACTCTGTTCCCGCGAAAAATTGCGACTGCCGATGGTATATGCTGTGAATTTAAGAGTCGGCGAATCGATAAAGATGACCCCGCGTGGAGTTTGCAGTTTCAAATATCCGAATATCCAATAAAGTAAGTGTATCGCGATAGTAATCTCGTTTGAAAATCTATAGGCTAAACTTTGAAATGGAAGTATCAAATAAAATAAGTCGTGCATAATAATGCGCACGACAGTTATACGAAAATTTAATTGATCCGCAGCGTACACCTGACTGGAAAATCTGAAGGGCCACCGCTGTTAGGTCAAGAGCCAACTCATAGATTGCTCGCACCTGCGTCCATCGGGCTAAGTTTGACCATCACGTCAACAGCCAATAGCGTACGTTTCCTCACTCGAAGTCAGCGCAAATGCGTGTATCCAGAGGAAAGCCTTTCGCACGCCGATTGCGAAAGGACGCTTCATAAGAATGTCATGTTAGCCAAGTGCAGCTGCCTTCCATGGTTTTACGCTGACAGTCAGATGGATGAATGCTATTTTTGGCAATATCAGTGCCTCTCTACCATACCAGAACAAAAGGTAATTGAGCAAAAAAAATTTACGTAAAGTCAATAACGTCCGCGAAAGTTGTGGCATAATGAGCTGACCGACCGATAAACCAGTTTGTCGAATCGAGTTCACAGATTCGATGTCAGCTCGACTAATCATCAATAAAGCGTCTCGCGCGTTTTCGCCGCAAAAACCTCAAACGAAAAAAAAAAAAATATTTCCGTTCCACAGCTGACGAGCGGCAAGTGCTACATGTCGTGCGAACACACGGCCTACAACGTGGAGAAGATCGAGCGCAACATCGACGCACATAACAGTAACAACGCCAGCACCGAGATAAAGTTTCTCTCGTGGCCGGAGGTGCGTTTTCGCCGTAAAACGCGCTTCGGCTGGCTGGATCTCGTTGTCTCATTCGGCGGAGTGGCTGGATTTTTTATCGGCTACTCCATCATCACCAGCTTCGAGATACTTTATTACTTCAGTTTGCGCACCTACTGTGGCGCTGTGCTTAGCATGCCTAAGACTAAGTTTAATGTACCGGTTGAACCAGCGCATCCTTGTAATAATGCCTGCTAACGAAGGACTCCATTATACTTTACCAAGATTATCTGTCCCTTGATGTTCACTTTCACTGTAGCTATGCTATTTGTCAGTTGTAACCAATTTTTCACCAATATTTATCGTAATTACCACAACAAAGTAATTTAGAACTAGTTAATCTTTCACTCATCTGCTAATACAACGTCGAAGCAAAAGGAATATTTCAAGATTGCGTAAAAATATGTAAGTTTTTATTAGAATTTCAGTCTGTTTCCAGCATTGTTGCATTGATGCATGTTTTCTCTTTCAATTTTTGAGTCATTTTCGACATTAGGATTAATTGAAAACTATGCATTTCTCAGTATAAAAATACTAAAAATGTGACGCACTATATGTATACAAACAATAATTAACATATTACTTCAATGTATTTATTCAGAGAAATGATCATCTGTAAGTCATCATTAAGAAATTATGAAAAAAAAAATTCAACGATATTAGGGCAAATTAAAAATTACTCCAATTATAAAATAAATGTATATATTTCAGATTTTTCAAATCCTTTGTTTCACTTCTTATGCTTAGTTTTACATATTCGAGATGTTCACCCGAAACTGCAGTAAATTACAATCGCAATTTTTGTTTGTTTCTTCATCATTTTTACGAAATAAAGTGATTTTGGAAAATTTTGTTTACTGTAATGATAATTTTCTTAAAACTCAAATATACAATTTCGATGATGTTCAATGCTCAACAAATGCATTTATTCTTTGTATCAACGCAAAAAATTATTTTACTAACTTTCATCGTTTCATCATATAATTTCCAAAACTAGATTTCATAGATCATCTATAACTTGATAAACTCAAATAACTATTACAACAAGTATTATATTTTTTATGTAACCTCAAATTTACGTCATCTTATAATTAAAATGTTTAAATATTTGATATTATTGAACTTACGTCCAACTATACTACAATTGTGTAAATTCAAGCCAAATCAATTCAATATTATAGTTCTGCATCAAGAAAATATCTTGAATTTATTCGATCGCATAATGCAATGTTTCATGGTCCCTCTAAAACTGATGAATTCAAATAAACATGCTGTTAACATTGCTTATTAGGATAGTTTTTAATAATTTTCTACTCTCAATTTACCATATTTTTATTTATAATAATTCAAGCGAGCAGCATTAAAGGAATTCTTTTATTTTTTAAAAGATTGATACATTTCTTTAATGTGAAAAGGAGAACGTTAACGGATGGTATTATTAGATGATAGAACACAAAATCTTATGTAAATAATATGAATCCTAATAGTATAAAATAATTATTTTAAGTATTGGTAAATGATGAAATACAAATTTAAGATTGAAGTATAGGAGATAAGTTTCCGATGAATAATATATTTTTCAAGATAATTTTGATGGCTTCAAACTTAATATAATTTTTATGTGAAACAATAACAAATAAAAATCACAAGATTTACATTAATATAATTTTCGTAAAGTTTTAATTTTTAGGCACCAGTTGCAGTTCTCCTTTATTTAAATATCATTAAAAATACTTTTTAACTAATGTATGTTTTTGATAAGTTTAATAAAATCTTATATTGATTATTTTGATAGTATGATTTGATTGCTTATATACATATGCGATCTGTTATTGTAGCATCAAACTTCGGTGTGTTAAATCGGTTCAAATGTGTTTTCAGTTTACCCATGATTTATAAATGAGTATTCAGTACTTTAATAATTAAAAATTATTCCATCAGTTATAGCTTACAAATGATAGAAAATTCATATAATTACATTCTAAATATCAATTGTATCAAAACCTTTTTCACGATTTTAATTCATACAATAATTTATTTATTAATTAGTTCAAAACAATTTGATATATTTGAATAGGTGATAAGTCATTGTTTTACCGAAATTCAATTTGATAATGTATAAATATTCTAAAAGTTAAGCGGTAATAATGACAGTAAAGATCTATTTGCAGTGGAAAAGAATCATAATATGTGTTAATAATCTCGTAATTCATGAATATTTTACATCTAATTGTATAATTATAACCGCGTGGAATGTTTATTTGTTGAATGAATTTATACTTCACTCGAATTCATATATTCAGCCCCTATTGATAAAATTAGCGCATAAATCGTTTGTATTTACAATAGTACGATTTGTTAAAGTTTACATTTTTACATTTACGTCCAAAGTGCATATAAAGTTCAGTTTTTGTTATTTTTGCACATATTATACGAAGACGCACATATGTATTTATCTTATTTTCGTATTTTTCTTGTATTTTATTAATTTTTTTTCTTCGTGTTTAAAATTACACTTTATAGTAATGAAAGCTTTGTTTTACGAGCTAAAATGATGCCAGTAAAGTTATAAGCAGTTATCAAGTCATTTGTCGTTGTCAATATCGTTATTATGCCGACAATATCAAAACGAAGTAGGCAAAGCCAAGAGTCTAGCCATATAAATTTCATAAGTTGATTTTTTTACTGTGAAGCGTTCTCAAATTGTTTATGTAATCAAATTATGCTGTTCATGGCAGAAAGAACTTTTATAAAACCTGCGTGGACTGTTGTAGAAAAAGTTGTAAAGTCTTGACTAAATGTTTAAACTATCAATGATACATACATTTTTGTCAGTAATATGGGATTTCGTTTTGCAGGCGAAGTATATTTATCAACAAGAAATTATGAAAGTGTAAAATTTCAATGCTTGATATTCTTTCGAGTTAATTAAAACTGCGTGGACCTTATCTTTATTCTGTATAGTTTCAAAGACAGCGGATTTATAGTTGTACGGTTCAATATACCTACAGTCACGAATGTTTATCATGTCTGTATCGAAATCGCATGATTTGTTCAGATTTCAAGATATTTTTTTTACTAAATTCAAAAAGTATAATTTAGAAATACTGGCTAAATCATGTATAATATTAGCAATATCTTTTATATTTATATAAATTCATTATAAGCGTCTTTATTGTGCCCTAAGTTTTAATTTATTGTGTAGCTTTCGTTATTATTTTAATTCTATTTCATTATTACCAATCTGAGTTTCAGACTCTTATATCCTTATTTATTTAATTTTCACTGATTTATTTTAGTCAAATTACTTTTGCTTACAATAATTTATTTAATTGATATCAAGACGTACCGTCATCGAGTTATAATAATTCTTTTTTCGTAATTGTATGTGGTGTTAGCGTCTAATTCCTCCCGGCCTTTCTTAAGCAATTATAGTAACTTAATGTTTTATTTTTTTAATTTTTGTTTTGCCAAGCTGTCATTAATGCCACTTTTTATTCGATAATAGTTGAGGCTTTTGCGATAAGTCATTTGTAAAACAATGTGGTTTCATTACTTGCAAAGTTTTCAAAGCCGGAGATACATATGAGCTCTGATACTATGCTTGTGTCCGACGGGCTTGACAGAACTTGATTTTATTGAAAAAGCAGAATGCACTGATCGTTAGCGATTATCACTAAAGATTTTTACAAATATTCTTTGAGATTCACAACTACTGACTCATTTGTTTCGATTAAGAAGAGCTAGAAATGTATACAAAGCCTCGTCAAACCCACGAACAAGAGTGATTTATCGTATATATTTAGTTGTAATTATTATTAGTCGTAATGTTAATTTATACAGTAACTGCGATTCTGAAAATGACGCTGAATCGAAAAACAGAACATTATAATGCAGCAGTTCGATAGATTTGTAGGTACAATCGTTATCTACATTGTGCAAAATCGCTCCTCGCAAGGAAGACTGACCGGAAGGAAGGTGTCGTCGAACGCGAGTCGATGTTCCTAGCTTACTTATTTTCTTTTCAGTTAAGTATTTATATATACATGCTAAAATTACGGCGTTTAATTCTTGAAATGTGCTGCGCATTAAGTAGTCTACAGTCTATGTTTTGGTTTTTCTTAAATCTTTTCCAGCCCTAATAAGTACTCATCTTCGCCTGTTATGCCATTGCACTGCCTTTGACGAACATTTACAAATAATATATGTGTAAAGAAAATCTTTTGCTTAGCTATTCAATATCAGGAAAATATAATTAACTACGCCCTGCCAGAGGGTCGTTCGTATAGTACAGATAAATAACAACTGTTGGAGCTGAAAACACAAGTTCTTTGAAGCTGTTACGCGGCTAACTCGGACGAGAGCATTGTGTGTCAAAGCTTCCGCGGTCCGATTTGTCAATCAGGTAACCAGATGAAGCATATGGAAAACAGTGCTTTGAAAGTGAACTCGTTGAAAGAGCAATGCGTATCGAGCGAGCACAAAGAAACGACTCGCTCGTACGTACAGATGATACCTTGTGGTCCGCATCACAGCTGAAAAACAAACGCAGCTATCGTCTTCACTGGAAAAGAGTCCCGAGACATATCGAGCAAGAAGTAAACTCGAGCCTAGGCTCAACAAGCAATTGCCGCTCATCCCCGAGACGACTTTGATTTTCGACGTTGGCTTTCGTCGCCGATAGAGGTGACTTGTCGAGTTTAGGCTACGAGACGCCGCTTGGGCCTTGGCGCAGCTTGAGGTAGGGCTAGGAGCGATGATCGCTCGGCTGAGCACGGTGATGATCGACCGCGTGAATGCTCAGGTCGTGGCTGCTCGTCGCTGGACTCATGCTCGGCGTGACGATTATCTGGGTACGCGTCGCGCCGCTGCCCAGCAGTGCCGTGTTTTCACACGAGGTCTCCTCTTCCTCTTCCTCGTACTCGGCTTCAGCTTCGTCCTCGACCTCGTAGTCTGCCATTTGCGTCACCTCGTCCTCGTCCTCCTCTTCCTCCTCCTCCTCCTCCTCCTCTTCCTCCTCTTCTTCCTCGTCCTCTGTGTCGACCAGCGTGTATACGCTTTCGTGCTCCTCCAACCGATCTAAAAAACAATTTTTCGTTACCTTCCACTACTTTTATCTTTGTTGCCATTTTATTAATATTTTCATCCGCGCTTTCGCTTTCATTCATTTTCACGTTATCATCTTCACTAAACTATCTGCTTTGTCGTGCTAATGCGTGCGCGAATTAGACTACTGGATCAATGTAAAAGTATCATGAGAAAGCCAAGTTTTACGAGCTACTCACTAATTGCAAGCTACCTTCAAATTATAAAATCGAATGTGTTTTCAGTAAAAGGAAATATCGAAAGGACAGTGGAACAATGCTAGTAAACTCTAATGGATGCCGAAAACGTACTTGTGCGAATGCTTTGCAGAGTAACTTGTTGAAGCAAATTTTTAACGAGAGATCGAGTTGCGCGCTAAATGAAATTTTATTAGTTTCAGTTTCCACGCGCTAGCTGGCGTTCACTTGAAAACTTCTTAAACTTGAATTCTCACACAGAAGTTGCTTCGACTGTCGCTACGTTAGCTGGCGTCAATTATTACGTACGCTGTTTGATATATATATGCCGAAGCCATAGCGGGAGTGTGCGGTGATAATTCGTTGGAACGAACAGTCTTGAGATAGTCGTTAACACGTCAAGAACTAAATAACGCATTTGCGAGGCACGTGACTTATCTTTTATAGGTTGTAATGGATATGGGCTAGGGGAAAAACTTTTGGTGGTGGTGGTGGTGCCGCTGCTGCCGAGGCCGCCGTCGCCGCCACCCAAGTTTTATAGTACTCCGAAAACAAGCGACATACCGAAGAAAGAAGGTTTGAATGAAGGAGTAAGGAAGAAGGAAAATGCGCTGAGCCGGCAGACAAGCTGAAAAGAAGCTGGGGCGTAAAAATGAAAAGATAGATGAAAATACGCTCTACGCATAGCTGAAGAAAGCCGAGCGTGTCACTTTAGTTAAACAAGAAATAACGGAAGACGAAGTCAAGGCTAGTGTGTATAAATTATGATGAAGCTTTGAAAAAAATTCGTCCGAGAGTGGATATTCTCTAGTTTTATCTTAATTGTCAAATAAAATTATGAGATAGTATAGTTTTGTCAACTGTTATATTCTACAATTGACGTCTGTAAAGTGCTCCGTTGAAATGTCAATGTCTTCATCATAATTTACCTTGTTGATCGGTAAGTAGAATAAGAAATCGATACAATAACTTGTAGTCTTACGTTGATGCAACGAAGCAAACGAACTCTAGATATCATATTTGATTTACAGAAATAAAGCTAGGAGGGATGGGAAGGGTCACTGATCAATAGTGCAGACAAAAGTACAGAAAGAGAGAGAGAGAGAGAGAGAGAGAGAGAGAGAGAGAGAGAGAGAGAGAGAGAGAGAGAGAGAGAGAGAGAGAGAGAGAGAGAGAGAGAGAGAGAGAGAGGAAGAAAAGAAATAGAAGAAGAGATGTGCAGCTGGCGGCGAAAATCTATGAAAAAAGGAGGATATATATGCGCTACGAGCGTGCACAGGCAGTGGCAGTCCGTCATCTACGTATAATATAATGATGCCGCAGAAAAGCTATGTATAGGTAAACTAAAGGTTGCATCTGCCACGGTTTTTTTTCTCTTTCTCTTTAGCGGTGGAACTTACTGTGTAATGTTTTTTTCGCTATAACGACGTGGTAGACGAGCGAGTAGTGTTCGGCGATGCTGTAAAACGCACACACATAGGTACATCTCTCACGTGTCGCAGGTAGCCCTTTACTTTACTTACGCACACAAACACAAACATTGGCTCATCTCTCTCTCTCTCTCTCGCTTTCGCTCTTTCTCTCTCTGTTCTCGCGATGGTGGCGTTTGTGCGTGTGCGTTTCTGTTTGGTTGCGTACGTGTACTTAACAATTATCAAGTCCGCCTCTCTGCGTATTTATGTATAAAAATGACGAGTGGTGTAGTGCTGCGTCTATTATAGGTATTTTTGCGGAGCCGTGTCGAGCGAATTTCAGCAAAGAGCTGGTATAGTTGGTTTGATTAAGCTTTATATGTCGACTAATAACTCGCGCAGCTTCTATTTTTCAAGTACAAGCTCGTGTTAACGTGTGATTCGTACAGGTACAATTGGTTTTGTTCGTTCATTTGATAATCATGTAGTTGAAATTGATATTGCCGAGTGTCACATATAAAACACACTTGCAGGATCCACTAAAAATCGTGTGCAATAATAGACACCGACGAGAAAGACAGATATATAATGATGGTAAAGATAAGCACGTTAGAGGACGACTGTTGTCGCTCGTCGGACTTACCGGAGGATTCCTTGGAACTCTGTGGCACTTTGCCGACGACGGTGAGGCTGACACTCGCCGAGGCGCCCGACAAGCAGTCGTCACCGGGCAATTCCACCGAGATAGAGTCGGCAGCGCCGCAAAGCGGAGGCACCAGTATCACCACGTCGCCTTGTGGCGAGCTAAGCGTTGGCGGAGCCGACGAAGCCGTTGGCAACGTTGGCACTCGCGGTGGCAACCTCGACATGTCGCCCGGCAACACCAGGTTCGACGGGATGGAACTACCGGAAATGCAAATCATTAATTTTCCATATGCGCACAACTACGCTCCGACGCTTATCAACGCTATCGTTAATGGCAGACATATTATGCTCGCGCGTGAGGCGAATCGTTCTTTTAAAAGACATTTAGGTAGCAGTGCCAAAAGTTTTATCTGATTCCCGTTTGCTCCAATAAGAAAAGATGCAAATCTCTGCTGTGAAAAGCGACTCTCCAGTTTTAATGCATCTATAATAGCTAGATCAAAAACGTAACTTGTTTCAATTTGCGATTTTATTTTTTAATGTCTTAGACGGGTGGGTAAAGAGAAACGCCACAGCATCCCTTTTCTTAGCATCATCAATAAGCAGTTGTTTTTTAGGAAGAGCTGAGCTTGAAACATTTTTTATTTCACCTTTAGATGCCCAGAGACCGTGTTTGAAAATGTAAAGTGCCACCAGGTGGAAAAAGTGCAGATGTCTTTTTGACCTAGCTTTACGTGCTCTGATGTTTCAAGAAAAGGCACCTGTTTTCGTAGCCCTTGTGTACCTTTGGTTCCAATAAAGAAAATATATCTAATAAACATCCTGGTTTATATTTTTGCAAACTCGATAAGTTAAGACGAGCATGTTTTTTATATGATTTTTTCATGGGAAAATAAGGCATTGAGGTATCCAAAGACAGGTAATCTCGAGGCACGTGCCTTGCAGTACACGTTGCCGTAGCAATCATCAAAAATACGCGTGGTCACTGTATTCATCTTCGAACGGCTGTTTGCGTTTTATTAGACTACTATCCGTTGGACATGATTTTTCAATTGGAACCGAAGGAGCGAGCGATTTCCAGGACACAGAGTGAAGAAAACGAGGGCATTGGTACCTCAGAGTGACGCGCTTCTTGACGCGAGTGCCGAGGTCGGAATGTCCACGGTGTATCTGGCGCGGTTTGGCGTGCGAATGGTAGCGCGTGTGATGGCTCTGCGCTCTCTCGGACTCGCGGAAGTTGTTGATGGTGGGCGAGCTCGGCTCCGACAGCTGCTTGTCCACGAGGATGGGTTTGAGCACGAAGCTGCCGCCCACGCCCGCGGACAGCGGCGCGTCGGGGGCGGCGGCCACGCTCTCGCCGCAGGCAGATCCACCGGCGGCATCGGCGTTGCCACTGCTAGCAACGCTGCCGCTGCCGCTGCCGCCGCCGCCGCCACCACGGCCGCCACCGCCGCCACCGCCGCCAATGCCCCGAGCGCTGTAGTCCGCCGGCTCGGGCATCGGTAGCGCCAGCAGGCGCTTGCGGTCCTCCATGTACAGCTCGATAAGCTGGTCGAGTTTCATCTCGATGTCATCGACCTGGCGAATCATCGGTTCCGTTCAGCTTTCCGATTTTCCCCAGCGAACTCGCCGTCAAACGTTCTTTGCTCTTGCTTCGCTTTTGCTTGCATATAAAAGAAGATATCGTACGCTCGGCTTCTTACCTGCCTTTCGACCTTAACCACTCTCGATGCTAAACTAATTTTTGAAGCGTAAACGTCCCTCGCTTTCGAACCTTGCTTACCTAATATTTGGTCTAACCTGTGTGATAACATAAACAGAATGTATTATTATCCAGTCGAGGCCGATTCGTCAACTATGAAATATTGAACAACCACGGGCACAGCAGGCAAAGCCACTCGCAAGCCTCTAGACGAGTGCAACATGCAGACTGCACTAACGCAACGTGACGTTCAATTATAATAATGTACGTGGATATATGCTGGAGAAAGCATCATTGATTGAAATTTCTTCAAAGTCATGCTAACGTCTAGTTACAAATACAATTTACCGCAAACCGCACGCTCTGTGCAACATCACTATCAATGGACCTTTAAGTATACAGTTATACACTGGACAAGGTAATGGATTGTACGAAGTCAAGGTCATTTGGCATTTCAACGAACGAACAGATTGTTAAAGGTCTATAAAGTTCGGTTTGCCGTAAGTATATACGTTGGTTTCTTTTTCAAATGGACACGCTCCTATGATAAAGAAAAGCAAACTAATAACGGAGTAGAGTGGCACACACAGGGTGATTGTGACATGAGAGAATGAAATAATAGATTACAAATAGGCGAATCGTGACCAGTGAGTGAGGTTTTTTGACGATTCACACGGCACATACACACACACATTTACGCGAGCCTTCTTTCGTGAAGGTGATCGCCATTGGTGACAGTTGCATTAAAACATATTTGTCGTCGTCATTGCCATGGGAGGTTAGCAATATAAAGCAGCTCAGGCCAAAAATAGGGAGGGATGTCAATCGAATAAACGTTCTCAACTAAATTTCTGCAAATACTGCTGCAAGAAAGCACAAAATACCACGGCGTGATAATTGGCATAGAAGCTTCAAACAGTAAAATGTCATTCCGTGAGCTCTGAGACATTTCGGAAATCTACGCAATTACCGTACCTACCAGCAATGTGCTCCTCGTCATTTTAACGTAATCGCCGACCACGCGCGCACACTTTGCTCACAGAGAATGCATAATCAAAGATTGTTAAATCGCAGAAATTCATTCTGCTCGTTTCACGTACAAAGCTGACGTGACGTAAAGAGAGGTTTGCGGTCGAGTCGGCGAAATTATTGAAAAAAAAAATCAATCTATTGCTTGGCGATACTTGTACAATCCAAAAATAGTAGATACTTTGCATGTTATCGATTTGCCAATTGTGTATTTTTAGCACATTTTACTGTTCGAGCTAGTCTATGTGGTTGGAAGCAAATAATTAAATATATATATAAATATATGTATATAGAGAATCATATAATAATATATATATATGAAACCAAAAGGAAATATACAGTAGTGGCGGTCAAAACGAAGGGCTCGACGTCTTAGGTCGAGACATTTGTTTTTTTCTTTATAAATGGCAAGATAGCACGACTGCACCATTAAGGCAATAATACCTGAAGTGCAGATTTCGTACGCGATTCAGTAGATCGGCGTGGCCGGAGCTGTATTGTTCAATCACGTCCTTGACGTCGTAAGGTTTCAGGGCTTCCCTGAACTTCTTGCGGGCCACGAAGTATTTCAGCTGCGATCACGCCCCGCGGTTTACAGACACATTATCAATAGTTTTTTACGCTTTTCTTTTTTTTTTTTTTTTTTTTCATTCTGTTTTTATTTTTATTTTTTTGCGTTCTGTATTATGTTTTTCTTTCATGTTCTATGGCTATATGTAAGATTCTTTCTTTACTCAAAATACGGGCTAATGCTTCCTTTTCTACTGGCTACTTTTTCAACGTATTAGACGTCTCTTTTTAGTTGGAGAGAACCAGACTGACTTACGGATTTCACGCTCAATCGGTGAAGAATCGCGCGTGCAACCAGCAAAATCGTGGAGCAATGGCCTCGTATTGACAGTATAAAAGGCTACATATCTGTTGCACAAAGTAAATCTGTTGTGATAACGTCGAATAGAGGGTGGATAGGTAGAGTGGGGGACGGGGTAGTGAAGAAGCTTATTCCATGAAATTTCAAAACGACGTCGAATTTGCTCGAGCGGCAAACGAACATCTGCGTTTAATTTCGGATTAACGTTAGCTCGCTTTTATATAGAGTAGAAAACTTATACGACTTTTAGTTGCCGGTTTGCCCCGCGCACTCGACTCTCTCAGTATTTTCTGCCACTTTTTTGTGTCCTCCCTTTGCTAGCCTCGCAGTTCATCCTCTCTACGAGAAGCCAGAGCGAATTTAGTGTCCTGACGCAGTGGCGCGAATCAGCACGTCGTCTTAGAGCTCCCAAGTTTTTTTTTTTTTGCCCGTAGTTTTGCGGCCCGAAAGTGGCTTGCACTTCGGACGAAAGTGCTACCTTTTATGAGCAGTGCTGCTTGTTATTATTTATTATTTGTTTTTTACGGTCAGACTCGGGTCGAAGTAGGAAAGAAAAATAAACGAATGCCGCGTATTGTACACGAGCAATTTAACTTGAGAGAAATTCCAGTCTCACTTATAGCTAGCGTTTTCCGCGCTGTTCCCTCGCGAGCGTGTAATCGTGTTTGTCAAGGGTCAAACGTATATGTTGCATAAACAAGCGAGTGTAAGTTTAACGAAAAAAGTTAAAAAGTTGGCTTTCGCCGGGGCCTTTTCTAAAATATCGTACCACCTGTAGAACGCGAAAAGGGGAGGGACGGCGGGTAAGTCGTACACGAGAATCCGATGCGGCATACGCAGCGAGCGGCTGGGTGCCAGATCAGCGCGACGGGAATTCGCGTTGGTGGATGCGCGCGGGCGGTAGTTTATCGGAGAGAGACTCGCAAATCGTGGATACACACATGTATTAATGCGCTGGTATATCGTTCAACATAGTTAATCACACAATGGCATGGTTGATTATAAAAGCAGCTTCCACATTAACACGAACACAATTGCACACACGTCACACTGTCACAGATTTGCAGAGAAAGAAAGGTGTGTGTGTGTGTGTGTGTGTGGGTATTACGAAAGAGGGGGAGGGGGAGAGCTTGGAAATGGTGAAGAGGAAAGTTTCGATAACTCCCGGAGAAGCAAACGGTGATCGCGCGGACGCATTATTTGTCGCGCACGCGCGAAACAACGGTCTGTTTGAAGTGACGCGATATCTCGTCGTAAAAATTGAATTCGATCCTCGAAGCGGTGTTTTTTACATCGACGGACGGCAAAGTGAAATCCATAAAAGCGAGGTACAGGGGTTGGCATGGATTTATATAAGGCTTTTAATTGAATAGCAAATGAAGCGACGCATCCTTGAGAGGGCGCTTTTAGTGCTTCGAGGCGGCCCGGAATGACAATCAATCGACGAATGCAAAAGCTAGGCAAGGAGGGGCAGTCGAGGAGAAATTATACATGCACGGGAGTACGCGTGTGCCGAAGATAAAAACCGGACGTAAACCAGCGAAGAAGGCAGAGGATCGATCGAAGCGTCAAAGGGGGAAGTGAGAAGCTACGGGGAGGGGCCGGCAGCGGCCTTATGAAATAACTGACGCGTTAACCGACGTCATTAATTTGAGCTCTCGCGCAATCGATATAATCAACACCAAGTGCTTCATTAATTGATTCGTATCTCGCGCTCGATATAGAATTCGTGCTGGTGACAAGCTACGCGCGTCCTCGTCGTCGCGATGACGCATATCTTTGTTTTATTTGCACGCCGAGGCAGACTTAACGACAACCGCTCTATTCCACGACAGATGTTTCGACGAATGGCTTTTTTTATGCGATTGCTGTCGAATAACGTCGCAGTGGACTTTAGCGCGGAAAACGGAAAGAACAGGCCGAGTGAGATGCGCGAGGGGTCGAGGAATAAGAAAAATTGACGAGTCGGGCCATATCCGCGGGGAGAGGGACCGTAGAGAGTGAAAGTGATAAATGAAGAGGAAAGCAAAGGCTGGAAGATAGGAACTGTATACGTATGCTATGATGAAAGGTGTACAAGTGGGCTGGAAAAGTTGGTATACATAATGTGAGAGAGAAAGAGAGAAGTTGTGCGAGACGCGACAAGAATAAGTGCACCACAGCTACAGCGAAGACCGATGTTGCCCTTATTCTTCCGCGCTCAGCTTAGGAATAAACGTTGTTGCACAATAAATGCAGGTGATAAATAAATGCTCCTCGCAAGCGAAGGTTGTCCGTGTCTCCTTCAAGGCGCTCGTCACTATCGCTCTTCGATCTCGATGGGCGCGCAATGCCGAGAATTTCAGCGCTAATATCGATCCTCCAGCCAAGAATATATTAGTGGAGAATTCAATTTACGAGCACTTTGAAGAGTGACTGAGCCTTAGACAAAGGGCATATATTTACACCGCAAGTTTTGCACTCAAGAGAGACAGACGACGCCAACACAAGGGCTCGGAGAAAGAAATCAAATAGTCGAAGGAGAGACGCCTGAGAATATTACGGCGACTATTTCGGCGCGAAACTTAGCCTTTGCTCGGCGTAAACGTTGCGCACGGCGAACACTTTCAGACCTACTACTTTTCAATTTGCTCCTCTTACTCTTCTTCGCACAGCTCGCACTTCGTCCAGCAAACTTGCTCTTGCGCTTGATCAACAACCCAATTCAAATCTCGGATATTACTTTGTACACGAAACTTTTGCGTTGCGTTTCGTTTTACGACCCAGCGTCGTTTTTAACCTGCGCACTCTCAGCATCTACGAGTAATACGCTAAAAAGAACTTCTACACTCGCAACTTCATTTTTTTTATGTACAACTTTATTTACAAAACAGTTCGACTCGCCAAAGAGGTACTGCATGATTGCCCGCTTGAAATGTCACACTACAAAACGAACTATATATGTAGCGGGGGGGGGGGGGATGATGTAGAGCATCCGCAATATAACGTCTTCGCATGGATAAAAAGAAGAAATCTACGTCCTATGTGTAGGATATGTACACGAGGAATGTCACCTATGTACACGTCTCATTCTATGGATAATCAAGACATTCGTGCGTCTGCGAGAGAGAATAGGGTCATGCGAGGGAGAAAAATCGAGCTGCGCCAAAAGGAAAATTTTCGGAGCCGAGTACGAAAATGGAGAGTGGAGGTTGAAGGTATGGAGTTTGTTCAGTTTGCGCGCTGTCGATCTTGTTTGGAGCCGGGAACGTGCCGGCGCAATAATTCTCAGTGTCTCTCGCATCGCCGAGCACAGGAGAAACAGTGTTACGAGAGAAAAAGAAGGGACAGAGCTTTTCGTTAGTCCACAGATAGAAGTAAAGAGAGAGAGAGAGATAGAATAAAAGAAAGAGTCAACGTGAGAAAGAAGAGCAAGAGAGTGAGAGTTGGGGGGTACCTAGTTTGGATATTTTTCACGCGACCGAGAAGGTCGACATGGCCGGCGCTGTATTGCTCGATCACGTCCTTAACGTCGTACGGCTTCAGTGCCTCTTTGAATTTGCGCCTCGCCACGAAGTACTTCATCTGATAATTTTGCACGGGTTAACACAATACCGCGTTACGAATCTCTCTAGTTATTCTGTTCATTATTCGTGCCACCCAAACAGTAGAATCATATATGTGTGTATTTCAAATTGCTTTTCTCTGTCTGTCACTGAGACGAATAACTTGAAACTCTCGTTCACTTTAGCCAAGGAAAACGGTTATTCGTCTCAACTGCTAGTGTAGTATTTGCGCCGTTCGACAGATCAAGAAGTGTGATTTGCAACTGAAAAACTCATCGGTTCGTTCAACTGCAAGCTACATTGATTATTCGCTCTTGATCTGGCAAACTGAGTAAGTGGACGGTTTGTTGCGTGTTTATTGCAATATTTCGTATTTCTGTCTTCAAGTGTCTGAATCAAAAATATTGTCTGTCAATAACCGCGGATTTGGTCAGACTGTGATAGGTCTTACAAATTCTCTAGACGTCTGATCGCTCGGAACATTTCCAAACAACAAGAATCATCAATTTTGATCGACATTTTCATCTGCTCAAGGCATTCTCGTTGTTTGCGTCGATCAGAGGACTAGAGAATTTCAATGCTGGATATCAAGGTTTTTGGCCAACAAAATCTTTTTTTTTCTTTCTATTACCTAGTGCACATATCTCTTAAATTAATACATCATGAAACTCACTGAAGAATTATAGGCATCAATGACAAGAGTGTAGTCTCATCATATATCATTTGGATATACATAAGGTGGACGAAATAATTTAAAAAAAAAGCTTGATTAAGACAAGTTAGATGAAAGGAATTGCAGCTACTCACCTTTCGTATCGCCCTTATCGCTCCTTTGTGCTGATTCGTTAACTGTATACATCGAGGCTCCTCGTCCTCATCTGCAGGCAAATTACAGTATTAAAATGAAAGCTCCGGACTTTGGTTGTACGACTTAAAACAAGATAAAAGCGATCTCTCTGCGCTACTGTTTCGCGTGCATCACTAATACGCTCTCTTAAGATCTAAATAGTTAAAAAAAAAACAATTATGATTGCATGTATAACGACGTTTTTTGTTGCAAGTATGGACTCGCAGACACACACACACTTCATACACAAGTTTCTAATAAATCGCTCGCTCATTCACATATATCCCCGAGAGAGGATTCGTCGAGCTTTCGTCGTGATTTTTAACTAAGAAAATACTCATGTCGTTATCGCAAGTGCACTTTTGTATATGTAAAAGCTTCGACGTCATATTATATAGATGCTAAAACTCGCTAGACACATATATCTCTTTATTACAAGTGCTTCATCGCCGTCTTTTATCTCCATCATTGTCATCATAGTTATGGTTAGTCTCACACGTGCCATGCTTTTTTTGAAGGGGCGGGGGCGGGGCGAGGGATAAAGGAAACATAAAAAAATATAACCGGTTTTTTTATCACATATTTTTTGATTTTTCTTGTCAACAAACGAATTACACTTATACCAGTGAAGCAAAATATATGATTTACTTTAGCAAAGTTAATCGTTTTACATTTCAAGTACGTAGTTTGTTAGTTCTTTTGCTGTGGTGAACTCGGTAATCGCAAACGATCCTGCTCGTGATCGTAAAGCGCATCCGAGATAGTTTTTACGAGCTTCTCTCTCAAATTTTTTTGCTCATTATTGAGCTGCTCTTTTTGCCTGAGATTATGATTATGCGCGCAAAGAATCATGAGCTTAAAGTTAGGTTATGAATATCAGCAATTTTGTATTTTTAATTGAAAGTTATTAGTATTGTACAAAATTTTTTTCAATTAATCAATATTACAGATTGTTTTTGTCGTAGGTGACGATAATCAAAAGTTTTTAATTGTTTATTTGCTAAAGTCAAAATTAATTATGAATTCGTATGAAATGCATAGTCAGTTAATGAATTTCAGCTTTATACAAGGCATTTCATGTATTTATAATTATATTTACAATTATTATGGTAAAAGGTTAGAAAAGTAATGTCGTTTGTTTGAGAATATATAGAAAAAATAGAAGAAAATTTAAGCAAAAACTGATGAGTTTATACCGAAATAATTAAAATAGAACTAGAGCATGGAAGCAGTATCGGCTAAAAAGCAACTAAAATTTGCTATGGAAATGAAAAAAATCATCCGACTCGACTATATAATTTCGAAAAAGTTTAAGGAGTTTTGTGCTATCAATACTACTTTACTCAGTGCAATGTTAGTATGGCTAGTCTTTTATGTTAGAGTTTCGAGCGTACAATATTCTGCAAAAGTAGAGCGGCGAATCAATTTAGCGTATTCGTACAAAATTAACATTTTACGAATACATGGCTGATGCCAAATCTACTTTTTCATAGACTTTGTTTTTCTACTTTGTTTTTTTATTACTTTAACAAAAATAGTAAGCTATGTGCACAAGTGTACCCTCTCGTGTCAACCATCGTATCGTGTGTTCATCTAAAATACAACACAAAAAGTGTCAATTTATAAAGTCAATGTTTTTCACGCATCGTGTAATTAAAACATCGTGTGCTTCACTACTTTGTTAAAAAGATCAAAAAAGTGCAGGAAATAAAGTGTATCGTTTGCGTCACTACCGTCAACGGTGAGACCTCGTCCAAAAAATAAGAGAGAGAAAAAAAGACGAGCCTCGCAATACCGGAGAGTACATTTTAGAGTGATTGTCTACAATATCTACATCTCGACAAGTCTGTACGTAAATAATGTAGGAGTAAAGGTGTCGTCGGCGCGCTGTCTTAGTGAGAGTATATAGAGTCGTAGAGTATCATAGTGTCCGTGGCGGTAGAGTAATGAGAAACAACGGCAAGTAGATTTAGCGTCGCGGAGGGGCAGGAGGAGGCGTGGAGGCTTGTGCGCGGCATAATTTCTCTGTTCTCTCTCTCTCTCTCTCTCTCTCTCTCTCTCTCTCTCTCTCTCTCTATCTCTCTCTCTCTCTCTCTCTCGAAGCCGAACGGCATTTGCATGGTCGGCTGTGCGCGAGCGAATGCGGCATTATGCGCGCGCCGTCCACCCTCTCCGCAGCTCCAGTCCTCCCCCCGTTTTCGTCTTTCGCCGCCAGCCGCGCAGTTGTAAATCGAATGACGAGAGAGCGCCCCGTCGAAAACTAGGCGATGCGCGGCAAACTTTCAGAATCTGTTTTTCTTGCTTGCTTTCGAGGATGCCTCGTGAAACGGCGGATCGCGGAGGGCCGCAGGTCTTGCGCGGCCTTGTTTCCGCGCTGATTAATTGCGTTTCCAGGTAACCATCGGCACCGAGGCAATGGAATCGCCGAAATCGGCGCGTGTACGCCGAGCGCGCACACAGCGACGAGAATAAAGTGTCTCTCCCCGCGGGAGCGCGCCTTCCCATGCGGCTTATTGATTAAACACAAATTATTTTCCGTGGGATGTCTTCGCGTATACGTGCGCCGACAATTGACGAGGCCTCGTTTCTCGACTGGCGTGTACAGCTTGGATCGCTTCGTGTCGCGATCGTGCGTGTGCGTGTGCGTGTCGTGCCGGCCGAATCGACCTTTGGTAACTAAAGCTAAAGCTAGGCAATCCGAGAATAAAAGCAGGGTTCGGATCGAGGATTGTCAGGGGCTCGGAGTGTTTGCCGTGTATTAATAGCGAAACAGAGCGAAACTCAATTGATGTTCTGCGAACGGTAATGAATCTTTTTCGGTCGGCCGCGAGCAAAATTAATCAGCAGAGAGAACGGTTGAGCACAAAACAGATAGAAGGAAGAAGCGCCAAAGCTTAAACAGATCTGAGAACGAGAGCGAGGGAGTAAGGCCCGCCGAGCTCCATTCCTCGAAGCGAACCTGTCGTCGTCGTTCGAACGCGAAGCTTATCATTGTCCGACGCTTCGCACTCGAGCGGCTGTGAAAGAAAGAACAAAAGAGCAGAAAGAAAAGGTGAATGAATGAAAGAGCGAGAGAGAGAGAGAGAGAGAGAGAGAAGAGAGTGAGTGTATCATCTTATTTGTTAATGATCGTGCTGGCTAAGAATTCGTACTCTTCTCGGAGGTCGGAGACGCGTTGGGAGAGGTCGGCGATCCAAGGAGCTCCGGCAGCGGCGGTAAGGGGGAGACAAGGCCAGCAAGGGCCAACGGCAGTGTCGACGATGTCTCACCGAGGCGCCCTATCAAGCCGTCGATCCGCAGCTCACGCAGCTCGAGCGTCGACGACGACCGGTTCATCCGGTACCTCACTGCTGTCGAGGCACGCAGACGGATACCAGCCAGACCAGCAACAACAGCCCAATCATCATTGATACTCTACACCGGCTAGCTCGACTGCTCTTCCTCTGCGTCCAGAGCAGCGCGGCATGCCATGCGTCCATCGAGGCTCCTCGCGACTCAATATTCCCATTACTTTAAGCTTTTTATTGGGCAGCGCTTGTCCTGCTCTAATAACCCAGAGGAGTATGCCCGGACTCAACTCTATTACTTTAGCTGACTTTATCTACTATCCCCGTCGTATGATGAATGCCTCGTTTTTAGATGCGCGCTCGTTCTGGATACATGGATTTCACCAAATTTATGAATGAACGGCTCCTCTACTCTGCGTGCGTTGTATGCGTAGCAACGGCTACGAATGTTCTCCAGGGAGAAAGAAAGGAATTGCCCGTCTGGGAATACACGCGTTTTGTCAGCCCGCGCCAACTCCCCTTCCCCCCCCCCCCCCCCCCATTCCCTTTTGAATAAGCACACTCAATTGACGGCTCAGTTTTAATGCACCGTTCTTTGCTCGATATGGGCTTGTTACATTTCTCTCTCTGCATGTACTCAGTACGCAGGTCGCTCATTATCTAACATTGCGTAGTTTGTGCGGCTTAATAATTATTATGTACATTACAAGATGATCAAACAAGTGATTGTTATAGGTATCAGTTCAAGCGGTATTTGAGAAAAAGCTGTTCGTATGTATAGCTCGGCAAACGCCGTAATTACGTTTGTCAAAATTAGATTTACTGTGCATTGAAAAAATTACGAAAAAAGAAACAAAGGTAATCAAAGCCAAGAAGAATGCGCACTGAATTATAATTGATAATCAATCGAAAAGGAACAAGAAAACAAAGCAGATAATAGTTTATTTTTGCAATTTAAAAATATATCCTTACATGTCAGATTACTTTTGTACGCGAGTAATTTCGAATAAATGAAAGCTTTCATCAGATTGGCTGCCGTTCCGAAAGTAAAGAGAAAATTTTCAAATGAGAACAAGCTCTGCACTGTCGTAGTCAGCAGCACACATAAAAGAGAATGCAATAAATCGTATTTTCGGGACACGGGCTGCATGAAAAAATATGTATCCTTGCGCGTGGCAAAACTCCCATAAAAACACAGGGAAAAAAAAGAAATAAGGGAGAGAAAAAATAATTCACTGCGGATAAATTATTAACTTGACTAGACGTTATATTACGGTTTTGGCGGGGGAGGGGGGATACAGACACCACAATGGACTACTCACCGTCGGAATTCCTCTTGGACAGTGCCGTTTCCGTTACAGAATCCTCCGAGTAGCTCGCGTTCAGCTGTCTACTGGTGTTGAGGCCAGAAGAACCAGTACCTCCCGCGCCACCGGCGCTCGTTTCGTTGCTGGCGTTATTGTTACCGTTGTTATTATTGCTCGTGGGCTGAACGCCTGAATTTTGCACAATCGTTAACATTTGATTGCTTATTTAATGCCGTAACAGCTTCTCTCAAATTCACTCGGCACTACTTTCTTTCGTTCGAATCTCTTAGAGCACAAGACAACCGAAGCACTGCCGTATCTAATATTCTGGGATTGCTCGCCGTGATTGCAAGAGAGCCGGAGTTTCGGTCGACGAGAGAATGGAAGAGAATGCGGGGGACGGATCTTACCCAAATTTTCGGACGACGAGATGAAGTCGGTGAAGCCGCGGGTGCCACGCTGTTGGCCCTGGTAGCCCTGATGAACGAGTTTGTGAAGGCTAGGACTGTGCAGAGACGTGCTCTTGTGCCGGCGAATCGTTGGCAGCCGGCTGACAAATGACGCGTTGTGCTTAAAGCTAGAAGAGGGTCGACTACTAAAATAATCGAACAAAACAACACATTGTTCCCTTTAATCATCCTCCTGACGCTTATGCTTTGTAAACTCGTTTTTCAAAATGCTCTTTATTATTCAAGAAATTTCTGCGCTAACATAAGAAACTGGCTTGGGTCTATGTAGCAACTCGAGCTAGAAAGCAAAACTGCGATCGATGCCAATCGTCAAATCATTACACAAAGCATAAAACTCAAAGGCCATTATTAAAGTAATCGCCGCAATGGAGTCGAAGCAAAAGTTCATTTGCGTGCTGGAGCGAAGAGATGCAGTGTCGGGAAAATGCAGATTTGTTAGTTCCCGAAGCGATGGTAGCCAAATGACTTTCTCGAGGATCTATCGATTTAAAAGCTTCCGACGCGAGAAAACAAGTCGATTGACTTTCAGTGCTGCACTCGTGCGAGAATTTAATCCGGGAATGTTGTTTGGAAAATTGAGCGTACTGCAGTTGAAAACTCGAATGTAAAATCGATCGTACAAAGCAGCAACATAAGTAGACACTAGTGGTGGCGGCGGTGGTGGTGGTGGTAGCAGCACTAGCGAAGAGCTAAGGCAATGAATATATCGCTATGCGGTGAAATAGGTGGAAGTAGCGCAGTTGAGCGCGCGCAAGTGTGTGTGGAGGGATAAGGCATAAAAAGCTCGGCTAACGTGGGTGCATTGGAGAGGCCGAGAGGTTTTCAGATTGAATAAAAATGGGCAAACCTGGGCGGACTTGGCAGCGGAACTTGATGAATTTTCCAGGTCGCGACGCTCATGCTATGCTCGTCGGCCGCGTAGCACCTCCAAAGGGCCTGGATTAAACTGGCAGCCGGCTGTCTCCGCCGGATCATGTGTTTTTGGCGTTGCTGCTGCTGGACCTTCAAGGCGAATCCGGAGCCCAGAATCCCCTAATGCATCGCGCAAACACACAATACACATGCACTGACCGCCTTTGCTCTCGGACTCCTACTTTTGGTCGAATCAAATGCCATCTCGGGCAATGCAACAGAGACGAGTCGATTGCACGCGCGCAAGACTTCCAAAAGTTCGGAGACGACCTCTGATTCTCTTTATTAGAATGCGGCTGAAATTAGTCTATTTTTGACTATGATTGCATCCGCAGTACGGATACTATTCGCCGAAAATCATTTCTAATAATAGAACAGCTAATGAGACAGCCATCTACTTACAGCTGGTAAAGCGAAGAACGATATACCGAGGAGCGCGCAGAAGGAAGCGATTATTTTACCTTGCCAGGTTTTTGGCACGGCATCACCGTAGCCCACCGTGCACAGGGTAATCTGCAAATAACAATTTGTCCAGCATTCAAATCAGCGCGTCGCATATGTCTTTAAGCTTTACTTGCCAGCCGAACGTCACTTGCGCCATCTATTACTTATTCATAGACTACTTTGCCGGCTATTTTTAGAGGCGACGAGCTGCCGCTATCATTCAATTCTTTTTTTCTTTTTCAAGCTCTCGTCGGAGGGACGAACGGCCGTCTGTCAATAAGCGACGTTAACAGCGCCAATTATCCTTGCGATTTACACATTTTCTTTTTCTTTTTCTTTTTCTTTTCCTTTTTATTGCAGACAGAAAACAATGTTCCCTTGCATGCCGATCAAATAAGCTCACAATTACGCTCGGGCTTATTTTACATTTGCCATTAAAAAAAACAGTCTTACTATTTGAATTCGTAGAGCCCTGATTAATTTCGCGCATAAAAGCAGCGGCTGTGAATGCATACCAAATGTAGGCAGCTGCAGCAGCACTCAGCTTTAAAACTGAACTATACGTATTGATATACGAATGCACGCTTAGGCATGTGCAAAAGTGCGCGAGAGCGAGAGAGAGAGAGCGAGAGAGAGAGAGCGCGAAAGAGAGCGAAAGAGGTCGGCGGTAATTAAATACTTCTTTGATAACTCGCAGAGACTCGAATCTCGTCATCTCTCTCCGCTCACGAATCTAAAAGAAGTGACCCTTCATTACAACAGTTGCGCCACGAGATTATCAATTATTTGGTTGTAAAATTTTCAACTAGCCAGAGAACAAAAGTTGAATTACTTTGCAGGTTTAAAGAAAAGGAGCTATCTGAAATAATGCGAATTGAATGCAAGTTGGCTAATGAGCAGTCGCTTGTATTGCTGGCGCGAACAATACACGGGCTTAACGACTAAACGATCTATTGATATAGAGAAGAGGTCTCACCACTCCCCACCACAGGGCTTTGGCGAAGTTATTGAAGTGCTCGTCGTCCTTCTCGGCGAGATAGACCAAGAAGCTGGCGAAGATCAGTCCCAGGAAGCCGATGTAGAGCGTTGTTATAAGCTCCTGCAACACAACGCCAATTCATCAGAAATACTTCTGCACAGACTTTTCCGTGCATTCGAGAAGGAATGTAGCGGCGAGGGGCTTTACATCGATTGCGAAGGAATCCGCGACAGTAAACTTATCATTAAAGACTATGTGAGACTATGATAAGACTACGTAAACTTTTATGTGACCACGCTCGAGTAGTTGGTTGGACGATCGGCGCAGACTGGCGCATATATAGGCTAGCCAAAAAGCATAATGCGATAGGAAATTCCAGTCCACGGGTGGGCCAAGCGGTCAGTGGAGTAATCAAATGGCTCTCACGACCTAATAGCACGGGCCGTAGAGTTAAGTCGGCCGTAATTTCCGACGATGCATTAGAATCTTGATTCGGCCCTCCCTCGTGCCCCCGGCGCTACACCCACAGCAAAAGAAATAAGAAATCGGCGCGAACGAGCTCGTCGTTGCACGCCACCGGCAACCGCAGTCGAACGGCTGGTACCTGGCTATTCTTGGCCCTCGGCCTCTCTCTCTCTCTCTCTCTCTCTTTCTCCGTTTCACGCGGAGAAAATGCTTTTCCGCTCGTCAAAACACGTCTCGCGATTGAAGGTGTCCGCGGCGCGTGCTAAGGCTGAGTCAGCAGCCGAACGCGGCTAGACGCACGTGAGCACGACCCGCGTGCCCCTACGTACTTGCTGCGTTTGCGTATGCCCTAGTTGTCTCGCTTTATTAGAGCCTCGCGAACTAAACTTTAGTACGTACACGACTACGCTTAGTTTTGCCGTAGATCACTGCTTGTATTTTTCTTTTCTTTGCCTCTTGACAGTCTTCGTTTCCGTGAGCCCAGCCCGCGCCGCCATTGATGCTTTCCGCGCAGTCGCGCGCATGCCAATCCCTCGATTCACCTGGCGACTTTAATCGGCAGTTTGGTTTGCAAAATTAAAATGGACCATCGCCAGCGCGTGGCTTTTTTCCGCTTGTTTTCCACCTCTATTGGGCATCGTATTATACTCGCTGATATATCGATCGGCCAACAACAGCTCGACGACAGAGCGTTAAGGAATCAGCTATGTAATATAAAACTTCGAAGCAAGTTTCTGCCAAGTTGCATGCTATTGAATATTTATCGAGTTTCATATAAGAATCTCGGCAGTTAATTCAATTTTCAAACATACCGGGTATTTATTATCGCTGCTGGTCATTTTCAAGATAGTTCAAGTAGCCGCGAATAATTAGCTATCCAGGCGCTGTTTCTTTGCACATCGGTAGAGTAGGTTTTATTGTCCGTTCCAACAGTTTGCTCGCAAGATCGCGCCATCCGTAGATTTGGTATTGCGGTTATGAAATGGAGCACGACCAGACTGCGCGAGTATAACGTCGCGGAGGAAAAAGTAAGTTTTACTAGCGTAAAAGTTTGCGTACATTTCGTAATGAAAGTTGACTGATTCCGATATGCTTTGTCAAGTTAATAAATGTCGATCGATTCTCTACTATCGATTTTTCCTACCAGTCGTTGTTATTTTTTTTACTTGCCTTTCCTCTATATTATACGTTTACTGCTCCTTCGTTTCTTTATCACCCACGTCTATCGTCTTTCCTTTCCTTTTTTTTCCTCTTACGCAACTCGTTATCCCTGTTGCTCGTCTCGTTTTTAGTGGCAAGACGTCGCGCCCTCCCTGCTCCCGTATCGTATAATCGATACCTCATCTGATTTCGGCATTCGGGTCAACGATCCCATGGTTGTCTAGCATTTACACCGTGACTTCCTTGCCCATGCCGGGCATAACGGGCATAACCTGTGGCTGATGCTTGCGCGTCGATCTTCGATCTTTTCTTCATTTTCCGTTATCTTCCTCTAAGATTGCGCCGAGGAATTTTTCCGTTGACGTGCGCGCACTGTACGCCGCCCAGATTCGAGATTTGCGTGAAATTAAGATCACGCGATATGATTTACGCCATTAAGATAACGACTTTCTTTTTATTTTTTGTTATCAAACCTCGGGTATTGTTGGGATGCAATAAAAAAAAGAATTTTTATTCGTGCGATTACGTCTCCCCTTGGGCGTACCGTTGGTGTTAATTATAAGGCTGTTCCGAGTTGCTTGGCACGCACAAAAAAGTTTAGGGAATAAATTGTCGATAAAACTTGTCAGTGAGAAGTTGTATTCGAGGCATTATTCCACCGCAAGTTCGGCGTCGCACCGAGATATACAAGTCGAAGCACGACGACCTAATGGTTCGTTGAATCAAGATCGTGACGATCTCGCGTTGGAAAACTCGGCGTGACTCGTGGCTTAAAAGCGCGTGAAAATACTTTGACGTCGTCGCGCTCCAAATACTTGACAAACTCATCTAAAGCAGCTGATAGGAATTTCGGCGGGGATTGGCCATTGCCGCGTCGGATGAGAATGGTTGGCAGTCTTTTGTCAGGCGTGCATCGCGACATTGAAACTAGGCTCAGGGTTTGGGAACGGGCACTCACTTGTCGATGAGCGTAAACGACGCTGCCCAGTAGCTTCCACGTGCCGCCACGCCGGTCCATCCGCACCATCCGCAGTATTTGGAAGAAGCGGAGCCCGCGGAGGGCGCTTGCCGCGAACACCTGGCCGCTGCTCCGCATCGCGAGCACCACTATGCTCGCGATTATCGTTATCACATCTGCAAAGTGTCGTTGTTTATTCAATACAGGTAATAACAGGTTTCCGCAGTTTAAGCGTGTCAATGATTCTCCGTCAAAGGATTTCTCTATATTTCAATACGTGGAAAATCCACTCCACGACGCGCGGCAACG
This sequence comes from Phymastichus coffea, assembly GCF_024137745.1. NCBI lineage: Eukaryota > Metazoa > Arthropoda > Insecta > Hymenoptera > Eulophidae > Phymastichus > Phymastichus coffea. Next base: position 84,098 of record NW_026706992.1, read on the forward strand.
CGTTCTCATGCTGGCAACTTTGCGATACGAGTAGCTTACTTTCAGTCGAGTTTCGACTCATTGGAATGAAAAAATGCCGATAATGGTATCCCGGAATGACCGTTCAAGTTTCCCTCGGAAAAATGTATCCGTCGACTGCTGCAAGGGAATAACAAAAAGTATGGCTGAAAGCTGTTCTTAATCGAGCTGGCCCAAGTTATTTTTTCGGCCGACTTAGGATTAGGGTTTATTTACTCCTAGAAAGTTGTCTCCCTCCGTCGGTCGATCACGTATTTGCAGCACACGAGAGTACAAGAAGGTTAACGCAGTTGATCATGTCGATCGTTGCGTAGGTCGTCGAATGAAGTGAGCGAGCGCGCCCGTATGACAGTAGCATCCCTGTATAGCTGTAGACGTCGTCGCGTGCGCGTGTCATTGGATTAAGCTCCCCTGGCGAAAGTAAGTGAGCAAGCAAGGCGGGCGCGCGAGGAGGGAAAGCAAGGGCAGCAGTGGCACTTTGATGTTGGCTTGTCTGCGTCATTAATTAGTTCGTTATCGCGCGCGAGCGGCGCCCTAATTGCGAAAGCGCCTTGTAGCCGAGACAAAGGCAACCTTGAAGATGCAACGCTTGGACACTGCCGGCGCGTGCACCGAAGGCGCACTCCGTCCCGCGCGGTCGCCCTTAACTGGGACTCTTCTACTTGACGCCACCGCGGCTCTGCTATGCGAATCGACGTTGAGGTTTCGGGGAAAACGGCAACGCGTACGGCACGGCGCGAACGACCAAAGCTAAGCCAGATATAACGCGCTCGAGAGGAGACGAGCCAACTTTATGAATACATATTGCACGAATAAAAGCTCTTAATGAAAAGATATTATTCATGAGCGGCGTACGCTCGCGCTTTTTGTCGGACGCTCGCCGCGCATCGCGGTAATACATAAAAAATAAATGGCTATATAGTTTTCGCAATAAAAGGCTGCTTCGGAAAAGCCCTTCCAACATCATGCATAAAATCACCTCGGATAAACAAAGTTGCTTTTAATCGCTCCAAGCTCCAAAGAGGAAATTCGCTAAAGCTCCACTTCTATATCTGCGAGTGCATTTAATCGCGAGAATTCTAATCCGCGACGGAGATTGAAGCGGGAGAAAGGGTCGAATCGCTTGGAAAAGACGAACGACGGGCGTTGCGCGGAAGAAGCAAAAGAAAAACAATCGACTACTGGCCTCGCGTCGGCAATTCTTTTGTGCTAATCCCCGATAGCTAAAACCGCGCGCAGGCGACTGCAACGGACGGAAGAGCGGTGGGGTGGGGGCGAACAGAGGAGGGGAAGAACTTAAGCTACGCGCACGCCGAAGTAGGTCATAATGATAAAGCCGCGAGTACGTACTCTCGGACTGTCGTCGCCTTGCGCGTATGATTACACGTGACACCTTGCCGAGGCACTGCGCATACGTATACACAAGCCGGCTTAATTAGCGGCTTTTTCTCTTTGCTCTCTTTGCAATTGCCTTTGGCCATGGAGCCTCGCTTAATATTTATGCCAGCGAATATATTTCACCGCTTGGCTGCCTTTTGCGACGCTTCTATTCAACGACAGATTCGCGAAGAACGACGGTTTTCATTGCTTAATGAATGCGCGCCGGGAAGCACGCTGAGAACGCGCGTTATTACGACAAATTTTTATTATTTACGGATGCTGGCGATCACTTAGACTTGCGTGGACGATGGACTGACTAATGCAAAATGACGATCGGTTGGCTGTTGTTTTATCTTGCAAATTAAACCCGTACTACGGCAAGCAACGGCGAGTTTCTTCGCAATCAGCGAAATGAAGGCTTGCATCCATTGTGAAAATGACCGATATGCCGAACGACGATGGCCGTATAAATATGAAAAAAAGAGTTCTAGTTGAGTAAAACTTACCGATGATGCAGAAGGGCCTTCGAAGGAACTTCAGCCGACCGATAGCTGTTTGATACCTTGAACGACATCCTGACGACCATAACCTGTTGGGGCGCATCATATTTTGAATTAGTACGGGCCAGTCGGATGAGAAATATCTGCCTGCTACTTACCTAAAAAAAAACTCGCCGGTGAACCACACAACCACAACCATTTCCATATAAAAAAGGAGAACTCCGGCCTCCTTCTCGTATTCGTCTATCGTACTAAAGACCGAAAGGACCAGGCACGTAAAGACCATAAGAAATCTGCAAAAGAAAATGGAAAGAAAGAATTTTCACGACAAGTCGTTTATTGGGAAATTTCTCGTGCGCGAGTTTTGCGAGATAGCTTTGTCGATTGATCGTAAAAGTGCCTTGATTTTGAACGGGCCGACGTCGCGAGACAGCAACGATTCTTAGCAAAGTTTTCGCTAGGAAACTGAATCGCAACGGTAATTCATACTTTCGCCGCGCGCTCGCAGCTCAAGGGTTATTTAGATTCGGAACAAAGTTGTTACGTAGCTAGCCAAGAACGAGAGGAGAGGAGGACTTCTGACGTTTATCCAAAATCCACTCGAAAGAAGAAATAAATGTATCGAAGCACGGCACAGCGGCTCTGCTTTCGTACATTTGCATAACAATTCGAAAAGTGAATGTAGACGATTCCGTGGCCGCGCACTTAGCACGCGGAACGTTTAAATTGGACGCGAAATAATAAATCAAGTGGCGGGTTTTACGCCAGTAAAAGCGTTATTGTTATCAAACGTAGGCAGCAATCGCGAAAGAGCTTATCAAAAAGGGAGGTGGGCGACACAACGTCAAAGCCAATATTTTCGGATTCGTTAGGCAGAGGGCTTCTCTCTGCGGAGCTCGCACGCGATCGTTTTCAAAGCTGCGAGGCCTCGCGTGACACGCCAAACACACCGGCCGAACTTGCCCCAAATCCGAGAGCCCCAATCGAGTATTATTCATCAGCGCTAGCGCTCTACTGCAGAGCTCTCGTCCGCAGCCCGCTTGAATTACCGAAAAGGCTTAATTGTCATTAAAACGTCCGTCAAAGCCGGCCACTCTCGTCGGATTCCCGATCCGCCAGAGGTGAACGGAGGGCCAGATTCCGACATCGACTGCTCTTCCGCTCTCCCGCGCGGATCGCGCACAATCATCTTGCACAAGCCCACTTTTCCGTCGCCGAGCTTCAACTGTAACTGCGCGCGTCGACCATTAGCCGTCTTCGCCATGGGGAAAACGCGCGCACCCGGCCCGACTCTCCATTATTTGCGCTTCGCCAATTCGACGACTCTCTCTTTTCTCTCTGATTGCTCCTCTTTCCGCCCATCAATGCCATGGGACATCTCCGATTCGCTCTCTCATTGTTAGGCGACGTCCTATTGTTTCGCTATCCAAGTCGTTCCTTCGAAAATTAAGGCTGTACTAACTAAAAACTTGTGCGCGAAACGGCTTTTTTATCGTGCTGTTTGACATTCCAATTGCGAAGTATTTTTACATCATTCGACAACGAGAATAGCAGCACGCCGAAAGTAACAAGTAATCGATTCAACAACAAAAGAATGCCAAAAAATAGTTTGCCGATATCATTTGTCAAGCCGTAACATATTTCACATTTCAAACGTTCGCTCGCAAAAGTTCGAATAAAAAAGTACTTAACCGTGCGCGCACGCGATTGAAAAAAAGAAAGCACGAGGGATCTCGACCGATCAATAGGTATATGATGACTTACTAGCCGACAAACAAATGGACCTGATGTGCGCGTGGATCAAAGTGATCGACGCAATCCAATGAGTTCGGACACGCACGTACTTCCGAGGCTGGGGAGGAGGAGACGATCGTTCTTCTCGATCACATACGACGACTCACGATGAACTACTGTACGCGAGAGAACAAAACGCCTCTTCCGCCTCCATCGCAAACTTCAAGATTTATCTCCTTGCGATCAATTGATATTGCAAGGACACTCTCTCTCACACACGATTGAAAAGCTCGACACTCGATCCAAAAGCTTGCACCCTTGACTTGGCGCGATATTAATGGTTTCGGCGATCTGCATAAATATTTATGAGAGGATGCTAGCACGCTGCTGTATTTTCCTTTTTTTTCGCTGCCCTCCCTCTCCCGATATTTCTATATGCCGTGAATGTAGCTCAGACGTGATTTGTGAATCAAAGTCGCTTGGGAATTGTATGCAGCTCAAATTGGAAGAGAAAAAGAACGAAACTGCTTCGTTCTTGTATGTTTTGCTTTTAATTGCAGCAAGAAATATGAAAATCAAAGTCAATTAGATGGCGACAGAAATTAAATGTTTCGTACTTGTATTAGTGAGCGAATTAAAGCACTGCTTGTCCAAGCAATCGTACATATACAAAGAGTGAGAGAGAGAGAGAGAGAAAGAGAGGATAAAGCGCGCGTCTACGATAATTTATAAACATCTCGCGCGAAATTCAGATAGATTAGCCAACTTAATTCTCGTTCCAACTTCATCTCATGAAACTTTTAAACAATCAACTGCTGACGCTTGGATTCGAGCGCAACTTACGTATATATGTATATTTGATTCCAGCGCGATATGTATAAACGCGGCGGGGCTACAATATCAGCCCTCGAGTTTCGGCCTTTGTACATCTCCAGTGGGTGCAAAGATAAATTCCCGTAAAAGGAGGCTGACTGGAGCTCATCGAGGAGAGCCTTTTGCAGACGTATATAGTTGGGTCCGTACTCGGTATATATAGGCTAGGAGAAGGAGGCGAGTCGGTCGCGCGGCAAAATGGAAACAAGTGGTCCGTGCAAAACGATATGAGCCGACTTTTCCAGTGGGGCAAGCAAGCGAGCGGCTCTGATAGGTAGGGGACTCAACCAACCACCCTCGGATATGGACACACCTACTATATGCAAACCTAACTTATGGAATCGAGGTCGTGTACAAGATTTTCCTTGTTATTCCTGCCTCTGCCCTCTCCTTTATTGTCCTTACCAATGGCCGGCACACTTTTCACGAAATCACGCAGAGACAAGCGCAATTTCGTAAAAGTTCAAGCTGCCCGTGTCAGCGCGTTGAAGCAGGTATGCATAGCTGTCTTCCTCGGCCCTGCGTCCTGCGCTATCTTCTTTCGTCAGATTAGATTCCACACGCCAAGACTATGAAGTATTTCGACTGCACGCGAAAGAAAGCTCTTTTTACGGCAACAAGTCCCCGGAAGTGATAGTAGTGCAATAGCGCTGTCCAAAAATGAGCTAAATTTGATTTGCATATACCATTCGGTAGAATTTCGGAAGTGTACGTGTACGAGGAATTTGAATTCGATAAAACGCGAACAGAGAAATCGTGATCTTTGAACGCTCTGCGAGCAAGTAAAAGCTACCGCAAAAGTCAGTTATTTGTATTTGTTTACTCTCCTCTCCAACTTTTCATTCTTTGGTATATGGATATTAAATTCCCTCTGAAAGTCGTGCGCACAAACATACCCTGCACTTATGACTACCTCTCGTATGAGTAAATTAAACTTGTTCAAAGGATTATTCGCCGGCATCCTACGAATATGAACTCTCAACGTATTTTCATGATAAAGTTCTCATATGTCACGAGGCCTTCATCAAAACTAGCGCTAGTACTGCTCGATACAAGTAACCGTGTGAAGCCACGGAAAATGATTATTAATGAGAATTGAACTTCTGTTTTTTACGTATTCTTGCACGTCGTTTTCATTAATGGACAGCTCCGGCACAAGCACCCGTCACCCGAAAAGAGAATTCACTGAGGCACATGGAAAGAATAAAAGAAATTCTTCTTAAAATTTTTGTACAAAAGCTTTATACTGGCTCGTTGAAGAAAGGAAAGTACTCGACTGCTGTAAGACGCGTTCGTGGCGGGCAAAGAATTTGTTTTAATAGACGCGTCGAACGAAAAACGCTGAAGTGGGTACGACTGCGATCTGAATAGTATGAGCAAAGTTGATATACTTACACGATCATGTGATAGGAAACGGCATAGACACCACGCGGCCGCTCGAGGAAATTGTAGACGCGGGCCTGGAGCCGCCGGTAGCGGGCATCGCGACGAGTCGCCCGATAGTTCACCGGGCGTCCCAGCAGTGACATCCGCGGGGCTGCCAGACGTCCTCCTGCGCCGCCGCTCCTGCAACACACACGCACGCACACAGCCACGTGCACAATTTACGCTTGCTTCGATGATGCTTGGGGCCTGCGCGCGCGCCAGGCCTTGTCATATTTGCCTCGTTTACCGCCCTCCCCCGCCCCTCCCTGCTCCTCTTTCCCCGGGCTTATCGAGCTCATCGCCGCGAGCATCTCGCGAGTGCTCATTTTTCAACCCCCTTATCGCTCACTACCCTACCCCGACTCTCGTTCCACTCCGCTTGCGTATACGCGCGTGCGTGTATCCGCCTCGGCGATTTCCTTGTTTTTCTTCGTTAGCACGTTTCGCCGTTGCTTGTGCTCGCTCGCTCTGCCCACGACTCTTGCCTGCCGGCCCGATGACTGTTCCATCCGCGCGGCAATGCGCCCTAGCTTTTTTCTCGTTCTTTCAACGCCGCGATAGTGTGTCCGCAGGGAGAGAAGGGGGGAGGGTACAAAGTTATTACTTTTGCAATTTGCGCGCGAGCTAAAAGGGAAGGTTACTAATTGCATGATCGCAGGGAACAATGGCCACGCGGAAAAGTATGAAAGTGAAACTGACGATAAGCAAAAGTAGAAGGAATGAGAAATAACGAGAGGTTTGTTTTTTTTTCTTTTTGCAAGTTACCTATACACATATTCCGCCGCATCAGTGTGTATTCGTCTCGCGAGATACAAGTTTATGTCGGATATGAAACTGCGACAATAAAATATAAAGGAAAAATTCTTTGATCTCCTGTCGCGTTTCCAACCAATGCGATGTCGATAAATGCTTTTCATCCTTCGGATATCACAAACGACGATCGATCAGTATTTTCAACGTCAACGAATCAAATTATACTCATTGAAAATTGGTTCAGCGAAATGAGCTGCAGTATTGAGCAGTGGACAATTGATAAAATGATAAAATTTCTCGCAACAGAAGTTACTCCGCAAATGCGTCTGCATGCGAGCGTGTAGATAGAAACGATACAACTGTTGGCAAAGAAGTGTATAACGAAATGTACACTTATAAAGCGTGACCTAGAATACTAATTGTTAGCAACACTGTAGTCACATTCAGTCACGCTTTATTGCTTGCTAAATATAAGATGGATTAAGTTTTGCGTTTTATCGCTAGAAAGCATTTTCCGCGAGTTGATTCGTGGAACTTCAGACGGAATTAATTATTTCTGTCTTGCGTTGTAGTCTCGTGCCATAGAAATTTTCAACATGCTTTGAGTAGGTGGAAATTGCTAAAGCACGATTGAAACGACAATTCTATCCAAGATGACTGTTGAAAGTCCGTTCATGGTGGTAAACGGTAAAACAACGACGCGCTTGGGCGAAAAATGAAGAAGTTAGTCAAGTTATTGAGCGACGCAGCTGTACTGCTTGTCGAAGATGGAGAGGGGAGGGGGGGGGGGGAGGAAGGAGCATGGAACACGAACATTTAACCAGCGCAATTATCGGAGTTAATTATCTGGCTGAGCTGCCAAGCCAATGACACAGGCTCGACTCATCATTTAGCCCAGCGGCTTGTCGACTTCGGCCTAAATAGCCCGGCAGCTATTTCGAGAGATGCCGGTGCCGCACGCCCACCGATATCTTCGCTTTCTTCCCACGCTGAGCTTGCGCTGCGTGCATCGCGATGTCCACTCTCTCGCCTTTTAGTGCGGCTGTATGCTTGCTCAGAAAACAACCGCGACTGATTGTTTTCATTGCAATCAGCGCAACCTTACCGACGGCCTTTTACGATCAACATTTCTTCACCGATGTCTTTGATATGCGCAACTATTTCCATCCACATTTCCAGAACGTCGTTACGCCCGCTCGGGGAAAAAAGAATTTTTGGGAGCTCTGCTTTTGCGAGGAAGTCGTAAATATTACGTACGCGCGAAACACGTGTCGTCATTGAATTTGAGATCGACTGGAAAATGAAGTTCGGGCTACACCGATGATTTATTGCTGGTCCTTGAACTCGCTATTTTGAGATGTCCGATTTACGAATTACGCGGATGAAACGAATCCAGTTTATCTGCTGTGCTGGAAATTGAAAGAGTTACCGATCGGATTTAATCTACTTTGCACGGCTGACTAAATAGGCTACCAAACTACTCGTTCTCTATCAAATCATTTTACGTAAACCAGCCTTCGAGTGCCGATTTATTTCGCGCTGATGTAGTGAATTATCGCAAGTAGATATTTAAGCTATTTTGACAATCATTTAATTAAATATTATATCAAACGGTAAGAGTCGGTTCATCTTTGATCTCGAAAAAAAATTGAAAGCTTTCTGTTACTTGGATTTATTTCATTTGCCGAAAGTTTCAAGCCAACAAGTCATTCCGTTTAAAAAATCATTCATCCGGTGTTAAAACGATTTCCAAAGAAAATAATCGTGAAGCTTGAAAAAAAGAAAAAAAAATCCCGAAGACATGCAAGCACGTGAGCGCGATGAAATAATAAAGTGACATAATTTATACAAGACGACAACTTTCCGTTTAGTTAGTTTACTTTGCGAGAGTAATCATTTCAACGAAAAAGTTGTTAGAATTGATACCGTAGCCGACTTGATAACCTGAAATTAAAGCGACAGTTAACGCCGCACAAATAAACAGCGTGAGTATTCATTTTAATCTTTGAAAGATCAAAAAGAAATGAAATTTGACTTTGGTTATTGAAATAGCGAAAGAATGTCGAATCACAACGTGAAAGTTTAATTAAACGGAAAGTTTCATGGGCACACGGCAAACACTGAATGGTCATATTCGATAGATTGAATTTAGCGAATTCAAAAAGTTTTTGCACCGCTGAAAACGATAGAGCACTCGCGATGAATATAACAAGCTATAGAACCTGCCATTCGAAAGTTGCGCAGAGCTGATAGCGTTGTAGAACATGTATATAGATATAAACACGACACCGATATCTAGCATTTCGCTCTAATTACGTTAATACCGCGGGTGACAGCATGGCGGCGTTTGCCCGTCAAAGTGTGCACCGATAACCATAGATAGCTGCAATATTTGTCTTTTTCCCTCTCTACGGTCATTTTCTAGTTCATGTCGCGGGGGCTCATTTACCGCGAGTCAGAGAGAGAGAGAGAGAAAGAGACTCGACGGAAAGCCTGGGGAGAAGAAAATGAAAAGAGCTTTAAAAATTCTTTTTCGAGCAGGTCGTCAACCTTGGCAAAGGCTGGAGGATGAGCGAGACCGTAAAGTAGCCCCGGCGCGGTACCAACAAATTTTTCAATACTCATCGTTGTACAACTAGAGGTAGACGCCACTGAAAGCTCGCTAATTAGTAGAATTAATAAAAATTACTCTCATCTGCAATTACATTTTCAGCCATGCAAGCTTTTAACAAAATTCGATTTTCAGCTGGAAATACGCTGGCCGATAATAAAGCGAAATCTAAACGCATATATACCCAAGAAAAGAAGCTCTCGTCACACCTCGTACAGTGCAGTCCCGTTTACTTAAACGCGGCGCGGTTGGCGCAAGCTCGCATCACCTACATGTCCCGATGGCCGTCGATGCGATTCATCGAAATCTCGCGAGCGCTAAGAAAGAGAGGGAGATAGCGGCCTCGCCTACTTATTTATAGCCTCGGGTATCTTGCAATGAGTCGAGACGGGAGAAAGCCAAGGTATACACGGCAAAACGCCTCGGGGTTGTGTAGAATAAAAAAAAGGAAGAAAAAAAAAAGGGGAGCGCTGTGCGGCAATGGCGACTGGAGGTGTGGCGTTCTGCCAAGCGATCGTCACACACACGCGCGCGCGCGCGTACGCGGAGCTGTCGCTCGCTCTTCAAAATCAATGCTCGTATTATTAGTCGCAAGCTTGCTCCGTCTGTCAGATTTTACACGACGCTGTAGCGAATTCGCCTGGGCGCGCTTGCGAAAACAATTCGTCAGCTCTTCATTCATCTCACTCCCGCGAGTTACGGGGATCGCTCGCGGCAATTTCCAATTTTGGCTCCACGCGCAAAATTAATCGGCGCGCTTGAAGAATTCTGTCGCAGCTCGCGCCACGAAGACCCTACCGCTGCCCAGCTTATCGTTACTGCGCGCTTGCCGCTGGATCGGCCTCGTCGGCAATTAGGAAAAGCATATACATATCGCTCGGTATGTTTATCGGTAAAAATAAGCGCGAGCCGCGCGAGCCGTAAATAAACAATTCGATTGTGCTTCTCTGATACCCCTCATTCGCATTCGTCTCTGTTTCTAGAAGCGCCAGCAGTAGCAACAACAAGCAAGAATAAGACGAAGGAGCGGCAGCGGCGAATCAGGGTCGGCACACGTAATCGTCTCACGGCCGATCGTTCGGGGGTAAAATTTATTTCCTCAATAGCCCAGCGAAATAAAAAAAAAAAGAAAAAGAAAAAAGAGAAAAACAACGGGCAACGAAAGGATATTACCTCCGGCGTATATAGCAATTACGCAATGGCTTCTCTCTCTCTCTCTCTCTCTCTCTCTCTCTCTCTCTCTCTCTCCAATATTGCAGAGGTTCCACCAGACAATTCAAAAGAGTTTAAAGTCGACGAGGCGAGCGTACATTCGACTTTTACACATGCAGCAGAGTACACCTATAGTTGCGCACTGGAATTTCTACGAAGGCAGCAAGTCAACTCAAACGGCGCTGTATTGCTATCGAGGCGCTCGCCGCCGTCGAGCCTATTTAGGGGTTATTTTTAGCTTCTAGACGCACGGAATTTGCTTTTTAAGCGTTTTGGCAATTAAACGCAAGTACATTCACTTTCTATCTCTTTCTCTCTCGCGCCTATCGACTCTTATACAGTGCTAAAAAACAATGATCGCGCTTCTGTTTCTCTACTGTTTCTCCTTCCGTGTTTTTTTTTCGAGCAAGTTAAATATTCAACGCGGAGATCGTAATATGCAACTATAAAACAAGCATAAACTAATTGAAAAAACGGTCAATGAATCTGAAGAAGCAGTTGTTTCCATTGCGGTATAAAATGCTGCATTCAATTTCGAAGGAAAGAGCGGTGTGACTGTACCTCAGCGGCAATCTAGCGGCAACTCTGAAGGTAAAAAGTTTGTCAGCCAAAAAAAATATTATTGTAGTTTCGACGCATAACGGGACGGTAGGCGTGCGAGGATGGGAGGGAGGGGGGGGGGGTGATTAAGTGCAACAAAATGTACGAAAATATTCCTCTAACTGGAAATATACCCATGGCAAATAAACAACTTGAATGAGATGTTTTCTCTCTCGCGGTTGTCGAAGCCTTTGGAATCGAAATAACGTATCGATATACGTTCTATTCCGGCGGATGGAATACGTGCAAGTCGGCAAAATTATTACGGACGCTTTGGTTGAGGTAAGGATCGCTTTTCTATTAAAAGCTCGGCAAGTTTATCGGAAGAAATGCGGAGCAGTTGAGGACAGGGGATGGCGGCGCGCGCGAGAAAGGAGAAAACGAGGATAACTTTTGCATAAGTTACACGCCGGGAAAGTTTTTTTAAATTTGCTCGCGGAGAGAACAGTTCGTTTAGCCCGTTCGCTAACTGCCCGAGAGAGCGCCAAGCCTATATATACTTACTTTTCTTGGTTTTTTTTTTCGCACTCGGTCGCGGACTGCAAGCGCGCCTCTCAACAAGGAAAAGAAGAAAAAAAATAACTCGCGAGAGAAATGCCGCTCGCGCTTGTCAGAACACAAGTTCATTTCAAAGAATCATAAACGTCCGCGCTGCCGCTTTTACTTTTCTTCCCTTTTTTTTTTCTCTTCTTTGGCTTTTCTTTCCGCAGCCAAGATCTCGCCCCGCTTTGCATTCGAGCGCTTTCTTTATGCTTCGCGCGACTTGACTTTCTCAATGTACGTCAATAAAGCTCTTGCTCTTGCTTGCCGCGTCCTTGCCCGTTGATTCTCATCAAACAGTCATGTTCAATTCAATTTCGCTTTATAATCAGCGGCCTAATATTAAAAGTAACGGCGTAGAAAAACTGAGGACCCTGATAAAAAAAAGGATCGCGCTCGTAAAATGTATATTACGATGTTGATGGAGTTCCTCCGTAAAACTTCAGCTTCAAGGTTACATCGTCGAGATTGACGCCAACAAAGTACAAACAGACGATAGCATTGGTTAACATGGCAAATGAATCGAAAATAATTGGAGCACGCCGCTAGGAGTTGGAAGAGTACGCGATTAATCATCGGGGCAGCAGGCGAAGTTTGAGCAAGCATCGAAGCTCGCCGTCAAAAGCACTGCACCTAGAGGCTGTCGTCGAGGAGCGCGGGCACGTGTAATACAACTACCGCCGTCGGCCGACAGAAGCCGTGGGATAATTAGCAAAACGTGGGTGGGAGTCCCGTCGATTGCTTCTGCCGTTGCTTATTTCTTTCTATTGTATAGACCTGGAAGTCGCGTGCTGGATAGGTTGGAGAGCGTACGCGACGACGACTACCAAGCGAATTTGGGTCATAAACGCCAACGCAAACTTTACGATTTCTCCGTGAAGTTCACTCCTCGCGGGCGTTGCGTGCGCCCGCGTCTACACATGCTACGGTTTTTTTCAACTTCAGCCGCATTGTTTGCCCCGTTCTCGTTTACAGCGCGCTCTAGCTCTTGTTTTCTGCTTGTTTATTTATGTTGATGGCAGCGAAACTTTTTACACGGTCGATCGCATGTTGATCCGCCGCTTTCGGCTTGTTCGCGCAATTCCACGTTTCTTCTCTCTCGGCGGTGCATTCATCGAATCTTGCGCACGCTTGCATAAAAAAAAAGAAGGGAAAAAATTCGCCCGACGATTGTTCCGCGCGGCAGCTCTGCGGGCCGCTTGATTTCCCATTTTCAAACGGGAAATTTTGTCATTTTCATGACGGCCATGGGTGCAGCCAGAAGTAGCTAGTTTCACATATTATACAAGCCGTGCACCTCGTTGGCTCTCCGGAATGCTCGAGAGATCCGCGCGCGCCTTCTTTATTGGACGGGTTTTGTTCGAGCATCGCGCACCGATTCGCTTGTATCTCGTAACAAAAGCATTCTTCCAATTCGGCATTCACAACGATCCATTATGTTTCGTTGCGCGCCTTTGTTCAGCCAGGCATTTTTGACAATTTTGCAAGCAACGTTCAGAGTTCCTCAGTTTCGGCTCGGCTCGCGAGCGAAAAAAAGAACAAGCTCCTAATGCACTGCGCGGCGTGGCAAAACGTGCGCGAGCACATCGATCGCGAGCGACGCTCCTTAAAAGCCGATATTACGAAGCTGCAGCTGCACCAAGGTTGGGCCGCCACCGCGTACGCACGCGCTGCATTTAGTTGGCGCGAGGCGTTTGCCGGCCGACAGTCCGTTGGCCCTTGCTCTCTTCTTCTCGCGGCGCACCGAAGCGACTTTCGGCGCGCGGTAATTGACCGGCGCTAAGAGCAGATAATTCGTCCCGGTCGCGGCGTTGAAAGGATGCAAAAAAAATAACGAGCGACCGGCGACAGCGGTGAAAAGAGTCACCGCGAACGAAAAAGAAGGTAAAAAAAAATGAGGGCCGAGGAGACGGACGCCAAACCGCAGTAGATCGATCGGCCCTCGTGCTATAAACGTTCTATTCCGAATGGATTAGCACTCCCTCTCTGCCTCTCACCCGACGATCCATATGCAAACCCCGCTCTCCGTATGTCCGTCGTCGTAACTGCTCGCAGTAGCCGGAGCACAGCCCAGCTCTCTTTGTGGCCGAATCAATTTCGCAAATACCGCAAGCCTCTAATTAACCGCTTTCGTGAGCGAGAAACAATTCTCTCACAGATTGCGACTGGGTCCTTATTTTTTTTTCTTTTTCTTTTCGAATGCGGTCTTTCGCGAAGCTCAGCCTCGATAATGCAGTATTTTAAGGACGACCTTGTCACTTTGCGCCTGGGTTAGAGTGTTAAAGGAACAGCAATGAGTAGCGCATCGCGCGCGCGCGCGCGCGCGCCAATTTCCCTTAAGAGGTCTAGACCACATGAGTCGATCTTTTTTCCTCTCTCTAATTTTCTTTACTTGCTGGGTGAATGCTTTACTTATAAGCTATGATGCATGCATTACAACTGCAAACATACTATAGTATATACTCAAATCAATCTTTTCTTTTTTTTCTTTCTATTTATTAAAATGACGCGACAGATTCTGAACTTCCTTGTTGATTATGCAACGAAGTGAATGTGCATAAAACGTTAGGTCAACTAGCAAATCAGTAAAATTGAATACGATACTCGTATATTGTAATTTTTTTTTTTAAATACCACGTCGCCTAATTTTCTTGCACAATACCACTCGTCACAGTTACACATTTATTCGATGTATTTAGATCAATTTTTCATGCGAATGCACTTTCAGTGACTCTAGTTTATTTTTAATATTGAGGCCAATTTATTTCCAACGCAATATTGCAAACCAAGCTAGAGAAACTTGTATATCACGTGTGTATTATTTTGGTAAACAATACGATAAATAAAAAAGAAATAATATGAAAAGTATTACTTCATAAACTGAAAAAGAGTGGTATGATGGTGATAATAATAATAATGTAACAGTAGCTCTGTATTAATATTAACATTTTCATCACGAGAATTTTGTCGATTATTCATTATATATTCTACCGACTCATTCTAAGCTATTTCGGTTTTCGCGTTTGGGTCAAATCAAATCAACGCTACTCCAAAATTAACATAAAAAAATCATTAAATAAATTTCATTGAATTATAGAGAAACATATGTTTCACGCTTTATATTCGAATATTTTAATAAAATAATATTATCATCAACATTGTCATGAAGCTTAAGACATTGCAGAGAAACATTCAATTGTATGGTAAATGGAAGCGCATTGTCAGCAATTATTTTTAATTAATATTAGATCCATTTTATGTTTTTCTCCTGCAAAAAAAAAAAAATAATAATGTAATTGCTCCGGTTACAAAGAGTTTTTGTTTATAAAGAGAAATTGTTAGAGCAAAAAGCAGTTATTTCCGGATGAGAAGGTACGCCCGTGAATCAAAAGAAGGAATCGAAGATGACACGTAGACGTATACATACATAGATAGGAAAACGCAAGGCAAATGGAAAAGACGATAAAAAAAGACGAAAAGAAGTACAAGAAGAAGGGGTTGGGTTCCGTAAAACAACGACAGCTCCTTTCGGTGACGAGCCTCAGGAGAATCTGGGATTGAAGTGGACGAAGCCCGTATACACATAAGCTGTAGGTGTGTGTTGGTCGGCCGGTCGACCAAAAGGATCGTGAAAGTAAAGCCGGGCTTCTCTCTCTCTCTCTCTCTCTCTCTCTCTCTCTCTCTCTCTCTCTCTCTCTCTCTCTCTCTCTCTCTCTCTTTTTCCACTCGGTCTTTCTCACTTGCAAGTGGGCAGCTGTCCGCGACGCAAGACTCAAGCATGCTATTCACCTACCGTTGTAATTAACACTTCATTGAAGTTGCCCAGCCTCGATGTCCTCGAACATGCAGTGCGAGCAGGGAAACCCGCACTCCACTCACCGAGCTCACCTCTTCGTCATTATTTTTTAAATAGAGTCTGCATTTGGATCTTACAAATGACAAGCAACTCTGTAAAATTTATTTTTCGTTTTATTTTAGACTGCTTTTCTTCTCTCTCCCTTCATTACAGGCCACGCGGACACGCATTTTAATTTGAACAATAAAGTCTTTGGATGACCTGTGTGTGTCTGTGTAAGTGTGATAAAGCTCGGATGTGGCAAGCCAAGTAGTAGAGCACTTAGTTCAATCAGACGGACGCGGGGAGGGAGCGATAGGGGGAGAGGGGGGAGGGGTAGCAGCTATAAATATAATACCCGAAAATACTTTCATTTTTCTTCTTTTTCGAACGTGATAAGCTTTTCTTTTGTTTTCCTAGTGATATTGCAAGTTTGTTTTCTTACATTGACACGTACACACAGCTCGCGGCAATCTACAATAAAGATATCGCGAGACTCCTTTCGTATCGCTCGCCTTCATTTTGGAGAGAGCAATGCTTACTTGGCTCCGGATTTTTCGTGGCAAGCTTACCATTGCAAGCAAAACGCTATTGTTTCCGAATAATATAAACAATTTTGAAATAGAACGTAAAGAGTAGTTGTTTAAACGGAGGTGAAATCACTGGTCGGCCGTTATCTCCTCGAATTTGAATTTTGAAGCAACTGCTTAAACAAAGCGTTGCTGAAAATCACGGCCGAGGATAAAATTGGGCAGCGATGCCATATACTTTGAGAATAACGAACGGATATCCAAGAATATCACACGCAGGGTCGATCACCAAAAGTAAAACAAGAAAAAAAAAAGAAAAAACAAAGAAGCAATGAAACACGCAGAGAGCCTGTAAAGAGTGGGAAAAGAAAAAGTGAATACCGTTCGGGCAAACAGGCAGCGGATACGACAGCCGTCGAGATGCTTAGGTGCGAGAGCGTGGCTGGAGCAGAAGCGCGGCAAAGTTGAGCGGCGACATATCGCGATGTGTCTCTCGCGCGCGAGCGTCGCCGCGGACGCTCGACTCGGACTGACTGACTCTGCCTCGTCTGCGCGTACACGTAGCGTCCGTCCACGCCACGCGGCCTGCGCGCAACGTTATACGCCGGCGCTGAAATACTTGTACACGCGCTGCTGCTCGCTGCGGGCCTACGTATATCGTTGCGTGCGCGAATTTGCCCCACCCCCCCTCCACCCCTTCCACAATTCTTTCGCTCGATCAACCGTCTCTCGCGAAGCTTCGCCAAGCCTCCTACTTCTTGTTTTGTTTCGCTTCCATGCGCCAACTTTATCTTTGCCCGCTTCTCTCTCTCTCTCGTTGGGCTTTGTCGTTGTACGCTTTCTTTTCTCTTGCTATGTCTATGTTCGCCACGCTGCTCTCGTCGACGATTGTTGGCTTTTACGAGGATAGCTTACACGTGTAGATCGACCAACTCGATCCGCGGCCGGTAGAGTCTAGCCAAATGGTTTTGCTTGTTCGAGCTTACTCGTACTTTTGTTCTTGAAATTTTGCTGTCCGCGGACTTTGCGCCAATGTTGTTTGTTTTCAAATCAGTTGGCTGTGGCTATTCGACGAGCAACGCAATACTTACTCGCAGCAACGTTGCTTGAACGCTCGAGAAGTTATCCTTATGGAAATCTATACTTCCAAGTTTCGCATTAATTTGCATTCGCCCCAACGCGAGACCTTATCTATATGTGGACGCCTTCAAACGGGCTAAAGTGTGCCAAAGTATTACAACTACGCTTTTACAATCTTATACGCTTGTAAGACCTACTCGACCACTTTTCTTCAAATTTATCAAAAAATTCCTGGGTTCTACGTAATTAGCAATTTTGTAAAAATCCTTCGCAGCCAGCCTATTTGAAGTATTTCTCAAGAGGAGCTTGCAGTATAATGCAGCATTTGCATGTTTTATTGCAAACGTATTTGCATTTCTATACTTAGATCTTTCAACATTACCAATTCTAAATGGGCGAGGAGAAACAAAACGAAATGGAAAATATAAGATAAAAACTTGGTGTTTTCGTTTCCCCCTACGGTAGCTTTTCATGACTTGGCTGTCACTTTACGCAGTGTCCTTTTCCGGAGTATTGTCCTCTATTTCTAGGTTTATTTTTTTTTTCGTCCGTGGGGCACGCGTGGATAGCTAATCCGCGCGACAGTCGGAATGCTGAATTCGGTAGTTTAGCCCGCGTACTGAATTTTCCACGATACGTTGGCTGATTTGCCGTAAACGTGAGAGGACAGATCAATGCGTTGTTAAGAGTGCGCTTGTAGCAGTGGCGCGCTGCTGCTTATGTCGCGCTATGTCGCATTAGTATTCAGCGCAATGTTAAATTTTCATAACAATCCGTCTAATTCCGTGCTGTTCGTATAAGAATTGCCTCGCGTACTCGACATATTAAACGGCCACTTGTAAAAATTTATTTCGATGAGCACGAGGGCACTTTGCTTCTACAGTATCGCGTGCTCGACGTCGATGATCATCTTCAATGATTATATAAATTACAGCAGTACGTTAATTTTTGCTATTACGGTGAGTGCAGCGAAGCAATCGTCATGCAGAGAATATAGTTCAAGGCCTGTTGCCCTTTCAAAAGGCTCGTCCCCGCAACAGAGAGACAGAAAGACGCTTAAGCAAAATGTAAATATCAGGAACGCGCTGCAACATCGCGAAATAGCAAGGATGAAAATGCAAATTTGAGCGCAGCGCGCGCATCGCGAAGAACCTGTTCGCGTCGAAGGCGATCGTCTGGACGCGCGGAAGAAGACTTACCGATGTGGTTTCTCATCCATGTCAAGGTCGAGGGTGTGGAATCGCACGCTGGGCGGCGAGAAGCGCGCGACGTTGCTGCTGGCGACGGTGTCGATGGTGGTGCCCAAGTTGCCGGTGGCAGCGGACTTGCCGTAGGCGTTGCTGCTATTGGCGTCGCTGGGGCAAGAGGTAACGAGCAATGGCCGATGCAGCAGCGCCGGGCTGTCAGCTGCCGACGACGTCTCCGACGTCATTGTCGCTGGACAAAAACATCAGCGTCATTGTTAAACGACGCGCTACTGCTCAGTGCGTTTGTGCGAGGGCCCAAGCGTGGACGTGTGAAGCGCATGGAAAATACAATCAAGAGCCAATATAAGTATGCAGGCGAGACGCACAGGCCATTGGTGCGATTGTGCGTGTATGGATTTTTGAGTGGTGACGGTGGTGCCGGTGGGGCGCGCGTGGCTGCTCGCGGCTGTCCGCGATGCTATTGGCGCTCATTAATTTCACGCTATCGAACGCTAACGCGTTAACAAGCACCCACTATCGTTTGATTAGTCAACCCGCTTACCACGAGGGACCGATCTACGCGCTAAGGGACGAAGCACGCGGTACGGATCCAGCTGCTCACGCGCTTCCTCTGACCAACGATAACACGCGCATTATTCAGAGCTCACTGTAAGGATATCTGCTCCATTTTTCTTTATTGCATTGCAATAAATAACGTTTAGTCTTCACTCCTTATTTACAGCATCAATGCAACTATTTTTTTCTTATTCTCGTCCAGTCTCGAGATATTGATTTTATCGGCTACCGCCTTTGCTGGATTCAAAAGATCACATGAATATGGATTATCGATTCCGGCCTCGTCAACAAAATTTATCCATCAGATCCTCCGTCGCGATCGCTTAATGATTACTTGGTATTTATTCGTCGGTACAAAATTATATCTTACAAGACAAATAAAACTATACTGTCAGCGTAAGTAACAAACATTGACGAACCGTTATTTTTACGTAAATTTAACAAAGTCAGCGTAAAAAATAATTAAATAATATAATAACGGTTTCATATGCAAATTAATTTTATCAGTACCTATAATATCAAATGAAGGTTAAATGTATGTATAACCACAGTTAGATATAAACACGTAAAAGGATAATCTTTATATTATTCACGTAGCATAATTTAACAAGAGAAAAAGACTTCAACTAAATATACTGCGGAGAATGTGTAAAATGTGTTTGATCGTGTTCTTAATATTATTTCATATAATTATTTGAGGCATGCAATCATTAAAAATGTACAATATGTATACATTAAAAAAATGAAATTTAATTATAGGAGAAACATTATTATACGTTATAAATAAAATTTATTTCACATTGAATTAAATAAGTTTTCATTGATATACGTGCAATTCTATTTAATTGTTTGAAAAACATAAGTATAAAAATAGTTTTATTTCCTAATATTATATACTCACGTTTTGTTTGTCAGCTGGGCAATCGCTTTTGATCTTTGTTAGACATTTCTTTGGCCAAGTCAATGCTGCCTAATCAAAATGTACCACATCTGAAACAAAAGAAAAGTAGATTTCCGTGTTCAATAATTTTCGCTGAAAGAAAGATATGTCCGATAATTTTGTGTATTATGATAGTTGAATGATTTTTATTTGAATTTTTTGCAACATCGATTATTAATAACTTCTTAACAATTTAACGAATTTAGTATTTTTAATATTGCACGAAGCGGGTACCAATCATCAGTACTTAACGAGAAAGCTAGTGCAATTTTCACAGATCGCGTTGATCCGGATTAAACTCATAGTAATAACCGACTCGCTAATGATGATATCATGTTTAATAAAATCATCAATAGATGATTATTAAATATAAATGATAGAATTGATGCAAGAGTTGATTGATACGAACGATAATGGCATTTGTCGTTATCAAATGGAATACTTAACGTTACCAACAAATTTAAATGTCAGTTATGCTTCACTTTCGAACATCATCAAGTAACATTTAATTTTATCTAACGATTTGACTTCGAATAATGGTTTGCGATCTCTGCACCCGCATCCGAAATCTCCGAAAAGTGCAACTAAGCGATCCATATATGCAGCTTTCTGCTTTAACAGGAACAGCGCTAAGAGTAAAAAGTGCGTGATAGCCATCATCTCCGGACGCTAATTTAACGGAAAAGCTCGGCAAGAGCGGGATGGGGGAGGGAAGATTTGCTTTTGTCGACTATATTGTCTGGCGCCACGTGTCGGTTGCTGGCCGCGCGGTGGGATAAAATCGCGACGCCGCTCGCTGGCGCCCGAAAGCACTTGCGTGCACTTCGTTAGCTTTTCAGCGATATATAACTAGCAACAAGTTTAGTGGCGTGAATTCGAAGCACATAGCATACAGAGCAGCGGCGTTGCAGGCACACCACAGAGGCAGCAGCAGTAGCGGCATCAGCCGTTGACCAGCTGCCAAGAGAGCAGTGAGCGCGATTGTTGAATACAGCCCTCGCCCCCGCGGCCCCGTTCGTCTGCCCCGAACACGTATCGCCGCCGCGTACGTGTTATTGGATCGAATCAAAGGGGTATGCGCTTGCTTGAAACGCGAAAGCAAATCTCGCTTCCGTCGAGAACGCACGAACGAATGACAAAACCCATGGCAGCTGATTGCCGTTTGTCCGATGTTTCGCGCTCGGACTTCGCATTTATTGGACAGCTATGGCCTTTTAATATACATCTATGTGCGTCGTGAGCTTTCAGATCTTTGCGTTTGAATAGCCTTGTGAGAAAACAACATTAGACCGCTGGGATCGAGCGAAAAACACGAGATTGCACTAAGCTCGAAAAGGAAACAGCCAAAAAAAAGGAAAAACACGTAAGAGAGAGAGAGAGAGAGAGAGAGAGAGAGAGAGAGAGAGAGGAGGGGGCGGAATCGCTGGCTGGATGATGTCGGCGACGCGCGCGTACTTGCACGCATTCGCTATATCTAACTTCTCACGGGATCTGGCGCGAGAGAAGCGTATACATAGGATCAGGGCCACAAAACGAACTCCCAGGACATTGTATAAAATGCACAGCCACAGAGAGAGAGAGAGAGAGAGAGAGAGAGAGAGAGAGAGAGAGAGAAAGAGAGAGAGAGGCTACCTCTATCTCTTCTTCTTTCACGAGCATTGCGTTGCTCATTTGTCACTCTATGACTGCGTCCTTCCCTTTTTCGTCGCCAGTCGTTTTTTGCCGCTATATTCTGCAAACCCATTCTCTTTCTCCCTCGTACTCGCAGCACATTCGTACTGATTATGGGCAAAACAGCTATGGAGGAACGACATATGATATCCACTTGATTGAACAAACTGTCGACTCTCGGATTATTCTTATACGCCTGGGATTGTACCAAACTGATTACCATGTATATGATAAAGCGACAGACAGTAGTCAATATTTCTGAGAGAATATGACGCAAGATGATTACAATCCGTAGCTTTTATTTGCTCGAAACGGCAATCGCAGACTGCAGAATCGAAATTATACTACTCGACGTATTCCTAAGGAGGATGTTGTTTCGTTTGTTTGCGTCTCTATCGAAAATTTAAGTGAATATGCTTGAACAGTCACAGAGTTTATTTTGAATTAGGTGAGGCTTAAATGTTCATAAATCCAAAATATGGAATCGCAAGTCTACTTTTTATTAAGGATAATAAGTTTCGAAAAGATGAATAAACGTATAATTGAATACCGATTACTTTTACTCGTAACATATATATTTAGTTATAAATCGATTGTTCTTAATAAAATTTCGTTATCAATTCTACCGAAAATTAGCGCCTACGTCTATTATTTAAATTGAATTAAAGAATAGAGAACAAATATTAACTGTACTTGACAATGTCGACTAAATAGGGAAAGAGCAATTGAAAGTACATATTTGTCCAATCGATGGCATTCTCGCGACTCTCGAAAATTTGCATAGCAAACTCGCTTGAAATGAAATCAATGAATTGTTTCCACACCTCACTGATTCTTCGAATCTAGCAGTACAATTTTTGTCCATTCGACTAAAACAGTTAAAATATTTTTCAAAATGTAGCATAAAAATTGACGATATATAGGTAAGGTGGCGATCCATCGTATCGACAAATATGTTCGATCTGATCATGTGAGCTTTTTCTGCGGTAAAATAGCTCGCGCGCACTCTAGAAAACTTTAGCGCCGCGATTATTATAAGAACGTTAGCCATACCAGGCGTCGATAAAGAAGCTCTCGCGAGCGAACACACACCTTTATTTTCCATCACCTTGTAGACCATCAGTATTTCAATTTCACCTGAAGAAATTTCACTTTTTGATGTATGACAGTGACAGAATGAGATGCGAATATAACGGAATTTAGGAAGGTTTGAACTTTTGCCAAAACGGTTCCGATCTGTCATAAAGTGAATCTCAATTTTTACTTCGATTTTCCAAGCAAAATAAATATTTTCTCACGTCAGATATTTCAATTTTAAACTGACATCTTTTGAAATTGATAAAAAATCTATTGATATTTTCAAAATTTAATATCAAACATTATGAGCCGGGGTTGTTTTCCACAAATACCAATTCCACACGAAATTAAAAATTTTATTTATTTGGCGTAAATGATTTTCTATTAATGCGAAAAATAAAATACTATTTTCTTAAAACATGAAATATCTGACATATCTTTCTGCAGAAAAATTAACATCGTTGGAAAAGTTTGCTCACGGCTCAGTAATGAGTGGAGTAGGAAAATCTTGTATATATTCACAGCAACGAGATTGAACCGCGCGCTTCTCGTACACCTTGCGAGCAGAGACTGAATTTTCTTTAGCAGCTTGCGCGTAAGGCAACGAGCTACTGAAAGAATCATTGAACTCTATGCGGTAACTTGTCAAGCTGAGTAATTGATTCTCTACAAATGCCGTTTTCTTTCATTTGATTATTAACAAAATTTTAACATTCATAAGCTTATACATTTCTAATGATTGTTTGTAACAAGAATAGAAATACAATGATTTCGTACGTACACATTAAATTTGAATGGACTATAAAGTTGAAAAAGACGCCAGGAATAGCTATTTAGATTAATTTTCCAGAATAATGAGCCTGTTGTGGGTTCATACGCGATCTGCATTTGAATAGAGTCACGGAGGTTGATAATTATACATGTACATTGCCATCGACTGTTTGACGCTACAGCATTAATGCTATTCAGGCTCCAAGCTGATCATAGCAGCCGTATAGCTGAGGCTATTGACGTGACGTGCTTCCTTTATTCGATGGACTACTTGACTGATTCCCAAAGTTTTCAGAGCGCGCTCGTCGTCTAATAAGCGCAGCACGGTGCGATTTATTACCCGAGATATGTTCCTCGATAAACGTTCGATGTATGTGAATGTCCGAAAAGCCATTTGGAAAACGATCCTTCACTATATAGCTCATCATTTTTCTTATAGCACATGGTGAGTCGGGTATTATATATAAGGGGCGTCCAATATCGCAAAATCTCCTCTGTGACAACTGTAATGTAGATTATTTATCGTATAATTTATTCATTCGACTAACGATAATGCGTTAGCCAGCGCAATAACAACTAATTGGCAGCTGAGCGCAGCATCATAATTTAGTTTAATTACAGGCTCAGTGAGCGAGCGAGACAAAAAAGCGTAATTAGGAGAAATTGAGACGAAGCACGCGGCCCGGGTAGCAAAAGCAACTCGACTCAGAATGTGCTTGCATTATCGCATAACGATACTCATTAATCTGGCTTGTTTTTCAAATCTCCATTTCGTTCTCCTCACCGGAACACGGTGTATAGATGTATCTTCATTGATATCCTTTTTTGCGAGGAAGAAAACCACCCAAGCAAAACTCTAATCTATAGCTAAACTCTGTTTACTGGGGAAATTGATTATGATAACTGATCGAACTATGTTGTTCCCCGTGTACAGTTTGCTTTCTTAATGTCGAAATTCAAAAGTAGTTGAAGTTTTTCTGAGATTTTTTTATTAATAAAAAAGATCGATTTTTTAACGTTTTTTTAAGTCGATTTTTTTCTTACTAGAATTTGAACAGCGCACCTCGTACCCACCAATCTACATTTTTGTTGATCATAATCAAGTTAATAAAATTAAACACGATTAATAATTAATGATTGATCGTTTAATTGATGTTGTGAAATATTTTGTCAGTGAAAGAAATTTTAGGTTCGTAGAATAATTAATATAACAAATTTAAATAATTTAATAATCATGAATATAACTGTTTGTAAACATAATACATACAATTTTAATACTTATATTTTCTCTTCTATGATCATCAAGATAAATTACGAGAGGATTTCAAGATCGAATCTGAAACATGGCTACCTAAGACTGTTTGTGATTAAAAACATTTTTTCATATATATATAGTCAAAAGTTTGATCTTGCATTTTATTTGTTGTGATGATGAGGGTAATTAAAAAAAAATGTCTTAAGAAAATCACTCCAAAATTTATTTGTAGGTACCTTTTGGTACGTATCCTCTTATAAAAAAATGATGGAAGTCATATTGAAGCATTTTATTCGTGACCTGATTGGCCCAAATAAAAAAAACGCGAGAATTCAAATTGATTTTAGTTGTTTTATTATTTCAGATTTAATTTAATTTGTTTTTAGCAAAAAAATAAAATATAAAAAATATAATCTTTCATTCATCAGTTATGATCATAATGTAGTTCATTGTTTATCAGTTTTATCCCTTATAAAAAAGTGATGGATGCCACGTTGAAGTATATAGTGATCTGATGGCTGAGATATAATTGCGTGATATACTTATGTGGCGGAAAATAAGCATATAGGTGTGGTTTTGAGTTGAGATTTTACTAATAAAAATTCAAATCATCATAATTGATCATACGGATAATTTTGAAGATAAGGAAGTAAAAAAAGTAGACTGTAATTTTGTTTATACACTTATAATATGAAACAACGAAGAAATCGTTTCATAAAAATAATATAGGTTGAAATTGCTCTAAATATTTTCTATTAATAATCGAAAATTTGGTTTTTGAATATGTAAAATAAAAGTTGTATCTTTATTCAAAAAGTAGAATAAAAGTTTAATAGTAAATTAACCCGTTGAGAAAAAAATAGTATAAGATTATATTTATTGCAGTTTTTGATATAATAAATCATAAATTTGAAAACGTGTTTCATCACTAATACACATTTTCCGCTGTGATATGGGTTTTTAAAAAAAATGGAAAAATCTACCTTTGAAAAAAGTAATTTGTTAAATATGTTAATATTAATATAACAATAAGAAATAAAAAATAAGGTAAAAACGCGTAAAGTTTATTTAAACATATATATTTTTATTTTCCTATATGAAAAAGTGATGCTGAGTGAAGTAATTTTATTTATGACCTGATTGACTGAATTTCGTAACGTGTCACAATTATAAGTAAATCGGTCATAATAATAAATCGAAGTACTTTACATCTATCAATACAAATAAGTGTAATAATTTGTAGGCATTAAACTGTAAATTACTTCCACATTCTCTCAATGGTATAACTTTAAAAAAATACGATAAAGTAATCTTAATGCACTTCAATTGCATTTATTTATTGATATATAAATTAATTGAATATATCTTTATTGTAAAGTTTAGCTTCGGATAAATATGATCAATATTGAGAAGAATGGTAAATTGATATTTTATATGAAATTCTGCGAATTTATTTCGGTGCA
This sequence comes from Phymastichus coffea, assembly GCF_024137745.1. Taxonomy (NCBI): domain Eukaryota; kingdom Metazoa; phylum Arthropoda; class Insecta; order Hymenoptera; family Eulophidae; genus Phymastichus; species Phymastichus coffea. The sequence goes on from NW_026706992.1 coordinate 110,129, forward strand.
GTCGGCATCGTTGATTTGTTTTAAATAAATTTTGTAATTTAATTTATAAATGTAAACAAACTCTCCAAATAGTTTCAGATGAACAATGGAAAAAACAGTTAAATTAAAATAATATATCTGTTGATATTGAGAATTCCTATGGAAAGCTTGATACCATGAACCAATACGTTAAAAAAGAAACAAAATTAAATTATTAGGCGCAGCTGATGGTTCTATTCTATCCTTATCCTTGCCTTATATTTATTTTTATTTTTAATTTTTGTACTTTTTACATATTTTATTCCCATCTTATTAAAAATATATAATAATTTTTCCGATATATCTTGAAATGAGTAAAAGTTCATCGATTTTTGAGAAAAAATGGGTGCATGTTCTATTTTTATTCATCAATAAATATTGACGTATGTAGTCTATTTTAAACAGCATGACTTATTCGTGCCCATTGAAATCTTGAAGTTGACATGTAAAAGGTTCAAATAATGTAATAAATAATAGTAAAACATTAAAAAAAAGCGCGCGAAGCACGCTAAATAACACTAGTTACATAAATAGTACATTACGATACAAGTGCGGGAAAATAGATTCTGCCCTCGCTTCGCTCGAGCGTAAACGCCACACGAGACGAGAAACTCTTTCCCGAACATGTGCCGTACCGTATTTTTTTATACGACGTGTGGAAAGTGCGATTTTCAACGCACGTTTTTTGCCGAGCGTGCGCGAAAAACGCACTTCCCGCACGGAGTGTCCAAAAATAAGTTTCAAGTATGTGCCTTCATTAGGGAAGAAATAAACCATGCAAGTGGAAGTGTAATGCAATTTTCAAAAAATCAAAAAGTTCAAACAATTCATTTTTTTACAGAAAAAAGTTTTCTATAAATTATATTTGAATAAGTAGAATATATTCTACTTGAAAATCGCAATCTAATACAATTTTTTCTATTAGTATGTTTTATGAATACTCTGAGCTATAAGCTTTCCAAGTCAGAGTTTTTCAGTGGGCCCCTCGTATTAAAAATTGTCATTTTCTGCTAGCACTATAGAAATACCTTTCCGATTGGCCTGTAATCCAAAGCCTATTTTTGTTCACTTTATTTATTAAAGTTTTAAGCGATGCTTATTACAGAGATTCATTGTATTGACTAGTTACAGGTAATTACTAAAACTTTAAGAATCAAATATCAATATAATACAGCAATTTATTATGTATCCATGAACTTATTGATACGTCCATATAATGAATTTCAAGAATTGAAGTTGTAACTAAAAAAATTACTTAGATGAAAATATTCACATTTTGTATTATTGTTATAGTTAGTTTTAGTAATTATTGTATTGGTACTAATAATTTGTAATATTATTATTTATAAAATTTTAAAAATAATTAAAATTCAGTTGTTGCTAAAAATGATATGATACACTTTTATTTCAATATCTGACAATCTTCACTACGTAAACCTACATTTTTTGAAATATAAGTTCAGGTTAAATATCCTGTTTTGCAAAAAAAGGTTTTAAAAAAATCATGAGCCCGTATTTCTTACCGCTATTTAAGTTTAACTACACTAGAAATGAAGATTTTCAAAGCTGTGCCCTAAAAAAGTTTTTTTTTTTCCAATGGGAAATTTTAAAAGTTTTGGGGATTTGCTCATATACGTCTTTGCAATATAAAATTATACGAGAAAGATGCGTCAACTCCACTTATTAAAAGCGAACACCTCTGGCTTTTTGACAATTTTCAGGCCTTTTTTCAGAGATTACAATCAATGCAGAGGAATATATACATACACACACACGCGCGCGCGCACACACACACACACACACACACACAGCTTCTCAATTTTCTGCTTTATAACAATAATCAGAGTGGAAGAAATAGCATTTTTCACAAAACTTATTAATGCACAAATTAATTTTCAAATTAAAATATAATTTACATACATGCAAAAAATTGAAATTAAAAACATTAAAATATTTTTATATATTTTTATTTAAACAAAAACTGAAATTAGCATAATTTTGATGAAATATTTTTAAATTAGATTAGATTACATTCAAATAGAAACATGTACACTACATATGTATATATGTATATGCCAATCAGAAGCGTTTATTTTGGCTTCATAACATCCGATCATGACTTACTTATAAGGGAATTGCTACATTTAAACATACAGAAAAAACAATTTTCAGAACTATAGTTTATCAAGTTTAATAGTAATAGAGTTAAATTTCGGGCACGGTAGTGAAAGCGTAATTATCGCGAGCCGAGATATATAACGATATTTTTTCTCATATACGTCTTCTGGCACTCACCTAATAGCTTATTTATGATGTAAAAATTACTATACATATATAAATTACCAGAACTGTATGTATGAGTTTTTCATTGGTAAATTGTTTATCACTTTATCGTTTCTCAATGTACCTACGCCTCCACCTGGTTTTCCGATAATCTATTTTTTCTGAATAGTACTCTAAAAATTTATGACTGTACTAATCTTTTTATTTTTTTAACTATAGTTGACGAGTTTTTTCTCCATAAAACTTTACGCACCGTCCACACTCATCGCCCCCACTACGTCTTCTGACTTGCGACTTCTAGCTTTGTCGAGATCATACCTAACTTTTAAGATATAAATCACTACTATATAGTCGATCAATGCAGCTATTACGTAGCCAGCTTTTCGTCTATAAATTTTTTATGCTTGATGATGGAGTCCTAAAAAGAACCACAAAGTATCGAATTTTTTATATAATATTAAAAAAGGTAGAATAAATAATATTTATTTAAATATAGCCCTGTGATGACATTGATAATTCTCAGTCGGACTTACATGATTTTATACACTTATATATTAATATTTAATTTATTTATTTCAATTATATGGTACGTGTACATACTTATATGTATATATATATATATATATGTGTGTACATGTATGTGTGTGTATGTGTGTATAAGTATATGTATATATAACAGTTACTTTCTTAACTACATTTGATTTTCAAATAACTTTCATAAAACTGCATCACTCGATCAAACTTAAAGTTTTTCCATATGATAGATGCTAATCTAGTTTTTTAATTTAGCCGATAGAATTATTTGTAAGTCATGCAAGGAATTGAAAAAATATATGTGAATGACTGAAGGGTTGCACGATCATGGGGAAATACTACAGTATTTCATTGAAATAGTTACATGAGAAATTGAAAGAGATGCGGTCTCACTTGGCAAAGAAAAAAGTGCTGTTTCATCACAACGCACCAGCTCATTTATCCAGAATCGTTATGACCGAATTGCATAAATTGTGCTACAAATTATTGCTGTCGTAATCATCCTACTCAGCTAATCTGGCTTCTTGCAACTTATTTTTTTTCCCCAATATAAAAACGTGGCTCGTGGGAAAAAAATTCAGCTCAACGCGATGGTCATCGTTGAAATAGAAGCTTAGTTTGAAAAGTTTGATAAATTATATTTTTAGAGGGTTCGAAAGTGTTTATAAAACGTTGGGAAAAGAGTATGCTCCTAAAAGGAGATTATGTTAAAAAATAAAAAATGCTATCGAGAAAAACTTGCGTATTCATTGAAAACACGGATACTTATTGATCCATCCCTCTATATTATTATCATTACTTTTAGCGTTACCCAAGCACAGTGACGTAGACGTATTAAGGACGTAAATCTTTTGGCGTAATGGATTAAAGTGAGTTTTTTACCCCCTCCCCAGTATTCTAAATATTACTAACTTAATCTCGAAGCAAATGTTCGAAGTTGTCTTCATTCGCTCAAAGACATCAAATGAAACGCTTCTAGATAGTGCTAAAGGTCAAGATAATACAGTTGACGAAATTGGAAAAAATTTTTAAATGGAAACAATAAAAATAGCAAACTTTATCTATACTTAACATTGTCATGCTTTTGGTAAAAATTATTTAAACGTCAAATGAATTTGAAATGTTTATTTTTTCAAATCTCGGGTTGAAAGTAGCTATTTCCATTTCAAACCTTACTATAATACTGAGCAACATTGAATATCGAGTTCAAGATCAAGTCCCGACTATAGGTGATAGACCCCTTGTCTTTAATATTAGTCTATGACAATCGTAGGCTTTGAAATGTAAATAGGAAAGTTAATTTTTAAATATCATCTTCATTCGACCTTGCCATAACCTTTATTACCAGATCATTTATGACGTAAAATGTTCCACTTTTTTCGAATTCAGGATAAGAAAAGACGTTTTAAAAAAAACCCAGTTTGATCTTGAACTAATCTTAGAAACATATAGGTCCAGGTCATTGGCACCATTCGATCCCCTCTCAACTTTCTTGAACTGTTATCAGAATCATTTTTCTCCGCTTAGATTTCGGAAATTAAACAATGGCGGTGATAAACATGGCTCACTGTGCACATATTTTCAATTCTTAATCTAGATTATTATATAATTCATATTATATATACAAACAAAACAGATTTGAAAATATTTATACTTTAAGTGTACTTTTTTTTATAGCTTACGAATATAAATACGAGTATTTTAGATTTTATAACGATCATGAAACTCTTCATAGAGTTTGAATCTACATTGTTGCTATTTATGTTGACTTTCCACATCCAAGCATTGTAACATATCCTGTTATATTTAACACATTTTTTTAATTAAATGAAAATTCTTTTACGCAAAACGAATAATTATCTTTCATGTTTTTCGAATGTAAAAGTTACCTTTAGATTCAGTAATCTTCAACATCTAAAGCTATATCCAAACTAATTATTTTATTACTACATCATTTCGTATAAAATATGACGAATGATATTAATACGGACATTCGATAATACTTTTAATAGAATAGTCTAAAAAACAATATACTTTAATTCGTGAAACGAAATTTTATGGCTTTAATATCCAAGAGTTTTTATGTCATTGACTATTGTTTGGGTTCGACTTAAATAATAAGTTATCACTAAAATCTCCCATTATAATCTGAGTATTATCAGTTGATACATATGTTACGTCATCGCACTTATCAATATGATAGGCAGCAAAACAATATATTAAGAGTTAATCCGCTGATATCCAACGTATTAAAAACAAAAAGCGCTGCCATTTTGTTGGGCTCTTTAATAACAACGCTCAACTTGTTTTAGTGTTTTGTATATTAATAAACATGTTTGAGTTCTTTTATAACAAGTTGTCATGTTATTTATTATTGAGTGCGAATGTAATATTTTGTCGGCTCGCCCGAAGCTTTATGTGAGACGCTCGCTGTACTTTTTTGTGCGCTTCGTTCCAGAATTAACGAAACAAGATAACCGCGAGAATTCCTCGTTATATCCGAAAAAATATCAACGCGCGTATCCTTCCAGATGAAAATCAGAGCACAAGCTGCTGTCGAAGTTGCTGTTAAGTCAGGCTCAACAAATTATTGGCATCCGATTAATTTGACAAAATGATGAAGTACAAAGTTGCCAGGCAAGAGAAAGTTCGTTTACCGCATTTAGTATTTCTTCACACGCGTCACGTGTGCGCTTGCATATATTAATACGTATTAATTTATACATCCGTGCTTTTCATTTCTTTTGTTTAATATTTTGTGTACTATCAAATTTTATTTTTCTATTCGACAAAATGAAAAAGAAACGGGAAGATAAATTAGTTAAAAATTATACTTTTTCCATACTTCCTGCACATACTTTGCTCAATGCTGGTGACATTGATGATTAAATATTCAAGCATACATGTTTTCCAATCATAAATAAAAGTAAAGCAGGAAATTTTAAAAACAATCCAAGTAAAACGACAACGGACATAAAAATAATGTATATGTATTAACATTTCCTGCTTTTATTCAACAACAAAGTATAGTCATACGAATAACTTGTCTCATAGACTCTCATGAAATTAATAACTATATTTAAATATTATATTATAGTATTTGATCATTCATGAAAACTGATGAAGTTGGCATATTTCAAAAATGTTTATCTCTTCAATAAGTAGGAATGATGGTGATTGCAATTAAAATGGTTTGATCAACCTGATGCAATAAACAATTCAATTCAAGAATCTGTCATACATATAGTCACATATACTCATAACATTTCACAGAAGTATTGTTTATTTGTTAAGTATTATTATAATTATTTCATATCTTTTATAACCATAATTATGTAACATATTTTATTTATAATAAATATGTGCATATTAGGAACAATTTTCCTCGTCGCGTGTTTGGGCAGAAGAGCTAGTAAAATAAAAACGAAATGTATAATTTAATTCATGGATTGTACGCGTGGAACCAATTGCTTAGTATATAAGATACGTTATTTAAAAAAAAAGAAAAGGATGTCATTTATAGTTGCACTGCTGATCATCATTTTTCTCTTTTCTCCTCTCTCTTTAATGTTATCACTACGTATCATATTAGACTTTGAGTTTCAGTATAGCGCATGAAATCCTTATAGATTTCTGCTATTATGAGTAATCCGCGTATAATCCTCTTATAATCCCTTTATCAAAAAATGACAAATGCCATGTTGAAGCATTTTATTTGTGATCTAATTGACTGAAATATGATCACGTGATATATGGGGCGGAAAATAAGTGTTTGTGTATGTGATTTTAAGCTGCGATTTGTCTCCTATTTCTCCTATCTAAAAAAATAATAACCTACGGAGTGAATTCATTGTAATCGTCATCTGATTGGCCGAATAGCACGTGGATTACTGTTATGAGTAAATCGATGCAAAATAATAGACCGCGATGTTTGACATCAATTTATATTCAGTCAATCAAATAAATAAAAATAAGTATTCAATTTTCAGGCATTGAAAAAACAATAATGCCCACGTTCTCTTATCAGCCTAACCTTAAAATAATACGATAAAGTAATTTTAATGCACGCCAATTACCTTTATTTATATAATATATATTAGATTTTATTTATCTACAATATTACTAAATACAAATAAGCGATTGATGACAGTAGGCCACCTTTCCATCTTTCTTTAAAACAGTGATAGCCTGAAAAATAAAGGCGGTTTATTTGTGATCTTATTCGCTGAAAGATAGTCACGTGATTAATTATGTATGATAGTATATATGTGGAGGGTGCAGGCTGAGTTGTGCGCTAATTCCGGGCCGCGGCAGCACAGTACGAGACAATCGTTGGCGCCACGGAGCTGTCTTAATATGTCGTTGAGGGAGTCAGGAGAAGATCGCCAAGCTCACGTATGCCTAGCACGCGAACCTTTAGCTTAATAGTCTTAACCATAGAAATAAAGTATTTATTAGCTCGAATGGTTGTTTGTGTTGACATCTTAATTACCCCTGTACCCGTCACCAAATATGAGTTGTATACGCTAATGAAAGATTTCCTTTCTTAAAAAAGTGATGGCAATTTATTCGTGATTGGCTGGAAGATAGTCACGTGTTTAGCTGTTATGTATGATAATATACATGTGTTTTATACACTTAGCCTATTTAATCTGAATTAATTGATATAATCATATTAACCTCAAAATGTAAACCGACTGACACTTCGATAGAGAAATTAATTTAACTTGGCTTAGTTATGCGAAAGTTTAGCTTCAAATAATTAGAGAAGGCAATGAAAAAAATAAATCGATGGAATATTGTAAAAATATTATAGCATTGTTTTGAGAATGCACTACTTATAATCTTGAATGTCTATACCGAAGTTCGTTATTCACATCGTGAAGGATACATAGTCCGACAAGATTTTTGCACAAGCAAACCATACATAGTTCCCCGAAGAATTTTTGGTGCTGAAACCGAATCCGGCCTCAGAATTTCTCCAACACGTCAGGATTTTGAGATATCCTAACCTAAAAGTGCGAAAATAGCGATTTTTGCCTATATTTGAGGTTATGTAGCACTACGACATTCTCTATAAACAAAAAAACTATAAACGACATCTTAAAGTAGCAGCCTAGTCCTTTCAAATGCCGTTGAGTTTGCTCAAAAAGCTTATTTTTTCTTTGAGATATTGTATTTTAAAGTTTCTCGATTTCATAAATATTGTACCTCTCAGAACATACTCGTACAGCTTTGAAAGTTTCGACGTCGAATTTTATGTCAAACGACTTCAATCAACTACTGTTCTGCAAGAAAATTAAGATATATCATAGACAGGCTAACCTACCTTTAACCTAAATTATATCATTCCCACAAATCCTTACAACCCTTAAAAACTACTCCTGCCAACCCTCAAACAGGCAAACCTACCTACGATAAATCTGGGTAGAGCGAGTTTAATCGACTGCTTTTCTATGAGGAACCTAAGATCTCAACCACAGATAGGGTTATCTGTTTTCTCCTTGACGTACTCTATCTCCAGATACCCTTACAACCCTCATAAACCGCCCTACCAACCCCCAAGCAGACTAACCTACCTAACGCTGGTTAGAACGAGTTTAATCAATTGCTTTTCTATGAGGAACATAAAATCTCAACCAGATAGGCTTACCTGTTGTCTCCTTGATGTACTCTATCCTCAGAAAACCCTACAACCCTCAGAAAGCCCCTCTACCAACTCCCAAGCAAACTAACCCACCTAACCCTTGGTAGAGCGAGTTTAATCAACTGTTTTTCTGTAAAAAAATGAATATCTCATTGACATTGTCTCTGATATACTCCTCCTCAGGTAGGGGTGGTTTATAAGGGCTGTAAGGGTTCCTGGGGATGACGTAATTTAGGTTGAAGTTGGGTTAGCCTGTCCATGGTATATATCTTAATTTTGTTGTAGAACAGTAATTGAATGAAGACGCTTGACACAAAATTCGACGTCGAAACGTTCAAAGCTATATGTTCTGAAAGGTACAATATTCATGAAATGAAAAACTTTGAAATTTAATATCTCAAAGAAAAAATAAGCAAACTAAGCAAACTCAACGGCATTTAAAAGGACTAGACTGCTTCTTTAATATGTCGTTTGTAGTTTTTTACGTGTAGATAATGTCGTGGTGCTACATAACCTCAAATATATAGTAGGTAAAAATCGCTATTTTCACACTTTTAGATTAAGATATCTCAAAATCCTGACGTGCTGGAGACATTCTGAGGCCGGATTTGGTTTCAGTGCCAAAAATTCTTTGGGAAAACATATGGTTTGCTTGTGCAAAAAATTAAGGTATTTTTGTAGGACTGTATTATAGAATATTATTGTTTTTAGAACTTATGTTATATTTTTATTATGTTTCCAAAACTTTTTGATAATTTTTCAACACAGAACTTCGGATGATAAAAACATAAATCTACACTGATAATATTTTTAAATCCAGAGCCGAGTTTAGACCTTTCCCGACCCCTGGGCCAAAAAGACGGCGGGGCCTACTTAGCTGATATTTTTCATGTTCGCGAGGCCTGGTTTCCACGGCGGGGCCCCGGCCTGGGCCCAGGTAGGCCCATGCCTAAACTCGGCTCTGTTTAAATCATTAGTGTCACATAACGTTACTGCATATTTATTTACTAATAAAATATATCGGCGACTATATCTCATACGAGATAAAAATAAATAAATAAATACTCTCGTATAAAGTCATGGGAATATTTAATAGATATTGAATTTTCGAATTTTCAATTTGGCTGATAAAAGTTATGATCTATATTCGTACATTCACATGAATACAAAAGAGACGAAAAAAAGATGATATCATTACTGGTAATAAAATGAGTTTAAATTGCTACGAATGTATTTTTTCATTAATTGACTGAGTGGTTCTTCAATGTTACCTTTCAATTTAGAAAATTTTAATTGACAAAATATAAATAGCGTTTTTAAAATCTTACTTAGTGTGTTTTAATGAAACTTACATTTTCACACGACTGATAGCAGATTTAATTTACAAATCAAAAAATCATGCTTATATATTGATTAAATAGCAAAAAGAGCTTCGTGATTACTGCATATTTTGCGACAATTTTGATTTTTTAGAATTTTAATAGATGAATATGAAACGATTTTCGCAAGATTATGTCTAATTAGGTATGAGTCGAGTAAATTAAATATTTTTTTTATCAACATTCCAGACTCAATATTTGGCAAATTAGTAGCGATAAATGCAGGGTACCGATGAAATTTGATAATATTAAATATTCAGCCTATTCTGGAAAAATTTTGCGAACTTAATCACTGTTGACACTATTACGAATACATGAGTAACGAGACTGTAATTTAAGTGTCATCGAGTATAAAAGCTTATCACTTGTGCAATCTTCACAGTTTAGTTTTTGTACCAACCAGTGTCAAAACTTCTTCAAAATGATTTCCAAAGTTTTGTTCTTTGTCCTTGTCGGCTGTGCCTCTGTTTTGGTGAGTTTATTTTTCAAAATTTTATTTAATAACAATTTAGAGACAGTGTAAAACGATTTGTTTATCATCGATTAATATATTATTAGTTTTCATTTTGCGGTATGCACATAAATAAATTTAATTTTGTTTATTTTCTCTAAATAAATTCTCTAGTAAAACGGTTAGTATTTCCTAATTAACATGTTTCATAGGCTAAGCCAATTGGTGAAACCACTGAAATTGCGCAGTTAAACGACAACATAGAAATTATTGAGATTAGCGAAGATGAAGCAAAAAAGGTAAGCTAATTTACAAATAGTTTTCTATATTTTTCCAATAGCTAATAAATTTTTTAATTTATTTACTTTTCCTTTAGATTTTTGAGGAACTAGAGGAGAAATTCGATAAGGTTTGGAAACAAATTTACAACCCATCCAGCAAGGAAAATGTCCAAGAACTTATTACTGAAATCATGAACGTTTTTGATACAACCTTAAGCAAACACCTACCTGAAGAATCTAAAAAATCTATTGTATCAATAAACATCGTGGAATCTCCAAAAACTGTTGAATCTCAACAATCTGTAATAAAACCTGAAATTGTATCGTAACAAAAAAATCACAACAATTTGGTAAAAATATTTTTACAACAAGAAACCCTTGTAACAGAAAGATTTCACTTGTAACAAGAAGTTTTTTCTTGTGACGACTTTGAAACGATACTCTACAATATACAAAAGGAGTCCTCTTGTTATAAGAGGATTTTATAGTTTTATGTAATAACATTTCGAATGATAAATAAAACAATAAATTATAGAATTTCAAACAAATTTAGCATTGATGATTTTTTTTATTTAGAAGGCATAACCTTTAAAAATTTGAAAACCTATATTAGGTATATCAAATAGAACTATATTTAAACAAAAATTATTGAAAGCATGTTTATTTAGAAAATGATAACATTTGAGAGCGCCATATTGTTAGGTGCCTGCTAACAATATATTCGAAAATAGAGTTTTGTGCAATTGTCCCTCTGCAGTCATATCTGCTCACTGAAATACGGCTGTAAAATATTGCATTTTCGGTCATGGGTAGAAAGTGTTTTGCGCATGCGTACCTTTTGTTCGTAATACATGTGCAGTAGGTCTTGGCGCAAAAGACTTTCTTACCTTAACAGGAATGTAGCATATGTCACTCAATTTTGGTGATACGGGTTAAGTGATACGTTAAGTCGTACGCTTTTTCAAGGGGTTTTTTGGTAGGCGGAAAAGTCGCACGTGTTACTTAAGAGAAAACTGGGCCATACCTCTTACGGCTTCGACTGGAGTATCAACCTACTTATGTGAGAATGGACCGCTTTTCTCCCATACTGCACGGTGTACTATTTTTAAGCTCGTATATGTCAATCCATCACTAAAAGCGATGGATTGAATGTACGTAGAGCGTCATACATCGGAGCTCAGCCGCTCGAGCAACAGCACACCAAGTCACAATACTTGACCAGCCAGCAACGCAATAAATTCATATTCGCCATAACTTGTTACGGATCGAGTGATGTTTCTAGCGTTGGCCGTAGCCCGTCCTCGGTACGTAGGAGACATGTAATGCGAAAAAAAGACTCGGATTTTCGAAGCGTCGCTCTCTGCAATTTCTCTCTGGAGAGCTTGCTATAGCTTCTGTTATCTCTCTGTGCGAGAGGGATGAGGGAGGATGAGGTGGAGAGACACAGAAGTACACAGAGGCCGTCGATCGATGGCCAAACAGAAGACCGATGCACTGAAGCGCAAGCCCAACAAGACCGATGTACTGCGGTCAAGGATTAGATTCTGGTTGGCCGAAAGCCGATCGTTTTCTAGAAAATTCTGGATAGCTCTGGAGCTGGCTATTCGCAGCTGTTATTCTCTAAGTTATTGAGCGGATTTTCCTCTCGATAGTTGTGTTGAAATGTGTTTGCGTTCGATGCTCCAATATCAAGCTATCGAATAAACCCTTTGAGAGTCATTGCTTCGTTTCGCTACCTTAATTGAATTCTTGTTGATCCAAGTGCCTACTTTGGAATTGAAGTGATCCAGTTATAATTTATTATTTCATTCGCGCTTGTTTGCACAACTGTCTTTTAATCAAAATCGTCAGATTGTGACGACGTGGAATATTCGGTATTTTAACCTCGCTTATCAATTTTTAGTTCAAAAAATACGTGACACAATTCGAACTTTGTACAAATGAAAATGGTGTTTCGATAACGATAATTAGCAAGCAATCCAAAAAATTAATAAGATGTATGATGTACTTGCAATATAAGAATTATCGATCGCAATCGGAAGTACTGATTCAGAAAAAGGAAAGAAATTCAACAGCAAATACTCGATTTCATTGGCAAATAAAATCTATTTATTACGAAAACAAAGTTACAAAGTGTAGTGCGTACTTGCGAATCTTCTACAGACGTGACTGCGCCTATACCCTCATAACTGGATTCTCGCGTGTCCAAGTTGGATCTTTCAGCCCGTAAATATATATACTTCCGGATTTTTACGAGAATACGTGTGCACTTACGCGCTATCTGAGGAGTAGAAAAGATTACTTTGAGAAGTAGAGCATTCCAACTACTTTCTTCTGCTTCACTGCAGACGTAAATTCTAATAGTAGGGATCTATAAACTCCTGCCAATCATCATGAGGGATACATTAGCTATCAAGTAAATTGAGCTACATGTAGTTGTGACTGTGTGATGCACTCAAAACGTATATTTACGATATAACTGTTATTTTATTTTTCCATAAAACGCAACCCACCGAGAAATCTCATGAGAGTTATGTGATGAATATTTAAAGTACAATATATATATTAATTAAAATGCAATCCGCTGAGGTATTATTAAAAGAAAAAGAACGTGTTTTGCATCGTGACACACAGTCTGTCTCTTTCTTTTGTCTTTACAATGTGACCGTTTTTTATAACTTTACTGAATAAGCATTTTTAAAATTAATTATGCCTTTATAATTTATATGTTGTTGTAATATCTGTACATATGTTTTCAATATTTATCTACTAAAAAAACGTCACAGAAGAAAAAGAACGGGGATTTTTTTCTCATCAAAAGTCGCGATAGCAATACAAGTCGCACGCAAGTAGGCACGACGTAATCGTTTTCCCCGACAAAACAAACACTCTATATAGTAAGAAGACGATTCCTGTCTCTAACGAAAATCATACCGTTTTTTAATTTACTTATTTTAAGTCACACCATCTGATAAGGGCATTAGCGACTTCGTATAATACTGTTACAATCATATTATCAAATAGTAAATATAGTATATGATATAGAACTTACAAATAGGATCTTTAGTTTACAATGTTTATAAATTATATTGCGTTAGTACGAAGGTCGTTTGAAAAGTCCGTGCAAAGTCAGAGAGATGGTGCTACTAGTGCGTATCAAGGTTATTTTCAGTTAGTGGCATATCTTGGAAGAGCACACACCAAGTTTCAGCCAGATCGGCCAATTACTTTGCGTTTTACATTCGTTTCAATCAAAGAAATCGAGTGGTTGTAAAAAAATGGACGAAAAAGAATTTCGTGTATTGATTAAACATTACTTTTTCAAAGGCAAAACGCCTCAGGAGATTAAACAGAAGCTTGATAAACATTATGGTATTATGCACCTTCGATTAGAATGGTTTATAAGTGGTTTCAAAATTTTCGGAGTGGCCATATGAGCACAAAAGACGCTGAACGTTCTGGACGCCCTGTTGAGGTTATCACTTCAGAAATCATTGATAAAATCCATGATATGGTGATGGCTGACAGAAGAGTGAAGGTGTGTGAGATTGCTAGTACTGTAGGCATCTCGAGCGAACGGGTACATAATATTTTGCACCAACATTTGGACATGAAAAAGCTATCCGCTAGATGGGTGCCGCGATTGCTCACGATTGACCAAAAAAGAGATCGTGTGAAGTGTTGCAAGAATGGTTTGCAGCTGTTCCAACAAAATTCGCAAGACTTTAAGCGGCGTTTCTTCACTATAGATGAAACATGGATACATCACTACACTCCTGAGACCAAAGAATAGTCTAAACAATGGGTTACCAAGGAGGATCTGCTCCGAAAAAGGCGAAGACAATTCCTTCGGCCGGGAAGGTTATGGCGACTGTCTTTTGGGATTCGCAAGGAATAATCTTCATCGACTATCTGGAAAAGGGTAAAACCATTACAGGCGAATATTATTCATCGTTATTGGATCGTTTGAAAACCAAGTTGCTAGAGAAACGTCCACGATTGGCCCACAAAAAAGTCCTCTTCCACCACGACAATGCGCCAGCTCACGCCTCAGCATTTGTGGCCGCAAAACTGATGGAGATAGGGTTCCAACTCGTTTCACATTCCCCCTATTCTCCAGACTTGACTCCGTTGGACTACTATTTGTTCCCTAATATGAAAAAATGGTTGGCGGGGAAAAGATTTGATTTGATTCAAACGAGGAGGTGATTGCAGAAACGAATGCCTATTTTACAGACTTGGACAAATCCTATTATTTGGAAGGGATTAACAAACTAGGGGAGCGTTGGATGAAGTGTATAAGCCTAAAAGGAGACTATGTTGAAAAATAAAAAAGATTTATTAAAAAAAATAAAGCAGTTTTTATTTTTGCACGGACTTTTCAAACGACCCTCGTATATAGCATTACGCTGTTAGGCATTTCACAATCAGCACATTTTATTTAAACTGTTGTTCTTTTCCTGTTTCGATGAGCAATGGACAGTTAGTTAGAAGATAGTTGACGACAACCAGAATATTGCAGTAGTTTATAATACGCAGCAGTTTATATTTGTTTTGTTTAGTAAATGCTTGTGTGTTAATTTGATATGACGGATACAGAACTTTGTTAATAGAACTTGATCTTTTCTTATAAATTTCGTTGCTGAGTTACTGCATTTATTTTATATACTATATAAAATATACTGCTTTTTATTTTTTGTAAATTATTTATTGGTGTATTGTTTTTCCAAATCCCATTTCACTCATCGCTAACTTTAATTATTTATTAAAGCCCTGTCATCTTCTTTATTGAATTGAATAATTGTTTTTCGGAAGTTTCAGTTGATGACTATAATTTTATATTATAATTATTAAATATTATTATTACCAGAGTTTTGAAAATTTAAATGATGCTATTAATACTTACTCTTTCACTTTTATTGGACTTTATTATTTTAATTAGTTTAATGTTGTCCGTATACATCATATATTTAGTACGGGTGTTGTATAAACTATCCATATTTTTGTGTATGAACATTTCTAATAGTGCTTGTTCGTTCAATCAATTTGAAAGTTTTAGTAATATTTTTTCATTATTGAAAAGAATTGCGGTTGCACCTATATATTTATCTTGTTTTGAGATAATTATTGATATGTATTCATAGTCTGAATATTGTATTTTTTTGCTGAAATAATGATTGTCACTTATCGTACATTTATTATTCTTTGCGTTCCAGGGCTTTCCGGTATTAATTATAAGTAATTACATGACTGAGGCTTTATTGATTTTGAGGTGTTTTATATCAGAATTCACATTAAAGTAAAAAGGATATATCACAGATTTCTTGCTAGTAGATGAGTCTTTCTTACTAATATAGATGCGTGCTTGATTGTTTGTGTTGGTTTGGATCCTAACCGCATAATTTATAGCTATTTTTTCTCGTTAAGTAGAGTGAAATCATGTTGCTTGCACTCATTACATTTATTATAGGGCTTATTATATACGCTTCTGTAAAAATTTTTTAAATATATCTCTAAATTTTTTAATATAATTTCTGTTCTTAAAACATACGACGAAACAGCCATAATCAATTTTTGATTGAATTAAAGTCTTATACGTACTAATCAAGATGCTTTGATTTGCTCCGCAATTTTTGACTGCAAAAACTTTCAGAATATTGATTCTTTGAAGACATTGAGATTTGACTTAAGCAATGTTTAATTTTCAGTTTAATTTACTGTCGAATATAAGACTTAAAAATGTTGATTTTCTTAACTAGTTTTGTTCTTGTCCCTTAATTATTTAGTTGTAATTTATTGCAATTATTTCTATATTTACAAAGAACAATGATTTCAATTTTTGTACATGGAAATTAAAAATCCTGTTGTATCTTAGATATATTTATATTATCTATTGTTTGTTGCATCATGATATGACTCGTTTAGATATATTTATCTCTGACAAATAAAGTCCAATTATCAGCAAAGATGTTGCATAAGATTGGAAGTTGGATGCATTTTATTAGTTAGTTTATTATAATAAAAAAGATAGTAACACTGATAACGGATCCTTAAGGCACTCCATTTTCTATACAGACTATTTGAAAGGTGATCTGTAATTTTGACTCTGATGGATGTATTACTTAGGAAGTTTTTCATAGAATGATATATGTTTCCTAAGAGTTTAAGGGTGTATTTTGCGTCTCCAGAGTAAATCATATGTTCTTTTCCATATCGAGAACGACTGATACTAGATGTTGTTTTTGTTTAGGGCTTTGCATATATTTGCTTTTAATTCACTTCAACACTCAGAAGTTGAACCTCCTATTGTGAACCGCCTGTGGAAGTTTTTGATAAGTTTTTTTCTTTTTATATACTGTTATAGTCTTTTGTTGATAATTTTTTTCAAGTAATTTACAGAGACAAGTCAACGCTGTTGATCTGTAATTGTCTTTATTATGTTTGTGTTTACTTAGTTTCAATAGTGGTATTATATGTACTTGCTGTCATTTAGTTGAGAATACTTTTTTTATGATAATTCACATTGTATATTTTCACAATGCATTCGTATGCTTCACTGGCAGTTGCTTGCTTCGAGTATACTCGGAATATTAGCTAATCCAGGCTTTGTGTTTTTACTTCCATCGATAATAGTTTTTAACTTAAGTATTGTTATTTGGTCGTCTATCTCCCTTGGAGTAGATGTCTAATCACTTATCGAATTGATGTTTTGACATTTGTTTTTGTGCTCACGAAATTTCATATTATACTTATTGTCACTGGAGTTGTCAGCAAATTTTTTAACAAAAAAGTTAGCTATTTCAGTTGAATTGATTATGATGTAATCGGCTATCTTTATGAAGGATAACATTTGTTTTTTTGTGTATTGATTGAATTTTGCTCTAAAATTCTTTAATAGGTAACTGATTATTTATGGATTTTATGAAATCGAGCCACACATGCGCGCGCGCGCGCACACACACACACACACACACACACACACACACACACACACACACACACACACACACACACACACACACACACACACACACACACACACACACACACACAAACTATATGTAAGGGCATAGAAACTGTAATTTTAATTACTATTACGAAGTGTCAATTTTATGCTAAATCCGTCAATATAAATATTTCAAAACCGGCATTATGTAGTAGCAATTGAAATTACAGTTTCTATGAACTTGCATATAATTAGAAAAATAATGATTTCAATACTATCTATAGATTTTGTAGCCTACTCGTATGAGTTTCTATCTTTCTAGCAAAGTGAGTTGTGAATTTAATAATACATAAATGAAATTTAGATCTTGTATTACTTGCTGAAGCACATAAATTTAAAAACTTTATCTAAGCGTATAGTCTGCAAAAAAGTATTGTGCAGACTAATACGGTACTGATTAAAAAAGTAAGTAAATCAGATTATATTGACGTGAATTTATTATTAGAGCAAAGACTACGTTTTTATGGAAGTTTTTCTAATACTTTATTGAAATTTATTCAGCTCATGAAGCTTATTTTAAGTTTCTCAGTGAAGCTTCAATAAGAATTTTTCTCTTTGAATAAACCAAAGAAAATTCTTACGAAGATCAAAGCTAAGACGCTGTTCTTGTAGGTAATAAATATCACTGCAATACGATATTTTAAAGCTGGAAACGAGGCATTAGAGCTATTGTTTTGACGTGCTTTCCGGGTATACGTAGAATGGAAGTTTGAAATTTATGTAAGCTATGGCTCTCGAAATAATCAAATGAATATCATATTAATTTCATGCATCGCCTGATTATACAAAGATAAATGGTCAACTAAATAAAAAAATTATGAAGTTCAAAATTTTTCTTTTGGACGCTGAAATGAGAACTAATAAATTAACAATCTTGAATGGTAATATTTGGAATTTTGACCATAGGAAGCAATTTACGAAGGCATTTATAGCTCGCAAGTTCAAAATAAGCCAATCTCTTTCGACCCAGCTTTCGGACTAAAAGTAACTGTTGAAGCGCAGTCTTCTTGATTTACTGAGCCATAAAATGAATTACGGGCGATTTGAAGTTGTGCTTCCTCGTGTGTCTTTCGTGTTTTTATATCAGTGATTTCATTCCTTTCCTTCGATTTTTTCTTTTTGAGTTTCTGTTTTTCACAGTTTCTTTTATTAAGAAATAATCTTATGTACTAGCAATATTTTATTAACATTAATATAATGGATTCCGCAAATTTAACAACTATTACTGATCACAGACCATATGATCGGTACATACTGGACAATAAAATGAATAATAAAATACTATATATTGGTTATAAATTAAGTTTATTTTCAAATGACTGATATTACAATTTTTTCTAGATTATTTATTTTATTTGCTTATATAATTGTAAAAGAAATGTATATTTTGGAATTATTCAGATGATTTAATAATTATGTTTTCATACTTTTATGTGTATGATTCATTTTAACATCACTTGTGTCATCATTATTGCATTAAATCAAAAATTTAAAATTTTCATGTTTGCTGAGTTTAAAAGAAATTCCCGGGACACGTGTCAACAAAATCGTTAATTTCAGTTGGAGATTTTTTCCAGAAAGATGTGTTTGTAATAAAATATCGCCAGATTTCTGATACGAGAGAACATTAATTGCGTAATTTTAAGGCGCTAGGCTTTTACGAGTGATTGACTTGCTTGATACGCTCATGTGTCTCATACTATAATTGCAAACACTATTTCTAAGTTCATAAATTTACGCATTGGAATAATAAGAGCCATAACATTATTTCGCATCACTGTGACATAAATGCGAGGTGATTTCAATTTATGAATAGTTTTGACGGCTAATTTGAGTGTACGCGGAAAGAAATTTCTCTTAAAAATTATAACGAAATTCGTTACAATAATTACTGTGCTTAACCATAATCTTGGGACATTATGACTGATAAATAAAAATTATTAACACGTCATAATTTTTATCTGAATTCACCTACAAATTAAACCTTATCCTAAAAATTTTCATGAATAACGCACAATTTTCTTAGTGATGTTCAGTAAAATTTCATATTTTTTCAATGTAAAAATTCCCCCCATTTTTCTGAATAAATTATTCACGTTTGTTATTGATGCTGTATATTTTCTAAGCAGATTTTATTAATTACAAATTGTCGTTTCTTACATTATATGTACGACCTTATCGTAACGACCTTAAGCGTATGTAAAATATGACTATTAAGAACGTTTACTTAAAATCGAATTTTATAAAATGTATTTTGTTGCATTGTCAATAAATAATGCACGAAGAATATTAGTAAATAAATATATTAAAATCAATTTTTTATTTTGAAGAATCTAACAATTATTATTTTAAATCCTTCATGCTTAATCGAAATATGTTATTGGCGAGAACACGTCAAAGCGATTTGGATTTTTATTTGTTGTATTGATTAACCTGAGTTTCTAACATTGACAGCGAATAAAAATTACCGTGACGAAATCATAAATTTTAACATGCGTAAACATGACGAATATAGATAATCTTTTAATTTAAACAATTTTTCTTATAAAAGTATAACATATTTTCATTGTAAAATTTATGATACTAGAAATTATGATTTATCGCCATACTATTTCCAATATTAAAGTGTAACATTTCAAGTTTACTTTTTAAAATTAATGGAAATCATTATAAAATTTAACGAATGTCATCGATGTCTCATGTTTACAGTAAGCATCACTGTAATTTTTTAGAGAAATTTCTTTCCGCGTACGAAGGTGGATCAATAAGTATTCATGTTTATAATGAAAACGTAATTTTTTCTAGAAAGTGGTTCTATTTTTTTATAATCTCCTTTTAAGACAATCCACTTATTCCAATGATCCGGCTTTTTTTTAATTATAAAAACACGATTTGTCAAACACTTTAAAATCTTCCCGTGCGCCATGTTTTCATATTTGGGAAAAGCAAAAAATTGCAGATTGGATGCGGTAGCAATTCATATCGCAATTCATGCAAATTGGCCACACCAATTCTGGATAAGTAAGTTGGTGCGTTGTTGTGATGAAAGAGCATTTTTTTTCCAAGTGTGATCATATTTCTTTCAATTTCTCATGGAATTAGTCTAACTAAGTACTGCAGTATTTCTCTATAATCGTACAACCCATCTCCAGAAAGTCTACTAGGATTATTCTCGTAGAAACCCCAAAAAATCGTAGTCCTGACCGATAGGACTGTCTTGACCTTCTTCGAAGTAGATTCGCCTGGGAAAAGCCATTGTATTGATTGTCGCTTGGTCTCTGATGTATAGTAATGGATCCAAGTTTCATCAACGGTTACTACGCGACATAAAAACTTTTAGCGGACTTCTCTTAAAAAAGTCCAAACACTATTTCAAAGTTAACAGCCGTATCCGCTTATTGTCCAATGAAAGCAACCGCAGCATCAATCGGGTCGACAGCTTTCTAATTCTTAATGTATATCTTACAAAATAATTGAGTTTTACCACTTCTACCTCTTATAAAAATGATTCATATATATTCTATGTTATGCAAAAAATCGTTGTTTCATACGACACATCTAAGGCCTCCACTAGTTCGTTCGGCGAGAATTATATCATAGACCATAGCCATTTCAATGATTTGCTTAGTAACTACGTCTAATAATGAGCAAATATCTAGCGGTTGTCATATATGGTGAAGAATCTTCACAAACAGTATCCAACTTTCTTTTTACTTCATCGTACGTTTTACCATCTAAAAAAAGCGAATTACGGATCGATATTGCTCTATTTCCATTGTATCAAAAAATACTAAACACGTTTAAGAAAATTGTCTGTTAAATAAAACTAACTCATGAATCACTTTCAAATTTCTTACGGCGTCGTTCGAACGACGGTAGTAATCTTACAATTAGCAACATCACCTTCAAACACACGTTCAAACACAGGTATTTATTGAATCACCTTCGTATTGTCAAATCTTGTACTTCAACATGAGTATTGTTCAATATGAGTATTGTTCAATACGAGTATTGTTCACGATTCTTAAGGCTATTCTATAGCTTATATGAGTAATTTCCTACTGATTTATATGTATTATTATTTTTATACAAATCAATAGTGCTCCGAGATTATTACTGTAATAATTCATATGATACGAAAGGATATGTCGGACGGAAAACATAGTGCAAGGCAGGTTGATCAAAAGAATAGAGTTTTAGAGACAAAAAGTACATTTTATTGAGTATAGAGTGTCTTTCAGGACACAGACTCAGACAGCGTGTGACAACAACCGGCATTTAATAGAATGTTTTAATTACCATATTATACTATTTATCAAAATCCACTAACAATACATGTTGTAAATATTCACTTTTGGGCCTTCCAGTGGAACGAAAAACTAAGACAATAAATTTTGAAAAATGTAGTAGTATGCAAATTTGTTCTCTCGTTAATCTTATTAGTTTTTTTTTGTTTTAGAAAAACAAAGAAGTTGGTAAGCTTACTCAGCAGAAAGATGAAGAGGCTGTAACAAATATTCTTACAAAAGTATTAAGATGGTTTTATCATAAATCAAAATCCATGTCATTTATCTAAAACTTTCAGGATTCAGGTAGTTTATAAGGTTAGCTTTAAGGTAACTTGAAGGTTTTTACTTATTTTATATTAATTCCAGATATTTACAACATCAGTAATGCATATTAATATTATACAATATTTTATCTCGAAGAGATATAGATATATCTTTACAAGGGTTAGATAAACTTAAAACTAAAATTTAAAAAAATATAAATAAAATAGTTTGATACATGAAAATTGCCGTAGAAGTTTAGATGTATCCACGAAAATTCTAGTTAGATAAAGCATATGAATGTATAGATTACATAAATTCGTTTATTTATAGATATTTACATCACCTTTGATCACTAAAATTTTACTAGCATAAATCTTACAGTTGGGCAATATCCGGCAAGAACATTCCTATCCTTTATACGTATATTACTTTTTCTATATCGCTTAACCTCAGGACATGTAAGGACCTCTGCCCATGTGATTCTAGTGTGAAAAGATTTCCTTGTGCTGTCTATAGACATCACACTCACCAGATGAGATGAACACAATGTCATCTATAATTACCAGATCCTTATGCTGAGATTGTTGTTTCAGTGGGTACATTAAGTTACTGAAACTCTGTTTTTCTCTTGTCCCTCTACTAAAATAGAACAGTGCTTTATTTGATTCAAGGTAGTTGACATCCCCATAAGACGTTTGATAACAGTTTTACTGTAAGATCGTACTCCCTGGTAGAGATACTGCCTCTTTTTATTACACTTTTCTGATATCATTGTTATCAATTTTATCAAATCTAAATGTTATTGTTTCATCTTATTTCCTTACTATATATTGTTTGTTTTCCAGGGTTTTTTTCAGGTTCTTTTATAAAATTTACACGAATTTTAATACTAAGTTAGGGATTAAGACAAAAGTAACAGTTTTTGTTCAATCCTTGTCTTGCATCCTCATATGTCCATTATCATTGATTTTTTTGAAAAATTGTTTTGCCTTTCAATTATATGCATTAATTTTGTACATATAGACTTATTTATTTCTAAATGATATGATATTGTAATTCAATTTTGGTGTAAACATACGACTATGTGAGTGTTTATAACGAAGTAGATATTTATCAATCTTGCAAATGTACATTCTTGTATTGAATAATAATTTTTCAAGATATATCCCATCTCCATGGATTTCCAATGTAGTGGTACACTTGATAATTTGTGAATAATTATCTATAGATGGTTGTTTTGTTTCTTATTAATTGTCGCAAAAAACGTTGGTTTTATCAATTGATAATTTATTTTTCAGTTAGTATTCATGTTAATATCTATTTCATATTAAAATTTTTCATAACTTGTTTGTTAACATTTTTAATAACTATCTACTCTTTTGAAAAACATATAATTCTAGATACGCTATTTTGGAACTATGTCGTTCATCGCTAATTTTGAAAGTTTGCATTTCGATTGTTATGATTTATTGATAAATTATGATGATGAATTGTAGTTGTAATAATCATCATTTCAATATGTATGCTTCTTGTAATTATATCGTATAAATTACTCTTTTCGCAACTATTTATTTACTATACAGCGTGATATATCTATCTTAATATATTTTATTTGAACCACTTATACTTTAATTTACGGTACACTATGCATTCTTATAACTTACAGATCAGCGATGCCATTAAAAAATATTGTGAATATTATTCAATCTTATTGAGCGAGGATTCAATTGTGAAGAAATTAAGCATGCAGTTCAAAAACTTAAAATTGTCTTGAAAAAAGCTTTTAACGAAGTATATATTTTCAAGACTCGATATCCATATTTGTACAATTAGCTAACCTGATTTAATTACAAATGTATAATTTGTATTATTTGTTCAAGATTGGTAAGTGATTTCAAGAAATCTTCAAACACGTTCTCGAATCAATACTCAAACATATCGACAATCAATCAATTATTAAGAAGAAAAATAGAATTAAAAAAATTGGCAAGAAATGTCGGAAACTTGATTTTTGGCTAAATTTTTATTGGTAGTTAAAGTAAGATCTACTAAATATTTTTCAAATATTAGAAAGCCATATGAATTTCTTTTCATATTTTGAATATAATTATAAAATATTGAATATGATTTTTTGATTGCCTTTATGTTACAATATTTATTGTGAAACGTATAATGAAGGATAAGAAAGAATGAAATGACTGAAACAGATCTAAGCTACTCCATTGACATCAATATCTTTGTCATTTCGTAAGAAAAAAATGTATTTCGAAAAATAATAAATACTATTCAAAAGAGGTAGAGTGTAAATATAATTGTATGAAAATATAATTTATTTGTATTTTGAAGAAATGCATAACACAATTTTCGCTATTGTGATCAGCTCAAAGAAGTCTTATCACTTTACCGCCAAATTATAGGCTGATAATGCGAAACTTCATACTCGGAACAACATTAACTAAGTCTATTGGCTGGCAGCGTTAATTGAAGCAAAATCAACAGTAATTAAGCAGGAGTTTGCTGATTAACGGAAGTAAAGGTCGCGTGATCGGAGCCGAGTTTACGGCTTTGAAACTTATATTGTACCAAGACTGCATGTTCAAAGTCGAGGAAAATTTCCCCTGGTAAAACTCTTCCCAAGTGAATGCACGTCCCTGTAGTATATATAAGGTATACCGCAAGCGTGAATCTGATTAAGCGTGCGCCTAATACAAGCAGAACGTATCCATAAATTTCAGAGGTAGCTTGCCGGCTGTAGTACACAGCTCCTCAATCGTCGGGATTTAAGATGACCGGGGTGTTTTCATTAAGATTTTAAACGACTGTGTGTACGGAATAAGGGACGAGGCGAATGCGCGCCGCGCCGTTGTTGAGTTCGAGGACAGACGAGCGAAACTACAAATTGAAGTTGTCAAATTCTCTACGCTACTGGCATTTGAACATAGCCGTTTGAATTCATTTGCATATTAATGACCGCGTGAAATCGAGTACACCTCTGTATACGTGCCTATCACGTCAAACGTGAAAAATTCGTAGATAAGACAAAACCTATCGTGGACAGCGAAAGGACATCGTCTTCTGCATTACCTACTGAAAGTTTCTTACGCTTTTATATATGTTGCCCAAGCATTGCGAGAGAGCCAATGCAATGCAATAACACGCGACGTGCCGAGGGCAGAGTAGCCCATCTCCGTGCAAAACATCGAGGGTAGAGCATAAAAATCCGCCAAACTCCGTTACGCAAAAAGAGGAAGCTTACAAACGACAAGCTCGCAATGCAGGACTTGAATTCGCGGCAGTGAAAAAAAAGAAACGATACCGCTCGGGAAATCGAGTCGGACTAAGTCCCTGAAATCGGATCAGTCGTACAGTAGCAGTTCCTTTCGAGAGGGAGTTTGCGTGCAAGAGGCAGGAAGAGAGCAGGGTCAGCCAAGTTTGGTGTACCTTTCGGCCGCGCGACGTATAAGCGGTAATAGCGGCATAAAGTTTGCATGCGGCTCCCCCTCTCTCCCTCTATCTCTCTCTCTCTCTCCTTCTCTCTCTTCCCACAAGCGTATTTGCGTTACGTGTCGCGTCAGCAGGCAAAATTCAGCATCCGCTAGCTCTCTCCGCTGCCGAGCGAGCTTTGTTGCGGCTTTTTTATTGCACCATTTTACCGTGCGCGCATTTTCGTTATTGCACGTGCACGAGCGGAACCCTCGAACGTTTTTCAGCAAGCCGAAAAAGCTTTTTGACCGCGAACTTAAATCTGCCCTGGCCACCTTTGCCTGGTCAGCGTTAATTAACACAACTGCTTGGAATAATGACGCCAGTTGCGGTTTTCGCAAAAATTGTTAATGTGCCCAGGGCACAACAGAGCTATCGAATGCTTATTTACAAAAGTAGAAAACAGAGTGCTCAGTTCAAGGATTTGTAATATTTTGAGAGCCACCGCAGTGGGCTTGAATAGCCCACACTCGTCTTTGCGTGCTGGAGGATCTGCGTATACATATAAAGCAAACGTGCTCGTCTGACTAAAAAGTTTCATCTCTACTTGTTTTACATTTACGGTTTAAGCTAGACATTAATAGTAAAAAATAAGTCTTATAAATTTTGAACAGAGTGAATTAAATAAAGAAATCATTTTTAATTATCCTGCATTAATCCTTTGAAATTGTAACGACTGCATGAGAAGAGGAAAATGGAGGAATATGAGCTACCCATACTGTTAACGAACCTGTAAATTAAGAAACATTTTTAAGACATTTTGTAATTGGCCCTCGTATTCACGAAATCTTGTGAATTATTTTTTAACCTTTTTTAATTCCGACGCTATTTTTAATTAACATAAAAATTCAAAAACGCGTTTTTGAGAACGGTAGCGGTAATACGAATCAATTAAAAAAGTTATTCCCAAAGTTGTAAAAAAAATAAAATTATTTAATTTGCTATGTAACAAGCTTAAGAATAATATTAAGTATGCGTTGACATTTTTGTACAGAGAACCAGATATAATTTTTTTTATCATAACAGATAATAAAATTATTTTAAATTACTCAGGCGAAAAATAGTTAGCAGCAAAAATTGCAAATATACCCCATGTTATTGTCGCAGAGCGTGCATGCTTCATGAGCCTTTAGTAGTACGAATTTGTTAAGATATACAGAATCAATATTCTACCAATTGTTTGCAGACAAAATTAAGAAGCCGCTATTCACGAACTGCCAGATGTTCGTGACAGGCTCATAACATAACAAAAGTTATATGAAGTCTCCACTTACCGCTATTTTGAATTACCCACGTAATTTCAAGTTAAAATGACTTTGTGAAGCGAAGAAATATGGTATAATCAAATGTAACGACATTTTTTTACGTATTACCCATTATTATTGGTCTGTATTTCCTGAAGGCCATTTTGCTTTTACAGCTCCGTATCGATGGAAAATAATCTTAAAGATGGCATTGTGTTTGTCGATGACTGAGTAAATTGAGTAAAAATACCGGAATGATTAAGTAAATTTACGTTCATGTTACAAGCTGAACAATAATTAGAAATCCTTGCCGACGAATATGCTAAAAATTTCAAAACCTTATAAAAAATGCCAAGGATACAAGAATTTATATGAAATATGATGTGGAGTAACTAATGGACTAACACACACCTTCATAGAAAACAGAAGGTAGTTCATATTATTCATATGGTCCATGTTCCCTTACTCTTTCCTACTAAGGTATAGGATGCATGTTTTATATAAATGAATAAACAAATAAAGGGCCGCAAAAAGAAAATATTACAACATTTTAACAATGAATTTAGACATAAAAGTATGATACGATAACAGTCGAATTATAAAGGTCGCTGATCCAATAATCAAGTAAAGTAATAAAGACTCGAATCAATTTGAAAATATTTTGACTACGGACTGATCATTCGATTACATCTTTCTTGAGAGTTCTCGTACTCTGACCTGAGGACGTGGGTCCTAGCGGGATGACGCGCGTCGTATAGTATCCCTTTTTTATCGCGCGGCGCGCGACGACAATTCCGGAACTCTCCGCAGACGTACCGAATAGAATCCCAAAACTGTTAGCAGTGGTCAACTATGGATTGTGCTTAATTTGAAAAAGAAAGCGGTGAGTTAAAATGGGTATATAAATCAGCGAAGTCGGTGCTGCCGACGCAAAGCTTCTTTTGCAGTCCAATGAAAAGATAATATATAATCATGGTAAAACGAGCAAGCGGGCGCACAAAGTTTCGAATTATACAGCATAGCTAAGAAAAAGTAAAGTCCAAAGAGGAGAATTATTTTCAAAGGTAAATTTATGAAGTGAACGTGTTTTGTGCAAAGGAGGGCAATGCGCGAGAGCGCTACTTATTCCGTAAAGCTGCCAAAGGAGAATACCAAATGAGTGCAGATAAATTAAAGCGTCATTTTGATCAATGTGGACAGCTAACTTCTTCCTTCTCTTTTAGATGCTAACTCTTGCAGAGACTTTACCAGTTATATGTGTATACGTATCAAATTCTACATTAATTATCCCCGTGAACGCGTTTAACCACTGCAGTTTGTTGTCCGCAGTTTCGTGGAGGCCATTCTGAAACTCGTAAACAAAGCTACTTTTTCATACGCGAAGCCATAGATACGTAGCATCGTTGTTTGTTCAGCGTTGTGCTTGTTAATATCTTTCCATCCATCGCGAACAATGTTTGCAGTGCTGATGCGCTTCATCGGTCTCGAAATTACCCGTGAATGGAACAGAAAATGTATTTTTCGGGTCATTGCGAGCGCGGCATTATCGGGGAGTTTAACACCATCAAAGATAATGATTGACATTGGTAGAAGCCTGTAACAAAGTCATTTACTGAAAATGATATTAGCGCGTGACACCGCGCGTGTTTGATTGCAATGTCAAGGCGACAGCAATGACAGCGAGCGCCCCGAGAATACAAATGGTATACTACTGGTGGGTGGTTCCAAGCGCCTGTGGGGCTGCAGTTATGATAGACCGATAAGAGGATAGGGCACTTTGCCCGACTCCGAAAGGAGTACCGGGGAGCAAGTTTAAAAGGCGAGAAAAGGACGGAGTGTAGGCCTTGGCGCGCACTCAGAGAGGATTACACGTCGATCCGTACGTACAATTTATGGCGTCCGACTCACTTTCTCTATCTCTCCCCCTCCTTGCTCACACTATGCGCCAAAGCAACAGCCACCTCGCACGCGCGCCTATGTGCTCCGATGTATTTCGCTGGTTATAACCATCGTATTCGATGCAATTTACTGACCCCATTTGAATCGAAAAAATACATTTGCGACTGATTTCACGAAATATATGACGTATCGATCGCGTAAACAATTCAAAACTTTTCTCCGCGAATTGTCTGTATGTGCAATCGATTAACGCATTAATTACGGAGAGTAGATTGTCGTGCCTTTTATTTGGAACATCAATGTGCACGCGAAGTTTCAATAAGCAGATTATCGCGCTGACGTTATTTGATTTCCTCTAATTAACCTCGTTAACGTGAAATATCTGTCGTACCGAGATACGTTGAAAACGTGCATCTCCACAACGATATTAATATACGAAATGGCTGTTTTCAATAATAATCGCATTTCCTAAAACTTATCACCGGTATGTGTACATTTGATACTTTGTGTATTGGAAACGGCTTTAATTTTCCGTGCAGCAAATCGCGGTCGAATGGAAACTGAAGCCACGTCCAAATCAATGAAAAACAAACAGTCGAGCAAAAATAAGAAGATAAAAATAAGATTTTTCGTAGATGAAATATCTCAACTTTTGAAATTAAGAAAGAGATTATAATTTGGTATCGCTGTGGAACTGTAATGGCGGTTTGACGGAGAGCCGTAAAAAAGACGGGAAGAACAAAAAAGAGTAAGCGAGCTCTGAGTAGCACGAGAGTGAGTCGATTGTTGGGATTTTCGATGTTCTTGACCTTATAATGCCCCACCGAGGACGAGCAATAAAAGATTCGTGCTCGGAGCATCGGCATATCTGCAGGTACATCTTTTTATAGTGGCACGTAAGACGATTTAGCGTCGGGCTATAGGGCGTCATCGAGCGAGCGGGGCATGAAATATTTTCAGAATTCAATTGGTCGTCCGTAGAAATCGGTCGCGGCGCTCGGAGGCGCAGATAATCGCGGGAAATTCTTGAGAAAGAGCTAATAAAAGAACGAAGCCTTCGCTCGCACGAGAGCTATTGCCAAGAGGTAGATCGATAAAGTTGAGTTGCGCGAGATAGGGCGTAAGAGAAAGGAGAGGCGAGATTATATCAGCCCGGCAGATCCGAGAAAAGTAAGCTGAAGAAGGACGCAAAGCTGCGAGTAGAATACCACCACTTCACTTTATGATTTGAAATGCGGTCGAGATTTCATAAATAAAATGAAAATATTTTTCCCCCCTCTCTTTCGGGATCACGCAATGTGGATCGAGAAACTGTGTCGCTCCTCTCGTTTGACTTGATTTGATTACCTATTGAAACACTAAATGAAACGCACTCGCGCAGCTGCAAACATTACGTTTGTTCTTGTTCTATAAATCATTTTATTGCGTTTTTCTAATTTGCTCAGCTCGCACAAATTACCCGATACAGTTTTCCATTTTTCATCGACAATAAATTGCTAAGGATCTCCCAGCGGTTTCACAAAAGGAACATTCTTCGAGGGTTATTAAATTCTTTCCAAGTTATTCTTTTTTCGGCTGCACAACGGATCCTCAAAGTGTCAGCGACAACAGCAAAGTACTACAATGATAATAAAAAAAGGGGAAGGAAGTATAGCACTTTATATCAAACATCTTTTCGTAAAAATAAAAGCGCCAATCGTAAAAGTAAAGCTGGATCTCCAATATCCTTAATATCCTTTCCGTTTACGGTCAGCCGTAAGTTAATACTTGATAAAGGTCGAGTGAAAAGTTCCACCAGCCCTCGCTCTTCGTCGTTTTTGAAATCAAACGCTTTCTTTTTTCAACTGCCGTCCATGCTTAATAATTCAAAGTCGCAGGATAGACGAGTCGCGCGCGCAAGCAATGCGAGACATCAGCGCAAATTGGCTGCAAGTTCCTCGACGCGCTTGCCCTGTCGTAATTTTTCTCGGCGTTCGCGCAATATCGCAGCAATAACGACGAGTGCTGGAGACAGAAAGAAAGAGAGATGTGAATCGAGGTTGCGAGGATTCTCAAGGAAAAACGTGGAAATGCCAAATGATAGTTAGCGCCGATGAAAGGACCAACGTAAAAGTAGTTTGCGAACTTCTTTTTTTTTCATTCTCATTCGTTAAATGGGTCAAGTGAGCTTGCGGTTAACCATGTAGACTATCGGAATAATCGGCTTGCAAGCTATGAGTCAGGTATTCGCCGGTAATGCGTACACAGATACACACACACACACACACACACACACACACATTCGCACGCAGCACACCCGTTTGACGTCAAAGTGCCAACGAGCTCGACTGCGATAATGATATTCGCTGCACGTGTTGGCGCGCCAACTATCTCGGCGACGATTCTTCTTCGATCCCCGAGAATGTGTCTCTTGCTCTCTCTCTCTCTCTCACCCATGCCACGTACAAGTCTTCATTTCGCGCGCGAGCGTAATGCATTTTTAATGCATTCGCCGACACACACTGCGAGCAATAGAAAAGAGAGGAGCCAGCGTAAAAACGCAAAAGCTTGATTAATCGACGTGACGACACATCGCCCATTAGCCAACAATTGATGCTGCTATATGAAGCTTAATATAGATGCAAATTAATGAGCAAACTCGTTTGTGAGCTGTCGAATTCTCGATGTTTCTCTTTCTCTCTCGCTGTCCACTAATTGGCGAACTAGACGCTGCACTTTGAACTAGATTTAACATTTCAATTGTAAGCTTGTTCTGGAATATTTTCGACGAACGGCACGTATTAATGACGCGAAAGGAAGGAGCAAATGAAATTTCGAAGGAGACGCAGGAGAGTAGAGCAGAACACGAATGCTTCGCGCTATATTGATTTATCGAACGGCACGGCACGCGAGCGCAGGCATTTGCATCCTTCTATTTTAGCACAGCTGCCGCCCTCTCTCTCTCTCTCTCTCCTTCTCTCTCGAGCGCAAGTTTCGCGCTGCTTTAAATTCGTGCACAATGGCACTAGTCCGCCCAAGCTAAACGAGGGACTTGGCATGTTCGCTTATCAATTATTTTCTCGCAGCGCTAGCTACTCAGCGCTACAAGAACAAACACAGGCTCCCCGACAGAGACCGCGTTGCACACTGTGTTCTCCGATTGCGCAAGCACGCCCGTATTACAAGCTCTCTCTCTTTCTTTCGCTCTCTCGTATTTTTCACGCTTTTTACGTACGCGATGCACTTGTGCATTGCATTACCCCGCAACGGCTCTTATTGCCAATGCAGATATTTATAATGTGGTATCGTTTTTCGTCGTTTCGCTCGCTGATGGAAAATTTACAATGTGGAATGACACGGAAAGTAATACATACTTATAAATACATAATAATAATAATAAGTAATAAAAAATGACATACAGAAAACCAATCATGTTTTTACCAAATCATCCCTGCAGCTTGGCTGTCTAATTTGATGCCTTATAATCATTTCGACGAAGCATTTCAAAGCTCTCGAATTCGCATCAATGAATCGCTAAGTTTCGCACTTTCTTCTACAAAAAATAAAAATATCCGATTGTTTGCTCTTCACTGCAATTCATTGAGAAAAATCATGAATTTTTTTCTACCACCGTTAAAATTTGTAGGTTTTCATTTTCTAACTCAGCTGCATTTTTCTATTTTATTAGCGTTGTATATAGGTATATAGCAGACAATGCAGCAAATAAATGGTTTATTCAGTAACGCATTGGTACAGTGTGCGTTCGTCTAGGACGAGCGCAGAAGAACAAGTGGGGCGAGCGGTAATTGTGCGCGCGTCGCTTGGGATTGCGGATTCGTATTCTCTTGTATTTTTTACTCATACTGATAGCAATCAGCCTCGCATTAGTTGCCAACTACACCATAATATTTTAATAAGGGAATCTGACAGCTATCAGTATTATACGAGGCACTGACATCACACTTGACCTGAAAATTCTAATATCTAGAACTATTTAGTTGATTACTATATTTATCGGGAATAGATACGTATGGTAAATATAATAACATGCATACATTTACAGAGTTGAATTTATTAGCTGTATGTAAGCTATATAAAATTAACTATAATAAAAAAATTGAAAACAGTCTAAAAACTAGATGAGTATTAATGTATTCAAAAGCAACTGGTGTGACCATGAAAAGAAGTTTCAAAATTGTCGATCTTATACAGGTAGCTAAAATGACTTGTCATAGTATCTTAGATCATGTGAATTGATGAATTTATTCCTCGTGAGTGGGATATCCGATAGATTTAATGATGGAAAACAATAAGGGTACTAAGGGTTTAAGACCTCTAAGACCGTTCGCAAGTGGCTGGCAACATGCATCTTCCAAGCGTCTGTGTCTGAATTTATTAGACACCACAGGCAATTTTCGCCTGCGCAAAAGTCATCAATTATTCCATAATGGGGCGTGTATTTGCAAACCTCTGAATCCAATGTATACTCTCGGGGTTTGACTACGACCACCAAGCGTGCGCATTGAAGCTTGCAAGCCCTCGACTCACCGTGGCATATAAAGCGACTCTTGAGAATCACACTCGCACTCTCGGCTCAGCAGAGATTCGCCTATGAAAAGATTTGGATCCAAGAGGTTGTGAGTTTTATATGTGTGTTTGTACACTGTTGCGCGCTGATCGTCTATTTTCATTGCGCGCTCGAACTTTGCCGTCGTTTCCGACAAATTCACCGACTTTTCCTGCTTCTAGTCATTAATTTGTGATTATTCACTGCAAAATCTTCAACAACCTAGCTTGTGAAGCAAAAATATAAAATTTACGCAACGTACAATGAGCAATGACATATTTTATAAGTTGATGAAAGCTACGAAAATAAAGATTGATGGTTTCGTTACACAAATCTCTAAGCAAAACACCTAATATAAATTGGAATCATTGTTCAAAAGTTCTACTTGTCTGAAATGATGGAATGGAAAAAACTCGTGTCTCAATCTATCTGCTCTTTTTAGAAGACTTCTAATAACGAGCAAACGCGCAATGTATTTTTTGTGCACAGGTCATATGAATACGTCTGTTGTTTACAGACAATTGGTAAATGGAAATCAATTTGATATTTATCGGACAACTAATCACGTGAATATCGATTGGATGCAGAGACCAAATTGAATCTACATTAATCTTCTAGCCTGCGATTCGAATGGAATAAAGAGCACCAAATATCGAATCACGATACATTGACGAATATGCTCCCATAACCATTAGTTGATGTATGAAATTTGAGACAAAGCTTGTAGCAATAGATTTAATTTCAACAGAATAATGAGAAATAAATTTAATCGTCACTTTGCACGATGAAGAGTTTTCAAACTATTTTTGTTGCCGTACTTTTTCGTCATAAGATTTACTTGACTTACATCTGCGTGAATTTCAAACGAATGAATCAAGACCTTTATACTTTACTGAAAATTTTGCTAGGGAACGATACAAATTATATCGATCCGAAGCTCATCTGTGGTACACCTCCAAGCCAAAATGCGAATTGGAAGGTGTTTCGTTTAAACTATGACGGGCAGTCGAGTGAGCACCATATTCGTAAACATTAAAAACTTGTTAGTATACATTTAAAAAAATGGAAATCTATTATTTTAAAAATCGTAACGTTTCACTCGGCTCTCGAGAAATAAAAGTGATCGCGACTCTCTTTCTCTCTCTCTCTCTCTCTCTTTCTGCAATAGAATCGCGCATCCGGGTCGTATGGGATGAGAGGGATGACGCAGTTTCGGAATATTCCCGTGGGTAACATCAGAGCAGAGCAGCGCTGCAACAGAAAACCGATTCCGCAGCGCAGCGCGTGAGCTCCTGCGCGAAAATGGTCAGGGCGCGCGCAATTTACGGGCGCCCGTCAAGCTCCCGTTGCCTGCGCAGGTTATATGTGAGAACCGATCACTCGACTGACCTGTCTGTCTCTCGTCGCTTCCGCCCACTGTCTTCGCGAAAAAAAAAATATATAATTCGGAGAGCAAGCGAACGCAGTTAAAAGACAGCTCGGCGACAGCTGCCCGGGATTTTATCGTTTATGCGAATGTTCGTGCCCCTTTTCCTTCGGTTATTTCTCTCATTTTACGAGTAGCGCATTACGCGCTTTTTCGTTTCATGCTTTATTCTTCCCACTTTGTTGTTATATTCTCCTTTTTATTGCGTTATGATCCTTTCGATTTTTGATGCGGATAATATGTAGATTTTTTAATTTCGCAGAAGATCGAATTTTTTTCAGTCGCTCGACGAAATCACTTTCGTATACTTTTCATATCGATTATCAACGATTTGACTTTCCAAACACTTTTTCCAGTCATCTAAGACCTGTCGTAGCTTTATTTCTTGCATTATTTAATTGATTCAAATCAATGGATTAATATTTTTTTTCGCATCACAGATACAAAAATTTAACGGCAATAAATGTAATTTAAAAAGAAGTCTATGATTCAAAATAAGCCAAATTAGTTACTTTTCGGTTTGTACGTTATATCACTTCTCTAATCCTTTGTAAATGTGAAGAAAATTTACGCGTACAAAGTTTGTGTGATGTGATTCTATTTTCCCGAAAGTGTCGATAACTTTCCACACGATCGAAACAAATATATTGGATTACTATACCTTTCCAAGTCGTTGCAATTTGCCTTTAAATAGCGTATTTAGTAGATGTAACACGAAAAAATCAGAAATACCTAAGCATCCCGATAATAAATGAAATAAAAATTCTCTCGTTCCCAAGAATTCCAAAGCAGATCCCCTCAATCACAAATCTCAAAGCCGCTCACCTGTAATGCATCAATATTCCGGTGATGTCTGCAATATGCAACGCGTAGACTCAGCAGATTTTGATGGACCCTTGCGTAATTTATACGTAACAAGAGGCAACGACGATCGCACGTAAACAATTGGACACTCGTATCGACATTTAATATTAACGTCATTCGATACTATAAAAATGAGAATATTGATAAATATTGCGACGATGCGTCGAAATTCTCTTTATTTAATAATTTATTAACTTTATTTAATATAAATCAAAGAGCTCTTCGCTCGGTCACCATTTCTGAACAAACTTTCAAATGCTGCTTATGCATAATTTACAAGCTAAGCCACAAAGTGCGTTTTCAATTGCATAATAAGAAACGAAGCCTGAACGGTAAAAGGCCTACGCGGAGCGATATTTTAGCTGGGGAGTGTTTCCTTCAGTACCGGAATTGTTATATCAACGTGAAAACCGTATTGACGTAGGCGCAGACGAGCAGATTGTTTATTTAGCTTTGGCGCCGCAAGTATAACGCTGGAAGGCCGCGAGCAACGTTGGCGCAGGGAACGGGCACATTTATAAATACACTTGGAGAGTGCCGGAGACAGAGAGAGAGAGAGAGAGAGAGAGAGGAGAGAGCAATGCTCGTACGGCGGTTAATCCGTCGTCGAATGGAGTGTTTGTCGCTCTCAGTGTAAATGTGGCTCTAACTTTTCTTTTTTCGTGCTTTGGTCATTGCTAAAGAAATGCAGACTTTTGATTTCGTTAACTCTTGCATTTTTAGAGAAATTGGATTACTCGATTGATTCGTAATAATAACGAGCTTTAATACATTAAATCGAATTAACGTTGAACATGGTCAATCGTCCGGATATTCGATTTCCCGTACGAAGCCGTAATGAATATCAAAGCAAATATCACTAATGGGACAAGATCCCTTACGGGCAAATCGAGATATATATATCGAGAGGGGAGTCGAGCTCGGCGCGCTGCTACGAATGGATCGTCTGCGGCAAATTTGGAAGGCAGGCGACATCAAAAGCATCGTACATACGCAGAGACACGCGTTAATTGAATTCATAAAGTTTCCGCGAGCGCTTAAAACAGCTCGCGAACACAGCCAAGCTATATATTACGTATTACACGGGGCAAGAGGAGAATGTTTGCGAAGGCCAGTTGATGAATTTTATTGGCTCCGGGGAGGGACTGGGATCTGGGGCTACATACCAACAATGTCTGCCCGCGTTATTAGCTGCCCGCCAAATAACTTCGAATAATTAATGAAATACCTGTATCTCGTTTGGTAAGCGTGCGTCGCATTTTCTCGATTTTCAAATGTCGCGCTGCCTCTTGGTTTTCTGATATTCTTTTGCACCGCTGTACGCGCAAACATTCCATTGCATGGACGACAAATTCAACTGAAAAAGGCAAAACAAATGATATTCCCTTTCTTATAATTCGAAGCCACATCACAATAATTCTTCGGACACCTTACAAATTCCGTACACATTTCATTTGAATTAGGGTATAAAAAGGTGACCGATATGGCCAGTAGCTCTGGAAACAACGGAAAATTCGAGAATTATTTGCTTTTAAATTTGGCAAATCGATTGATAGACTTGACAACTTTCATTAGAGATTATAATAGAGAATCAAGCTTTGCACATCTCAACGAAAAATGACCGTTTAGCTGACTTCCATATGCATATGGCAGACGATGATTTATGTGACGCAATCGATCCAAACAGTAATACCACAGAGTTGGTATAATAAGCCCGTAATATTAACGTGAATTCCATTTAAGGCAGGCACTCCAATAATTTGCATGTGCTTTTAATGAGAACGTAGCAAAAAGAGCGTTCCTCGAATAATTAGTCATTGTTATTATTCGTATGTGCTTGCATTTTTAATTAGAGTTCAAGTTGCACAACTCATTAGTGTACTTTGACGAGCTAACGAAAATCGTAAATTAAAAGGAAATAGCGGCGTGCTGTGTCAATTTGTAGGCTTTATAATTTATACCGTCATTCCGTATAAAAGCTATCTACAAGTTTCAATAAATTAAGCTTCACTACGAGGAAGTAAATCGCGAAACGAAATCAAAATAATGAAGCGAAAACTAAACATCGTTTTTCCACTGCTTTTAATAATGAAATTTCCATAAGAATAATGGCTTGAAAGTGCGAACGGGCTTCATTCGTACGGAAATTCAAGTCAGATTAAGCTCGGTTCAATCTCGTAAAAATTATAATAAGTACTATCGCGGTGACATTCCGAAATGCCGCAAAACTAGCGAAACGCTCGAAATAGGAAAAAATTATGAATTATTTATCGCTCCAACGAATAATAGCAGAACCCTTCCACTCTCAATATTTCGTCATTGAAGTTGTGGCACATAAATCGTATAGATAGATGAAAGCATTCGCCGAGAGATTTCGATGTTATACGAAAGCTCGACTTTGGTGTGACAATAAATGGCTAGCGGAAGGGGTTTGTTTTTGCACAAAGCCGTGACGTTGCGAGAACTCCTCAAATCTTATTATCTGAGCGATACGAATCGCGGTGTAGATAGGATCGGGAAGGTAATAGAAGTAGCGTCGCAGCTTCACATCTACTTCAATCGCGTCTACATCCGTTCGCTATTGTATCGCTCAAGCCTCGCGCACTCGACTAAGCCACTCGAAGATTTTGCAAAAGGGCCTGGTACGAGAAGTTATAGACGTTATACGCGAGGGCGGAGTCGCGATGTGTATGCCGTCGCGAAGCTCTATTTTCTCACGCGAAAAATCTTTCAACGAGATGTCGCCGCGCATTTCCTCGCTCGCGCCACAACGATAACTATAGTGCGCGCGCTCGCAAGCTCGTGCGTCTTCGGCAATGGAGCGACGACGAGGGAATGCGAGGCAGAAAAAGAGCGACCCTCGACGATCTCACATGCATAATACAATCGGAAATGCATTCGGACAGGTCTATTCTCGTGGTGATAATCGTGGCGGGGGGTTCGATATAAGTCGGTGCGGCGGTCTGTACGGTGCACGTTCCTTGTTAAAGTAGGGGGGAGGGAGAGACCTTATCGGGTTAGCGAATGTAAAGAGTAGAAGAGACGCGAAAGGGGATCGCGCGTAACGGCCTGGAACGGATGTGTGCGAATCGAACGACACTTGCCAGCCCGATTATTTACGCGCGTTGCGTTGGACAGAGAGCGTGAAATTTGAAAGTCGCGCACGCCTGCAAACACCTCGACGTCTATCGACATTTCATTTATTTGGCTGCATTCTCGCGCCGGATAACATCGACGAGCTGTCCGGAAGACGGGAGAACGACTCGTGCAATCGGACAAGCCGAATTCTCCGGGAGCGTGATTGTAAAACTAAACAGTGGTTTAGCCGCGCTAGGAGGATCGAGCGAGCAAGCAGTCTTGACGACACGACGCTCGACAGCATTACACCTTGTTAGAAAAGGAAGCGACGGCGGCGAGGGTGGCGCCGTAAAAGAAAGCTCGCTGCGCTAACGAGTGCACGGGGGGGCCGCTGGGGGTCAAGAGAATAATACGATGCCTGAAAAAGCGCGCAAAAAGCCGAGCACTATTGGAAAACAATGCGGAATGGCCCCAGGCTTTCACCCTGCCAGCTGCTCGTTTTCTTGTAGCGCGCCAGTGCGCGCTTAAAAATAGCCAGACCTAATTAAATTCACCTACAAAAGCGCCACCGAGAGTCGAGCGCGCCGTTTCGAAACTTTGTTAGCGCGCGCCTCGCTGCTGCGTCTTGTTGACAAGCAGCGTACACACATACTGAAACTTCCGAAGGGAGTATCACTGGTCGCATTTGCCGACGACTTGGCACTAGTAGCAATGACAGAAACAGCAGAGTCAGTGGAAGTCATTGCTAACGAAGCCCTGTTGGAGCTGATTTCTGAACGGCTGGGTAGTAGGCTGCTGCAACTAGCAGTGCGCAAATGCGAGATGATCTTGACGTGACGAGGCAAATTTGAGCCTCCTCAGCCGTAATAGAGGAAGACATCATTTCTCTTACGAACGAAGATAAGTATCTCGACTGGAACTATAGTTGGCTATAGTAAATAGTCATTTAAGCACCAAGTCAAGCAAACAGCAATTAAGGCATCAATAATCATAAAAGAGCCATGGCCAACAAGCAGAAAGATGCTGTCAATAGTTGTCGAGTCGATACAGCACATGGTGCGGTGCAGAGCAAATTGAAACTGCGTAGGAGAAACGTATTGCGATCTCTGTCAAGAGAGGTGACTAAAGTGCTGTCGGAGGTGCCCCCTATAAGGTTACTAGCCCGAGAGAGAGAGAGAGAGAGAGAGAGAGAGAGAGAGAGAGAGAGAGAGAGAGAGAGAGTAAATATGAACCAATGCATAAGATCATTGGCGGAAATACGGACAGCTGACCGAAGAAGACAGAAAACGCATACGGACCAAAGCAAAGGAAAACCTTTACAAGAATCGACAGGAAGAACGGAACTCATCAAAAAATGGACGGTGGACTCACACAAGGAATCTGTGACTGAGGGTATTTTGCAGTATATCCAATGAACAGTGAGTATAGGCTTAATAGCTGCTGCCGTTAATGCGGAGAAGAAAAGGAGAACGCCGAATACACCTTATTTGCGTGCCCGCGCACGAACTGGACAGAAGACGGCTCGCGCTGAAAGCAGCATTGACTCGGCTATCGAAAGACAACGTCGTAGTAATTATGCTTGCATTATATGAGAATTAGAACGTGATAGCTACCTCCATCAGGAAATTAATCAGGACCAAGGAAGAAGAAGAAAAAGAGATGAGAAAAATAAACTGAAACTACAAGATTAATAAGCTGAGAAATACAGTATCCGAAGAGAGGATCCTACCGGACCAAAACGGGTCCCATCGTAGAAATACTGTAATGAAATGCCCATATGGTTACTAGTCGGTGCAAGGACGATCTTAGCGGTTTGACATTCGCACGACTATAAAAACAAAGAGTTTTTAGTTGGTAGGCCACATCGGAAGATCCGACGCACGACGCAGGGGTAAGGTGGACCGTCTCAACGATCTCAACAACAATGAGTGCTACAGTCTATACAAGATTTTGTCCCCTTCAATGCCCGCATACAAAAAAAGAAACACTATATAAATATATATATATATATATATATATATATATATATATATATATATATATATCACGTGGAAGCGCGTGCGTACATACACACGCATACACATACTCAAACGCACGCAAGGTAAATTTTTGTTCAGCTTTTGTAACCCTTAGCTTTCGTGCTATATACACTGCCGAGAATAAACTTGAACACCCGCGAGCTCATCGCGCGTATTGAATGAACCTTCTATACGAATGAACTGAGAACAAAAGGCGGGCTTCGACAAGTATATTTTGAGTTGTCTTTTACTGCCAATTTTTCGTCTTTCATAGTTTGCTCTTGATGATACTTTTTCTAAATATTTTGAATTCTTATTCCAAATCCCCTTATAAATCAAGTTCAATTTTCGTGAGTTTCATTGAAAAATATATTTTGATTATAATTAATCATGATTACGAAGTGCTGCTAATCAAGATAATGTAATATTGATAAATGCCTATAAAAGCAGATTACAGTTGGAGAACTTCGAATGAAACGGTAGTAAAAAAAAACTTTTCCGAGTTGAAAATATTTCGAAAACTCGTTGCGAATGAGAAATCTATTTAGAAATCTATGAGAAGCCTTACGAGGGATTACATTTTAAAGTTACAATTGAAAGGCACTTTCAATTTTTAATAATATCTTACCGTCGGGAAAATATGTAATAAATTTGTTAATCTCTCTACCTATCTATTCGTTAAGAATTTGCTGCTCCATTTTTCACGTAAATCATCACAGGTTTCAGTCGAGTTCTCCTCGCTTTCGCGGCTTACACCGCACGGCAAAAACAAAGGCGTGCTTTTACTCCCTGCTGTATATGTGTAGGTAAGTCAAGCGAAAAAGGAAAAGCTCAGGAGAAAAAAAAGAATCTCGGGTAATGTGGGCGCGTACTGACACAATTTGGCCACAAGAGAGAGAAAGATAGTTGAGCAAGGAAGAGCTTTTTTTGCACTTTCGACAAGATGAGCTACCGCACTGTCGCAACGATAATGCACTCTTCGCACCTATATGTATACAGACAGAGCCACGGCATATTGACAGGTCGATCGATTTTTTATTCTTTGCCGTCCTTGGTGAAATTTTTGACAAGATGTGCACGTCAATCCTCGTGAGTTGGATCGATTTGTTCTTTTTAGCGAGCCGCGCGTCTATCGATGAATCACTAATGTTTACTTCTTCGTTTGGAAGCTTCTTTTAAGATTTGATAAAAAATACCGCGAGGCAAGCTTTGAGAAAAGTAATTACGATCAACTGCATTATAATCGATTCAGAAATTTTCTTTTAAAGATTATATAGAATCGCGCAGTTCTCACTGGTTATTTGATGAAGTTTCAAGGGTAGGGTAAACACCGTCGGTAGCTAATGCGAAATTCATTAAAACGCTACTTTTGGAATAATGGAGACCGATCGCTTGTGCGTATCCCGCGCGAGTCACGTCAACAAACTTATCCCATCACTAAATCGCTTGAGCCTGCTATGTTTTTGCGAGTGCATCGGACCTTCTCTCTCTCTCTCTCTCTCTCTCTCCGGAATATCAATGTTTAGGAAAGCCTTAACGCGTGATAAAATAAAACCGCATTGGGAAGAAGAATGATTCCGAGCACTCTATAAAATTTTCTATCATCCGACATTCTATTATCATAAATCAAGTATTCCCGCGATAGCCAATTCAGCGGAAAAAGAACACACCGATAGCTGCTGGCGATGAATTCGCAACGGCCAAAGGTTTCTCGGCTTACAGAGGGGAAGAAACAAAAAATATTCTTTTTTTACTTTCTGCCTCCCTAATGCGCGCAAGATAATCGCTGTAGTTTGACCTTCCCGATTAACCATAGCACCAGTGGGCGTTACAACAGCAGCTATACCCCCTCTCTTCCTCTCATTTCTCTTCGCAGTTGATACAGAGCCAACGGAACATCGTAGTTTGATGTGGTATCTTTTGATAAAGCACAGACTGAGATGCTAAGGAAACTTTAGCTCGAAATATTTTATTAATTTGATTCCTGGATAAGCAAAACAATTCATTTTTTTACAGCGTATAGAAGCGCTTCGTTATTTTTTTTGTCGATAAAATAAAAAAAAGATTTTTCCCTTTAAATCCTTCAATCTTTCGTGCCAAGACTTTCATTTTTATCAATGAAACTATAATTAATGCTAGATATTAATTTTATCTAGTATTAGTGTTTTCGTATTCTTCTTTGTGTGTCGGCATTACGAAGTTAACGAGTGATTCATAATCATGATGCAGGTATTTTCGGATATAAATTGAATTTTGTACATTACATTTGAATTATGCCAAATATTAACCTATTTGTTTTATTGCTGTAGAGCTTACTTTTGTTTGCTTTATTCTTTCGTATTACTTCAAGTTAACAAACTTATGACAACAGCTGATTAAGATATAAGTCGAAGGAACTGCAAGTGGCAAAGCTTCTGTCAGTTCGACTAGAAAAGTTTTCTCTCTCTCTCTCTCTCTCTTGGGTGCACCTGGAACATGCAGCAATCGTCGTCGAAACATCACTCTTATCAAATATACACATCGAGGCAGCTTTCTCCAATAAAAAATGTATTTCATTATTTGAAAATAAATAAAAATTTGTTGTTATCTAAAAGAAAAATGTCACCTTTACTTTTCTGTATCAAAAGTCTTGCAGGAGCCATCATTCTTCTGCAAACTAAAAGGGGAATTAAAAAGGATGCAACAGTTGTAACAGCCACAGCGCACCCCAGCGGGAGAAAAGAAACAACATCCATCAAACGAGCTTTCAATCTCGCGCGTTGTGCTAGTAACAACTTTAAGACTAATTATCTGTAGCGTGTGCAGAGCTGGTTGTGTGTTTTACGTTATAGTTATAGACTTGCCTTGACAGACGTACCGATGTCGCAGGTTGCAGTCATAAATTCGTGAAACGAGGGGGGGGATCGAAGTAGCTCGTTTCTCGCATCCGCGCGCAACTTCCGCCAATTAATATCATCTCTCTCTCTCTCTCTCTCTCTCTCTCTCTCTCTCTCTCTCTC
The DNA here is from genome assembly GCF_024137745.1 of Phymastichus coffea. Taxonomy (NCBI): domain Eukaryota; kingdom Metazoa; phylum Arthropoda; class Insecta; order Hymenoptera; family Eulophidae; genus Phymastichus; species Phymastichus coffea. The sequence goes on from NW_026706992.1 coordinate 153,838, forward strand.
TCTCTCTCTCTCTCTCTCCCTCTCTCTCTCTCCCTCTCACGCTTTCTGGTGTGCGAGAGATATATCGATCAGGTCAGTGTGCTTCCTTTGTCGAGTCGAGGCCGTTGTCTGTGAGATCAATGCTCTTCCAGCGCAGGAGACAGGTATCACTCGGCTATATAATACTGAGTTGAGAGAGAGAGAGAGAGAGAGAGAGAGAGAGAGAGAGAGAGAGAGAGAGAGAGAGATTTCACAGGTCACAGCGTCGATTCAAACAAAACTCGATAGAGGACTAATTGCTCGACTGTCTCACCTCTCCGACAGAATTATTCTTGGCTTGGCTTGTTATCTAGCAGTGGATTTGTAATTATCACTGAGTTTATCGGAACACTGACAAAGACTTAATTTCGTCGCTTAATCAGTATTCAAAAGAAAATTGATTTTTTTTTATTGGTATTCATTGGACTAACTATCGTGCAGCATTCTACTAATTACAGTTTTTAGCTGCGATCATTGTTTGGCAAAGTTGCCATTGCTCAATTGATCAATTCTCAATGGAAACCGTAAGCAGAAGATAAAATGAAATATTCGCAAGGTCGACTTCAATTTCTAAATAGCCGTTTGCTGAGATACGACGAGCGTGAACGAGTTTAAGCTATTTATTTTTACGATACGGAACCGAATGCAGCAGAGTTTATTGATGAACAATAATTGAAGCGCGCAACTATTATACATGCTACAGCTTGTGAATCTAAAATATTAATGTTGGATTGCACGAGGCTTGCGGAATTTGAAATAGTACGTAAATAAATCGAATAGTCTGCATGGAAGTGAGCTCACAGAGAACTGACATGCATCAGACAGGGGCAAATTCCTAATGAATAGCATGCACAAGCCAGAGTTTATAAAAAAAAAAGAAAGTCGATAGCGCACGGCAACTCTTGCAGTCGTAGCGAGTCTCGCTCGCAGCACGAAAAAAAAAGACTACTGGAGCGAGATAACCGTCCTAGGGTTTCGCTCAATTTGCACAGCTGCAACCAACCTGGACAACCAATCTGATTGGCTTTCTGTTTCTCGGACTCTCGCTCGTGCATGCTGTTTATTGCGGCGGGATTCGCTCGGTAATAACGAAAAACGGATATATCAAGTCGACGTTTATCAAAAAAGAGTGAAAGACGTGTAGCTGGAGCCGTAAGCAGCGAAATCTTGTTTTCTTGTAATAGTGTTATTTAGCGCGCTTCGCGCGCTTTTTTTTTAAATGTTTTACTATTATTTATTACATTATTTGAACCTTTTACATGTCAACTTCAAGTTTTCAATGGACACGAATAAGTCATGCTGTTTAAAATAGACTACATACGTCAATATTTATTGATGAATAAAAAAAGAACATGCACCTATTTTTTCTTAAAAATCGATGAACTTTTACTCATTTCAAGGTATATCGGAAAAATTATTCAAGAGATTAATTCGACCTAAGATCAATAATGCTATTATACTATTATACTATTATACAACACCAAACTTACATATTCAATAGTAGTGATTATGGGTCCAATCTTATATTAGTATGAGTAATACATTTAACATCGTGTACTTTTTGCTGCCACTATGAAAACACCCGTGAATATTCTTCTAATTTAACGGGTTTAATATTTTGATAATTAATTTCCTTTGTTCTGTGACGATGTGGCAACGACACATCTTAGGTACACCTGAGGCTTGGCGCAGTCTCAGGGTTCTGTTGTTGCTAGTCTGCGATTTCTCGCATAAACTAGTGGGATCACTATTCGAAAAATAATAATACCGAAGGGGATAGTGCCACTAAACCTGTACTTCTGCTTTTGGATTCCAATTAATAGTTGTAATCCGAGAGCGGGAGGTACCCTGGGTCCTATCAATAGTAGAACCCGGTTTTCCTAATATAAATTGTATTTGGAGCCTATGAAAAGTAGTCTCCAAATATGACAAAGGGAAAATTTTTTGATTGCGAACTACGCTAAAAGAGAGGAGAGATAGATAAGTAAAAAACATAAAAAATTTTGATTGCTTACTCTTTTTTTATTTTGTAATTCACTCTTTCGGTATGCTCGTCTTTATTTTACATTAACTTATTTTTCTTGTTTTTCTTGTTCCGTCGCTTCGCTGCTTGGCTCTTTGACTGACTTTTTGACTGAGTATTGCTAACTTCTTGGCTGACTTCTCGACACTACTGATTTCCGTGCTTCCTTCAATCTCTGCTTTACACAGTCACTACATTCACTGACAACAACTGCAAATAACTTTAACTCTAACAACTTGAACTTGAATTTTTGTTGATTCATTTTCACTAGACTGACTATCGCGGCCTTGTGCAGGGCTTTTTATAACCTGGGGGCGGTTGGGTGGAAATTCCTTTCCTCAGGCCCATGAAGCGATAACGGCCAAATTTTGTACTGGTGGAAATTTTTCTAATCGTATCTAGGATTTCTTTATTGGTCTGTGGGCGTGAATTTTCAGAGAGAGATAGGGCGGTCCCTTTTTAAATTGGGCCCTTTTCTCCAGAGATAGCTCTCGGAGTGCCACTTTTAAGAGCAAGAGTGACGCTATAGTTTATAATTACTTATACAAAATCGTACTAAACTTAGTTAATTTTAACGATACATAGTGATTATTTAATAACTATAAATTACAATAATTCAATAATTAACTATTATAAAAATCCAAAAACTTCTAACGGTTATTATAATATGCATTACGGTACTATTGTTATTTTCGCTTAAAACATGAAATTATTTATTAGTTATTTTGTTATTGCAAGGGTTGAACTGGATAAATGATATATTTTTAAAAGATGCGCATTATGGTACAATAGTAACTTACAAAATTGATTAAAATCCATTAAATATTACGGAAATTTTCTTAAAATTCGGTGGGAAAAAAAAGATAAATTGCATTTTTATGGCCCCCTTCTATTATCGGCGTGATAACGCTTCATGATGTATACGCGATGATCGTAGGCTCCTGTCAACACATCCGCGCGGGATAAAGCAGGATAGAGCGTCGATTGTAAGGCCGAGTACGCAGGCTCGGGCCACTATCAAGTTTTATATAAACACTTTATCTCGAATGCGTTTTCATCGTGGGAAATCAGGAAGGTTCCCGCTCCGTTCTTCATATTTATTAATTAAATTAATATATAAAAAAAAAACTAAGTTACGGCTGGTCATCACAGTTCGCATACGTTTTAATTTAAAATACGAGGTGTGTTCAAAAAGTAAGGTGACTTTGTATTTTTAAGAAAAAATATTTATTTATTTATCAATATTTATATTGTCCCCTTCAAAGTAATTCCCCTCAGATACAATACACTTATGCCAACGGTTTTTCCAATCCTCAAAGCACTTCTCATAAGCACTTTTCGGTATAGCCTGGAGCTCTTCCAGCAATGCATTCTTTATCTCTTCAATCGTTGCAAATCTCCGTCCTTTCATGGGTCTCTTTAGATTTGGGAACAAGAAAAAGTCACATGGGGCCAAATCCGGTGAATATAGTGGCTGAGGCATGATTGTGGTGTTGTTTTTGGCCAAAAAATCTCTCACAAGCAAATGTAAGTGAGCAGGGGCATTATCATGATGCAAAAGCCATGAATTGTTTTTCCACAATTCTAGGCGTTTTCTTCGTATTGCTTCTCGCAAACGGCGCATAACTTCAAGATAATACTGTTTATTGACCGTACGTCCATATGGTAAGAACTCCTGATGCCATGATAATCGAAGAAAACAGTGAGCAAAACTTTGACATTTGATCGAACTTGGCGTGCTTTTTTTGGTCTTGGCTCATCTGGGCACTTCCATTGGGACGATTGGACTTTGCTTTCGATATCATAACCATATACCCATGATTCGTCACCAGTTATGACCCTTTTGAGTAAATTTGGGTCGTCGTTGACGTCATTCAACAGTTCTTGAGCGATGCTCATACGACGGTTCTTTTGGTCAAAATTTAGCAATTTCGGAACAAACTTCTGTGACACACGTCTCATGCCCAAAACGTTAGAAAAAATTTCATGGCACGAGCCAAGCGATATACCAACATCCTCAGCAACTTCTCTGATAGTGATTGGACGATTCTCCAGAACAATTTTCTTCACTGCTTGAACGTTTTCATTAGTTGTTGACGTGCTTGGGCGTCCAGAGCGAGGCTCGTCATTGGCATCTTCCCGGCCATCTTGGAAGAGTTTGTACCACTTGTAAACATTTTTTTTACTCAGAACAGTTTCACCGTATGCCATCGTCAACATTTCAAGTGTTTCGGAGCACTTTATTTTATTTTTTACACAAAATTTGATGCAAATCCTTTGATCCATATTTTTCGATAGCAAGAAATCGCCGAGCACGCAAAACACTTATAACCTGTACGCCTCTCACAACCAAACAAAAAATGCTATACACTTGAAACTTGGTACAGATGTTCGGGAAGAGTATACCAACATAACAAAACAAAAAAATCGATAATCGAAAGTACGTTGCCCGTGAAATTTGAAAAGTCACCTTACTTTTTGAACACACCTCGTATACAAAAGACAAATATACAAAAAATAAATATAAAATTAACAATTTGTACAAATAATTTCAAAACATAACGTATTATATTCTTAAACCAATTTACTAACATATTTCCATTCTTGCAGTTTATTATCCATGTTAATTATTCATAAATTAAATTTATCGCTAAAATAGAAATCTCTCACTCTTTGATATATAATAATAATAATAATATTTCAAAGTATAGGAAAATTCAAAATTTCGCGTTATATTTTTGCATCAACAAATCACAACGGTGGATGTCAGCGACTCATCTTTTTTTAAAGATAAGATAGGAATAAAATATGTAAAAAGCATAAAAATAAAAAATAAAAATAAATATAAGGCAAGGATAAAGATAGGATAGAACCATCAGCTGCGCCTAACAATTTGATTTTGTTTCTTTTTTAACGTATTGGTTCATGGTATTAAGCTTTCCATAGGATTTCTCCATATCAACAGATATATTATTTTAATTTAATTGTTTTTTCCATTGTTCATCTGAAACCATTTGGAGAGTTTGTTTACATTTATAAATTAAATTTTAAAATTTATTTCAAATAAATTAACAGTGCCAACTGCACCGAAATACGAGGGTCGTTTAAAAAGTCCGTGCAAAAATAAAAACTGCTTGATTTTTTTAAATAAATCTTTTTTATTTTTCAACATAGTCTCCTTTTAGGCTTATACACTTCATCCAACGCTGCTCTAGTTTGTTAATCCTTTCCAAATAATAGGATTTGTCCAAGTCTGTAAAATAGGCATTCGTTTCTGCAATCACCTCCTCGTTTGAATAAAATCTTTTCCCCGCCAGCCATTTTTTCATATTAAGAAACAAATAGTAGTCCGACGGAGCCAAGTCTGGAGAATAGGGGGGATGTGAAACGAGTTGGAACCCTATCTCCATCAGTTTTGCGGCCACAACTGCTGAGGCGTGAGCTGGCGCATTGTCGTGGTGGAAGAGGACTTTTTTGTGGGCCAATCGTGGACGTTTCTCTAGCAACTTGGTTTTCAAACGATCCAAAAACGATGAATAATATTCGCCTGTAATGGTTTTACCCTTTTCTAGATAGTCGATGAAGATTATTCCTTGCGAATCCCAAAAGACAGTCGCCATAACCTTCCCGGCCGAAGGAATTGTCTTTGCCTTTTTCGGAGCAGATTCCCCCTTGGTAACCCATTGTTTAGACTATTCTTTGGTCTCAGGAGTGTAGTAATGTATCCATGTTTCATCTACAGTGATGAAACGACGCTTAAAGTCTTGCGGATTTTGCTGGAACAGCTGCAAACCATTCTTGCAACGTTTCACGCGATCTCTTTTTTGGTCAATCGTGAGCAATCGCGGCACCCATCTAGCGGATAGCTTTTTCATGTCCAAATGTTGGTGCAAAATATTATGTACCCGTTCGCTCGAGATGCCTACAGTACTACCAATCTCACGCACCTTCACTCTTCTGTCAACCATCACCATATCATGGATTTTATCAATGATTTCTGAAGTGGTAACCTCAACAGGGCGTCCAGAACGTTCAGCGTCTTTTGTGCTCATATGACCACTCCGAAAATTTTGAAACCACTTATAAACCATTCTAATCGAAGGAGCACAATCACCATAATGTTTATCAAGCTTCTGTTGAATCTCCTGAAGCGTTTTGCCTTTGAAAAAGTAATGTTTAATCAATACACGAAATTCTTTTTCGTCCATTTTTTTACAACCACTCGATTTCTTTGATTGAAACGAATGTAAAACGCAAAGTAATTAGCCGATCTGGTTGAAACTTGGTGTGTGCTCTTCCAAGATATGCCACTAACTGAAAATAACCTTGATATGCACTAGTAGCGCCATCTCTCTGATTTTGCACGGACTTTTCAAACGACCCTCGTAAATTCGCAGAATCTCATATAAAATATCAATTTACCATTCTTCTCAATATTGATCATATTTATCCGAAGCTAAATTTTACAATAAAGATATATTCAATTAATTTATATGTCCAATAAATAAATGCAATTGAAGTGCATTAAGATTACTTTATCGTATTTTTTCAAGGTTAGGCCATTGAGAAAATGTGGAAGTCATTTACAGTTTAATGCCTACAAATTATTATACTTATTTGTATTGATAGATGTAAAGTACTTCGATTTATTATTATGACCGATTTACTCATAATTGTGACACACGTGACGAAATTCAGTCAATCAGGTCATAAATAAAATTACTTCACTCAGCATCACTTTTTCATATAGGAAAATAAAAATATATAGGTTTAGATAAACTTTACGCGTTTTTACCTTCTTTTCTATTTCTTATTGTTATATCAATATTAACATATTTAACAAATTACTTTTTTCAAAGGTAGATTTTTCAATTTTTTTTTTAAACCCATATCATAGCGGAAAATGTGTATTAGTGATGAAACACGTTTTCAAATTTATGATTTATTATATCAAAAACTGCAATAAATATAATCTTATACTATTTTTTTCTCAACGGGTTAATTTATTATTAAACTTTTATTCTACTTTTTGAATAAAGATTGCAACATTACAACTTTTATTTTACACATTCAAAAACCAAATTTTTGATTATTAATAGAAAATATTTAGAGCAATTTCAACCTATATTATTTGTATGAAACGATTTCTTCGTTGTTAGTTTCATATTATGAGTGTATAAACAATATTACAGTCCACTTTTTTACTTCCTTATCTTCAAAATTATCCGTATGATAAATTATGATGATTTGAATTTTTATTAGTAAAATCTCAACTCAAAACCACACCTATATGCTTATTTTCCGCCACATAAGTATATCACGCAATTATATCTTAGCCATCAAATCACTATATGCTTCAACGTGGCATCCATCACTTTTTTATAAGGGATAAAACTGATAAACAATGAACTACATTATGATTATAAATAATGAATGAAAGATTATATTTTTTTGCTAAAAACAAATTAAATTAAATCTGAAATAAAAAATCAACTAAAATCAATTTAAATTCTCGCGGTTTCTTTCATTTGGGCCAATCAGGTCATGAATAATATACTTCAATATGGCTTCCATCACTTTTTTATAAGGGGATTTGGTTGCCCCCTCGACTGTTCTCGTGCCAAAGAGCATTGTCGATGCGGGTTGCGCGAACTTTGCATTATACGAAAGATCCAAGTTTTTCGCGCCGATGCAGTTCTCGCGGAATACGCTCGGACAATGAAAAAATTTCAAACTTTTCAGATGTGGATATATAATAGTTTACACCATATAGGGTGTTAACTCATCGGATTTTCATTCCAATATCCTAAACTTTGGAAAGTATTTCAAGTACTTTTTCTTGTTTAACGTGACACTACGTCATCCAACTATTTGCTATTTAGTTTTGTGGCTGATTAGCTGACGGTTTCACATTAGACGCAGGCGACGCAGAGTGAAATATACCGATGATTTATGGCCTTGGTTTGAGCTTAAAAATAGTGATACTTGAATTATGCGGCATTCGTGAAAAAACCGCGATCTTATAAAAACGATTAAAATACATAATGTTTTGAAATATCCCCTCATGCATCAGTCGTTTATATAGCGATAATAATTTTTCCACCTAGTTGTTGCAAGCAGAATGTATAAAATAAAAAAAATATTGCTTCGTGTATGCTAATTTATGTAGACAAACACTTATGACGTATTCGTTAATTTAAATTTTGTTTGCCGAACGTTAGCAACAGCTTATCGAAAGTGCACGCATGTGCGATCAATTTCACAGAAATAGCCTCCTCTTGTTGCTAATTATTTTCTATAAACGAACTTTGGCACGATTTTCCTAGCCAATATTTTTCACAATCACATATTAAATAGAAGTTGTACAATTAATTTTAGAACCAATCATTCGATAACCTATTCCACAAAAACGCACAAAAAATTTTAAAATTTATCGAAAATATGATGTTGCCTCCAAATTTTTTCATCTTTGTTTTTCAATTTCGTTTAAGTACTGTATTCTTTAAAAACATATATATGCAAATGGTTATTTCTGTATAATTTTATTAAGCTGAATATGATTTTTGATATCCCATAACATTTTTTATGCGGTTTTTCAACTTTTCGAGGCCTGTACCATCAATTTTGTAATTCAGTAATTATTGCGTCGTACTCTATAGCAAAAATAAAGAAGATATGCTTTATCGAAGATGTGCACTCATTAACTAGTTAATATGAGAATCACTTAATCAAGCGGTGGGGTAGCGTGACTTGCGAAAAACAATATTGTGATCTACAAGCTACGCGTACCTAAGCTTGTATTTATTGTATGAACGCTAAACGTTCAACAAGTTATTTATGTATAAACAAAGTTAAACTCAACGAGCTAATAGCGCAACAAGTTTCATTCAAGCATCAGCTTGGGACATGGATAATAAACAATATATACATAGAATGTCTGTCAAATGTCAAATAAAAAAAAAGACAATTAAGAAATAACACTCAAGAAAGTTGATGCTATGTGAGTAAAGAAAATAAAAAGTAGGTTTAGAGATGAAGAATTAATGTGTACAATATTACGATCACTTATAAAGGAAAAAATTAATTGCAGTACTGACGATCTAATAGCTGAATTAAATTCAGAGACTGAAATTACTGAATTTATATTTTTAAGAGAACCCATCGAAATAAAATTCTTTTTAACGCGTATAAAATTATCTGTAAATGAAGTTATACTTGATGGTGATTTTTGCGAACATTATAATTGTGAATATTGAGAAGAAATGCATTAGTGTTTATTTGGAAAATCTTCGACACGACACTAGCCATTTAAACACATCTACAGCCAGTACTTCGCGTTACAATTTCACATTATAAAATCGATTGTCCTACCTCTCAGTATCGCAAAAAAAAAGAATTTCGAACTTCTTCAAAAACATAACAAACTATTGGATTTGAAAAAATAACGTGGAATTTCACAAAGTCTAGACATGGAAATTGTATTACGGATACTGTTGGTGGTTATGTCAGTGGCTTGTGCGAATATGCTGCGTTGTTACACGGGAATGATGTGATTTCAGCTAGCTATGTTGTTAAGGTTACTAAAAATTCAAGTGAAAGAAAAACCAAAACTTTCGTTATTATAGCAGAAGATATTGTAAGAATTCATTTGATAGTATTTAAAGTAGTTCTAAATACAATGAAAAGTTTGCAGTTACTGCGGTTAAACGTGAAATAGGAATTTCTTTTCGCAAGCTCATTTTTTGTATTCAACTTGCTTAGATAAATAATACTGATGGACGTCAATGTAACAAATCGGAAAACATATCAAAAGCATGAAAAGCAACAACAAATAAAAGATAGCAGAGTGAAAGATCAAGTTTCAATTGTAAGTAAGACAAAAGAGCAAAAACCAGCATTTGTAGGTATAAAATTTATAACTTGTTTACAGAGGCATGCAGAGTATATGCGAGAAAACTGATGTCATTTCTTCGAGAGAGAGCACGTATTTTAAATTCTATCGATAAGCTATATATACTGCAGCAAGAGAAAGTCCCTTTGATGACAGAGATCGTAAGTAGATAAAAGAAAATAGAGAGGGGGGGGGGGGGAGAAAATTCGACAAGAAGTTTCAGCGTATCGTAAACAGGACTACGGAGAAAATAGCGAACAATAGCTTTTGTAGTTGCAGACGAATCGAGAGAAAACTTTCCTCCTTTTCAATGCCGCTTTATAAATTTTAAGTGACATTATGTAAAGAAAATAAAGAAACGCGCGAATAATCGACTTGCGATCGGGCGTATACAGTACCGCGCGCTCGTTCCTGCGACCGACGTCCTGTCAAGCTATTAATTTATCGCGCGCGAAAATACACCGGTGTTATCGCTTGTCACTGCGCCAAAACAACAAACGAGAATTAATTGGATTTTAATCGAGGTTGAAGATTGGATCTCGCCGTAGGAACGCGTGCGCGAATATAAAGCTCAAGCTCGGGTGCGCCAGCGTTTCCTTCTCCAGAGAAAGAGCGAGCCGGAAATCCATCACTCAAGATCCGACTGGAAAATAGAGTCGAGGGGATGTCCGAAAGAGGTAGACGGATTGTCGCTATTCGCTTGGTCTCGCGCCGAAGCAAACTATTTCAACGCGTGCCCTTCTCTCTACCCTCCCGTTCAGTACAGATCGTTTGCCACTGCTATGGTCGAACTGATATATATATACTCGTATATATATATTGAATTCCGCCTGCATCCAATGAAAATTCCTGATCTAGCCGGACTCGGCTTTGTACGTGGGCAAACGTGGGCTTCGCGAAAATTGCTTGGGCGCGAATCGATTCGCGTCCAGTGGCGGCTATTTGCATTTGATTAGCACTAAGTATTTCTTGAATTCGCAGCGTATCATCCCGATTGAGTTCACGGTATGCAGCAGCAGCGCACCGCAGCGTTGATGGCAATCGACAAATACTTTCCCGAAGGAATGAGCCTATATCGCTGTGGGCTTCCATCGACGAACAGAGCCGACCGAATGTCATCATATCTTTCTTCTTCGCTGGTCTGCGAAGATAAAAAGCAGCACGAAATCCAATTATAATTATTAATTTTCATGGAATTAATGATATTCCGTTAAGAAATGAATTGAGGCCTGTTTGAAGAACGTCTGTGTTATTTTTTTTAGTTGAGAAATTTATAAATGCATTGAAAAACAATTCTTCTCCCGTAGGATATCAATCTGACGGATTCTTTAGCGAGGACGCGAAGCCTGATGCCGATATAATCTCTTTAATTGCTTGACGATTCAATTTCCCAGTTATTGCACAAATTTCTTGTCCACGGACCCACTCCAACCCACTACTCAGCAATCTTAATAAAATATCCTTTCCCTCGCGCGCGAGCTTTCATTTCATGGGCGCGACATTTATACCTCGAATTTCCTCTCGCTTACCCAACGGCTGCGTTTTATCATTTTAAGTGTTTACCAAACGAGAATTCTTATCCTTATCTCGTGGAAAGGAGAACATGGCGAAATTAAGCAAGCTTATTCGTGATTTGATTGGCTAAAAGTTAGCCACCTGAGCTAACTGCTACGTGGAAGAAACGTGTTTATAATATTACGAGAGTAATAAAGAGTTGACAGCGTAGTTGCGTATTTACTTACCAACAATCAACATCGTCGAGTATTTCGTCGAGTATCTATGTACATTGTAGAGTATTTCAAATCGCGAGGACACGTCGTGCAATATTTTCATGTTCGACAATAAAGGTTTAAAATTGTATATGCGTTAAGCTGATTATTAAAAGAAACAAAAGGGATGATCACACAAGGTACCGAAAGTCCGAATTACTATAAAATATCTGGATCGTTATTAATTTTGAAATGTCTGCCGAGCTAGAATAGATAGCTGATTGCCGGTTCATGGAATAAAATGTGGAGAATGATTTTAAGGAGATCGTCATCGGGGTATTACCTTCGTTTACAAACCTTGGCGTCCTCGTCTATTAAACGAATGCCGGATAGCTCAAATAGCGTAAAAGATCCTTTCGATGATGCTCGGCAATCTCTCCCAAAAGCTTAATTCATTACTACGTTCGCAGAGCCGTACCCGCACACACGCACACGTGCCTGAGTGCTTGTAGAGCTTTATGACTATCGGCCTATCGTCGTTAACTAAACCAATTACTCAGAGCTATGGAGCAGTGTAGTGAGGGAGGAGGGCGTCATCGGCACGGCTATGTTTGCCTGGTTCGGTAATTCGCTCGTGCAAGAAACTGCCTCTGTGTTAAATTTGCTCGCGCGCTTTTCTAACCTCCTCCTTGCGAACGTACGTCTTCGTCACATTATAAAGTCCCGCAGGAAAAAGCCGCCAACGCAAGAACAATGAAGTCAAGCCGCTAGAGGCGACGTTAAATCGCATTGTGGCTGGCTTCTCGCTTTACCGCTGCTAAACCTTGTACCTACGCTGTGAGCATGCGCGATGAACTATACGCGTCTTCTTAATGGATCATTCTGTCGGATTTTTATTTTGATGATGGTGTTTGTTGAGTGCGTTGAACTATGATTGTCAAGGCGAACGAGTATAGATTTTTGAATATGTCGATCTTGTCGACTCGCAATAACTTTGTAGCATTTTCGCGTGATAAGGGGTAAAGAAAGATAAGCAAAACGTGAAATTCAAAAGTAAATTTGTCTCGTTAGCACTGCGCCCAATTAACGAAAACTTGCGGGCGCAGAATAGAGCATACGAAAAATGCAGGTGTCTGCGGTGCCTCGCGTTTCGTAAACTCACTTAACTTGATAGAATAGAAGTTCTCATTAAATTGCTCATCCAAAGTCGGTGATTTAATACATTCGCCTTGCTTACAAAGAGAGGAACGTCGAGCATTCACGGTAGCGGGAGACAGCAGCTGCTTCCCGGCCGTAAATCTCAACAATCTTGGAAACATCAGAAAGCTTAGGCGTTTCGCAAGCAAGTCCAAATCCTTAATTTGCATAGAGCAGCCCCCGCCCTCTCTCGCTCTTTTGTCCTCGGACGATGCGCAACTATAACGAGAAAAAACTGGCTGGCTGCTCTCTACGAACATCAACGAGCTAACGTGTACGTACTGGCCTATTTCCTTTCGAGATGTTTACTTCATTTTGCAATACAGCCATACGAATGCGTGTGACTTTAATAATCGATTGGTCTGCGGACGAGGATATACGATTGGCGCTCTATCAAGTCGAATTGTCCCGTTGTCGAGATCTACCGCTGACGAACGGATACGTACATGCAGCAGCAGCAGCAACGTCGGTTTTGATTATCGGCCCGTGACGATGCTGCTGCCTGGCGTCGATCATGGAGCCCTCGCTTCTCATACGTTATTCACGAGCAGCCCGTCTAGCAATTCTTCTTGTATTTTTGAAGCGGCTCGACCTCCTTTGCCATGCCGCGCATTGAATACTGTATTTTTAGAGAATAAATCGTCGACCTATCGCTCGCAGCAACCACGCCCCGCGCAACGCGAATTGAAACTACGCGCCGATTATTGTAAAGGACCGACGTCCATGAGTTCGCATCATCTTCTGACCGTCTGACGGTGAAATATGGGATGCCCTTCTTTTTATCCAAACAGCGCTACGATGAGAAATCTCGAGATTCGCCTCGTATTTTAAGACGAAACGTGCCGCTGTTTGCCATTTGTCGAAAGACTTAGCCACGGTAATTTCATTTTCGATTTTTCATTTTCAAGAGCATTATCTTTAGGGATAAATGGTCTATTAGGAGAACGAGGTGGTGGAGAAAAAAAATTTGATATTTAAGTGTTCCACTTTGGCTGTACGTCGCACCGGGCTTGATTAAAAATTCAAGCTGTCCGAGAAACTTTATTAGATTTTTTATGAAAGTCAACGGACGCAAGCGCACGCGCGAGGAAAGTAAAAAAATATACAGAGTATATAAAGAAAAAGCACTGTATGCTAGCAAATGTTAATAAACGAGTTCTTTGTGGAAAAAAATCTGTCGTTGCAGTCAAAAAAGGAGAAAGTAGAGAGAGAGAGAGAGAGATAGGAAATTTCATTATCGTCTTCGCTCTCTGCTGTACGATGTGCCATAAGCTGTTTGAATTGTAAATTAATTTGCTAATTTGCACACGTCCCTACCAAACGGAATGGAAAACTTGGGAATTATTCGGTCGAAAGTAGTATCCGAAAAGGTATATAAATTCACCTTTGAATATTTACAAGTTCGTTGTTTTCTACTTGATTAGTTTTCTTTTTCGGTTAAATGTTGTTTTCGAAAAGTTTGACTCGCTAAGAGAGACATCATTCTATGAATTGCATCACTCGCTACAGATCTCATAGAATTAGCTGCGCATTGATTCCGATGATAAAGTAAGGAAACGTGGAAATAAAAAATAGTTTCGTATGGAGCGTATAGTGAACCTCGTGAAGGAGGGGGGGGGGGGGGATCGTCAGATCGAAATGTCGTATAGGCGCGCCCGTCTCCGTTCCTCGTCTCTCCCTCTATGCTTGCTGCACGCGAGACGTTTTGCCCGAGAAAAGGCAAGAAAGTTTTCTTTCTCTCGCTCGCTTTAACGGCCTCGCATGCGTTAAGTGCGCGACGCGTTCCTGTCTCTTCGATGAAAGAAAGGAATGTAGGAACTTATTTACGCCTGCGACCCGCGGATCCCGGAACGAGTGCCATTTGTTGCATTTCGTCGCGGCCTTCTTTTCTTCTTATTTGCCGTTTAATACACTGTAGAAGAGCAACGTAACAAAAGCTCGGCTGTCTATACACAAAGCCTTTTGTTTCTCGTCTCTCAATATAAGCTCTCTGGCATATATTTTTTCACGGTTAGCGTGGAATACCTAATAGCTGGACTGCATACTTGTCTTTCTTCTCTCTCGTCCCATCGCGTCCCTTCGTTCTTATTAAAATTTCAGCTTGTCTATTTAAAAAAAATTTTTAAAAGCACCCGTAATCTCGATAATATAAAGGCCGTCGCACCGGGCTCGTAAGGGCGCTCAAGCCAAGAACGATCGAATGGCCACACTGCATCATTGAAAGCTTCGATCGCCGAACTACCGCTGGATAATTCAAATATATGCAATTAAAATAAACTAGCCGCTGAAACTTCGAAGCACGTGCGGACGCCCGGGAGCATCGAGTGTAGTTTGATCTCGCTTGCTTGCACGCATGACTCGAGCTGTCTTAATATCCAACGGTGCGCACAAGATGCTCGAAGTAATATCGTAAGTGAGGGCCGCAGGGAGAGGTTGCAAAGCGAATTTCAGCTCTCCGACGGATGGCACTTTCTCTATCTCGCCATCGTTCTTCTGGCGGGCTTCTTTTTTTTTGACACTGTGCCCTTCTTGGCGCCACGGAAAAACCAATAATGAAGCTGCGAAGAGCGAGCAAGACAGAGAATAAATGCCCTCCAGTCATTTTTCTGCAAGTTTTCCATTTCGCTTTCTCTTTCTCTCTCTTTCTCTCTCACTGCCTTTATACGCCCAACCAGCATCCATATCCATCTACTAGCTTTTTTTGCTATCTTTGAAGGACAAGCTTCTCCTTCGTCTTCTTCTTCTTCTTCTTCTTCTTCTTTTTATTTTTTATAACACTCGTTTCACTGTTATGACGGAAAGTTTTCGGAGATTCTCTTCTTAATCCTTTCATTCTCTGACTTGATTATTAATTATTCCGTCGTTTCACGAACAAAAAGTTCCTCTCAGGCACGTCTAAAAAGAAAGAAGGCAAAATATGGCTAAGTTTATTTTGATCCTATGCGATTTTGATTTCCTTTTCTATTGCGTGAAATAATGTTTGAATAGTCCCTTTCAAAATTTTGCCGAGAAATTTAAATTGAAACGACAAGAAGTCTTTTCTCTTGTGTCATAAAGTCAAAAGGAACCATTATCAGATGAGACATTTCTCATTTCTAATTTAGAAAATGTTCTTTCACGTACATTTTGTGGATTTGAAGATGTTGAGAATCCAATTGAAAAAGATATAAAATATAGCTGAAAAACAAGATACCGATTGGGTACTTGTCCGTTAATATTCATCGAAAAATGCAGAAAAAATTTTGAGATGACAACCATTATCGTACGTAAAATTCGGCCTTACAGCGTAAAAGGCGTTATAAAGTACTGTTCTCCTAGAGGATAGAAGCTTTACGCAATAAAGCATAAAGGCACCTCATTTACAAAGTTTTAACCAGTTTAACAAGGCAGCTGGCCAATCCAGGGAAAACACGCTATGAAATTTCAAGCTCGTTAAAAAGAATTTCGCACGTAACTCAAGCCTGCACCTCCTATATCATTCGCCCAAGTTTCTTGTATAGCCTTTTAACTTCTAACCGAAGGATATTCTCAATCAATTTGCTTTCATACCTTCTTTCGTCGTTTGTATTTCATTTTGAACAAATTTTCAAGTAATCAAAAAAATTCAGTACTCGTTTCTTCGCGTTAAAGTCATGGACGATTTTTGCAATATGTAGTTTGTACGCGTTTGCGTGTCAAGTATACAAAAGTTACTTCGTCTATCTTACTCCTTTTGACAAATTAATCCCTCGTTTCGTGGGAAAAGAAAGCTGTTGGGCAACTCGTCTTGAAAATGGAACGAAAATTCACGGAGATAATTGGACGTGCCCGTAGATTACACTGTCGGTTCCGTATTTCAAACGAGTACACCAAAGCGATTCACAAAGAGAAATCACATAGAAGTTTATCTGTATCGTGCAATTTTATCGTACAAACTCTTTTTCATTAATATTGAAATAACATAGCGTACCAATGATAAAAATATAACCAACTTTCGTTATGAATTCTGATTCACGGATTCGTTGCCATCTAATACGGAGTTTTCAAAAGCGACGCGTTTAAATCCCCTATCGATAAAAATGCCCGCAAATTCGCTTTCGCGCATGACCTAAATTACAGGTTAAATCCCTTCATTTTAAAGCATTCGGAAGCATTTTAATACCGCTTACAATTACTTGACCATTGTACAGCATTTGCCACCGGTTCGTTGTTTTCGCTTTTGTCCATTTCCCAATTTTTCACACTGCGCACAGTCTTGCCCCGACAGTGGCGCAGCTCGTGAATTCGGAAATGAAAAAAAAAAACATCATCGATGAACTCTTTCGCTTGATTAATTGACATTTTAGCCAATCACTGGAGAACATGGGGATGGAAATTCCGGGTCCGCGAGGGAAAAACATTAAAGCAAGCTAATGTATTGCGCACAATTACGTGTGCACATCCTGGCGGATGAGGAGTCTTTACTTGGGCTTATTTAATGAGAGCTCCCGGACGTGCAACTTTCTTGCTAATTAACATAATAAATCTAAAAAGTTATTACGCCTCTTCAAGTAGCTCGGCATACTTTTCATTGAATAAATATCTTCCGCTTGCCCTCTTTCTCTCGGAGGATAATCTTGGCAAGCTAACGGTTGCACGTCCCATTTACATTTACTAACAGTTTCTTCAAAGAATATTGTATTTCGTGCTTGACCTTCTCGAATTAATATCAACTGTTTTATCAACGCGTCCACAGAGAGGAAAATGCACGCTGACGTTGACTACGGGTTAGACTGGCATTTTCTTCGGCGTAACGCCCAAGTAGATAGTGTCTAGCATTAGTCGGACAGGCTTGCAGCAGCCATCCGCGCCAAATAATTTGGATGCCGAGCGCGAGCAAGCAGTAAACACAGCTGCGACGGCTACACATCGCTATGCCAGTTGACGCAGCCAGAGAGCTCACTTGTAAATCGTCGTGAGGCGTGTGCGAGGCACAAGTAGTCTTCCGCTACGTTGCGCGCGGCACAGAAGGTTAATAACGGCCACAATAGGCTATCGCAGGGTCGCATAGCCCGCGAGAGATACTTTCTCCGCTGGCCGTGCGACCGCTGCACGCGTGCGCGCGTACTGTGTGCATAGACAGCACCTCGGCGGAGGCGCGCGATGCATATTACATCGAGAAGCTTACACGCTCGAGTGAGAGTATAGGCGCAAGGATGACTCGCATTCGTATCCGCGGTATCGACGCTTGCACCCTTTTCTGAATAACCTGCGTCGTTCGTTTTTTGCCGATTTGTCATATCGACGATCATTCGCTATCGTTTCACCTGCATTTTTAGATAACATTTTTAGACTATTTTCACCGTGTGATCACACTATTCAATTAATTGAAGTACAAGTTATATTACGAGCTGTTATCGCACATTGGCTTCGCTGATTCCGTGCACGTTACCAAAATGTGTCCTAGTTAACAGACCGTTATTTGACTGTTGCACGGATGTGCAACATTAATTTAATATTCAAGCATATGTGAGTGCATCCAATTCCCTTTCGTTGAATCATTGTCTAAAATGCATTTGAAATAAAATTTCCTACGACAAATTGACCATGGAAGCCTTCTGGAACGATGTAAGAGTATTTATGATGCTAATGTTCAATTTGAAGATCAAGCTTTGTATTTTGCTTATAACAAAGTTCAAATATAAAAAAGAAATTAATAACAAACTACTTCGATCATGGAATTACAATGGTAATTAATGTTATTCGTCGCTTTGCGCATATCCGAAGATGTAAGTCATGAGCTTGTACAATTCGCTAATTGAAATACAGAGAGAGAGAGAGAGAGAGAGAGAGAAAAAGTATAGCATGACGAGTTAAAAGGGTGGCGTGATGAATTCGACAGTGTCATAGGAAATCAATTTTTCGCGATACATACATTCCGCACGATGGTAAATGTACGAGTCCGCGCGTGCTTCTGCCACTGTTGCCGCGATAAAGTGGATGGTGCGGGATTGCAATTGTGAAATTGCCGCGAGCGCCTCGGAAGAAAGGAAGTGACAATGCGATGCGTAAAAACAGTGTTGTTTACAACGTCGCTTCGTATGATACCAATCCGTTTTTATGGTCAATTTGCGGTTCGCGCGTGAGTTTTCACTTCCGTGTGCCTGCGAATTTTTTTTTTTTTCCTTTTTGTTCATACTTTCATTCGTGCATTTTGGTACGACGCCAAATAACGGTCAACTTTTTTTTT
This sequence comes from Phymastichus coffea, assembly GCF_024137745.1. Lineage (NCBI taxonomy): Eukaryota > Metazoa > Arthropoda > Insecta > Hymenoptera > Eulophidae > Phymastichus > Phymastichus coffea. The sequence continues at coordinate 172,884 of NW_026706992.1, forward strand.
GGCTCACTATTATTCCAACCTTTTTTCGGCTACCCGACAAAAGAAACAATCCCAGTATAGTGGCATCGTCGGTCTGGAGCATTTAGTTAACAACGTTTAAATAACTGCAATTTTTGAAATGACAATTTGATCGGCCGCCCGAACACGAGCATATATTGCGCTGCAATATCAAGTGCAATATTAAGTTTGACATCGACGTACGATCAAATTGATTGCAACTTGGCAAGCTATAGCGCGCCTCGTACGAAATTGCGATATGTGTATATCGATTGCTGCTTTGTACTCGCCATTATAGGATTGATCGCTTAAGATTCAAAGGCAATCGCAATATACTTCAATTTGCTTAATTTCGTAATATTTCCAACGCGCTTCAGCATCGTTTCGTACACTATTAGCACACTAAAATTTGTCCAAATAAATATATGCTTGTCAAAATATTATTGTTATTATAACATGGAAACTCATAATAACCTTAAAATGTAAACAGCACGAGAGCAAGCACAGTAATCAAATCGCTATCGTCATCGCCGGCTGACACCACCACGCACTACAAGTCGCCACCAGCACCGTTTAAAAAGCAAAGCAAGAATCAGAACAAAAGCAAACGAAACAAAAATAAAAATAAAAACAAAGACAAGGGCAAAATCACACAGACGAGGCACACGTTTGACGGTGGATAGCGTTAAAATCTGGCACTCGGCACCCAGATGCAACACACACTCGCGAAAGACGCGACGAGGATGCTTTGACACGTGAACGTGTAAGTGCGAGAATACGAGAGAGGCGCCTTATCGGCCACGCGTCCCTCGGCGCACGAACGTGCGTCCGCTAAGCTGCCGGCACGTCGACTGGGGCCACAGTCGCAGTAGTCGCGTGCAGCATCACTTTTCCGTAGCTTGCGCGCAAGCTCGCGAACCAACGCGCGCTCGCTTCCTCGACGCTGCGAGCGGCGTCTTATTCATAATTTATCGGCTGCTGGCTCGCTCGCGCGTTTGTATTTTTATAGCTGCAGGCGCCGTCGTCCCGTGGGCCGCCGAAATTACGTTTTTTCAAGCTCTCATCCAGTTGAAAGTGGGATACACTTTTCGATAAGAGTTCAAATCAATCAAATTAAATCATCTTTCACTCGTATAATTATCGATTCGACTGATGCTTTACTTTCTTGCAACATCAAGCCTGGCTCGGTCAAACGAAGTTATTTCAGTTATATTGTAATTAAGTTTATAGAGCGTTCTCGTGTGTTAGAGTGGTTTCGAGTATGGTTTCCCACAGTTGAGCTTGTCATAAGTTTCACATTAGTTATAAGTTACAGCGCGCTATATACACTCAACCTACCCTCAAGCTATTCCAATTAAATATCGTCAACTTCAACTTTTTCATTCAAAATAATTGATGAAAACTTGGCTTTTCTCTTACCAGAAACCAGGAATACATTGAAGAATTATAAAGTTATAAGTATTCGTGTAATTTTGGATGAACTAACGTTCCGCAGTGAGCCTTCGATGAATTGATTTGTGCGCGTTTACACAGGCTATATCGCGACCTTTCGTAATTCAAACCAGTGTCTTATAGATTTTTGCATTTATTTTCTTGGGCAAGAAACCCCGGCGTCTGACTCTTTTTATTCGTCCTCTCACCTTGCGAGCACTCGACGATATTCTCTTGCCATTTATCATCCCACTTCCACTTGAACGAAATCGTCGCGTATCAAGCCTTTGGCTCTCTCGGCTCAACTACTTTTTCTCCAACCGCGCTCCATTCTGAAATTCACTACACATCATCCCACAAGGCCCCCTCCCTCTCTCTCTTTTTTTCTCTCGTCCTCTCTCTGTCTCGTGTAGTCGTTCGGGAATATTCAAGAGATCGTCGAACGATGGGTCCTCGCCATAACCTACCCGTTATAGTGATTTTTTATAGCTTGTTAGCAACCTCGATTTACAACGTACTTCTCATCTACCGTTCTTTTGTTGTTGCCACGCGGCTCACATTTTTACGGTAGTTTAGCATTTTAGTTTACACTTTTTTATCACTTAACCCAGGACAGTATATTGTTAAATAATGAAGTTTTCACGTATTTTATGCGTTCACCCTTTTTGTGCTATCATTCAACTATGGAAAATCAAGTTTTTTAGGGAAAGCTTTTTCATGTCGAAATTTCAGCTCGTTTTCATTTTTTGATTCCACGTGAATATATTATTCAAAGGAATTTCTATTATGTTACATTTACACAGATTTTAAACGAACATTCCACTTTTTTTAGTTCTTTTCTTCGTAATTAAAAACTTTCAGAAACTTTAAACTGAAATTGTCTACTTTCTTAAAAATACAGCATTTAGAAAGTCTCGAACTATCTTCAAATATAATACTCATTCTAGGAAAATTGTTTTCTTTCTCTTTAAATCCGCCTTGCTTACATACTGTATCAAAGATGAGTCTTGAGTTACAAATAACAAGTAATTTTGATATATTTATTGAGAAAGAGAGAAATGCGAGATGAGATACGTATGCTAATTGCGATAATATCTGGAATTAATAAAGTACATTTTAAAGCTCTGCTCAAAGGTAAAAAAAATTGGTGTATTGCTATCTTGCTAATTTGATGTGGGCAGTAAGTTTAATCAAAATGTTTTCCAGTGTACGGTACTTTTCGGTAAAATATGTGACAACGAAAATACCGTAATATTCAAGTAGAATAAAACGTTTATAGTTTTGAAGCATTTATTGAAGAACTGTCTGTTATGAAAAATTCTTTCATAATAAATTTTATAAATGACAAAAGTTTATGAATCCCTTTTATTTTTTAGCAATATTTTAATCAATGAACGTTCCATTTTTCTAAAACAATGAAATATTTCGTAAGAATGTAACATCGATAGGTCTCATTTATTATTGGCATATCTTGCAATTGTTTCGTCATATTCGTATGTTCCCCGTTGGCATTTTGCTTTGTTCGTCTTTTCCCTTTGCAGATTAAGAGCTATTTTCAATAGTTATTTAACTTGTAAGCTTTATAAAAGACAATTTGATTATGCTTTTCAACAATCACATCACAGGGTACTTAATCGTCCATACAATTTTCTAAACTTAATAACGGATAATTTAAAATAGTAAAAAAACACCAAATCTAATTCTCTTGTTAAGTAAGCAAAATAAAAAAAACGAATTTCCTATTCAGTTAATTTTACAACTGTTCTATACGATCATTTCAGATCTACGTAGTACATATACAATATTGTACGTAGAGAACTCTCGACGAGCTACGGAGTTACGAGTACGTACAAATTGTATCTTACATACAATGACGCACGTAAAAAGAGAAGCGATGCGTTGGTAAAGGCTTAATTGTCCTGCGAGGACAGTGCAGGACGCAGACGACCGCTTAATACACAGAACGCTAGAGAAGCCGGATTACAAGACCAGCTTAGACGAATCTATGGCAGCACTAGAACTTACACAAGGATCAGTCGATATCTGGATGAACCCTCAATTTGGTTATACGGTTATACAGAAAAGGAAGATGGTTCCCTAATGACAATTGTCGTTTATATCCAAATTTTGTTTTCTCGGATAAACATTTCTCGGACTTGTTTCTCTCTTTGTTTTAAGATCGACTTCTCTCAAAAAATACTTTTCATTAGATTGCCTTCGAACTTTATAAATCGGATTTTTTTTCATTATCCACACACGGGAAAAGGATTTAGCATCGGTAACAACACTTTAAATCGAAAGTTTAACTTCAAAGTTTACATTTTCAACACGCGTAAAATGGGCTTAAAATAGTTTTCGCGGTAAATTTCTTTCGATTCTAGACTCAATTAAAAAAAAAATTTGTTGTAGAAATCATATTTTATTCTGAAAATCATGAGGAATCAAATAAAGTAATAAAAAATGTGAATACTGCTATTCATATTTAAACGCTTAAAATTTATAGGTATTAAGATTTTTCTCACCAATGTACATTCAATCTGTATTAAATTTAATGATATACTATGTTAGCAATTTTTTTTCAACGTTTCGAAGTAGTTGAATCACCACAAACTTCTCTCCAATGTTTGATTTTTGTAATTAATTTAATTTAATTAATTTAATTAATTTAATTTTAGTTATGGAAAGTAACAGATTGAAGCTATAATTTAAGCGATTTTCACTTGATGCGCAATAATGTAAAAATCTTGAAAAGAAGTTTCCGAAAACTTTACTAATGCTCGTCAGCATTTCTGGTTTCTACATACCTTAAATTTTAGTGTGCTATCGATGTCAATGGAAGACCGTTATGATGAATCACAAAGTAAGCCAACATAAAAGCCATTGGAACATTAATTAATCAATAAGTATTACACGGAAAAGCGCATCGATTTTGAGGCAGGATACAGAATTAATTTTAACTTTGTTCAATGGTGTACAAAATCTATCTGAGGCTTTCGAAGCACGAATAATTACGTGCATGCGCGGGACATAAGAGTATTGAGCGAAAGGTATTAGAGCCATTACGAAAGCCGACTACGAGCTAATCTTAATTAATTGATGCACAATAAGGTATCGCGGCATATAGAGGCAACGCAAGTACACTTCTGTGATCGCATACATAAATCGTCCGAACGATCGCGGATACACGCGACGTTATAATTTCTTGGAAGTAAAAACGCCTTTCGCTTGTCATCTGCTTTGCATTTTTTAAATTATTCTCGCTTTTCAGTTCAGCTGGTTTCACTTGAGAGGTGAAAAAGAAAACGGAAATGCTGTTTTGAAATTCTTGCAGTCAGCTGTCTTTCTGCAGCTTATTGGAAAATGAAAAAGACTTTCGTAACCTATTTTCACAGCGTTATATTGGCGTGCTTTTGCCGTGTAAATTGCTTTCGCACTGCAAACGTTAGTAATGAACTTATCTTCTAAAACTGCGGCGGGTTACCATTTCGCTCGTCAATTTGACATTTTGGAAATTGAATTTCGCGATGACAAGCAGACGAACAGAGGGAAAAAGCGCGCGGCGACTTGGTCCGTAATTGTCCGGGCATCCGCGCGCTCATTTCCCGCGAGCGCCTTGAATTACAATCCGACGATAATCAAAGAGCCTCCATCCTCGTGACGTTTTCTTAAATTGCCAGAGACAGGGCCGTTACGTGCTTTTGACAAAGCGACGAACGTCTTTTGCAATTCTCGCGACTTGACGTGCCGAGCCTTATGAAAACGGCATATCGACCGTGGACTGGCGTATTTCTCAAAAGAGATATCTGCATCCGCTGTAAATGGCAGTTGCACTTTTTTCGACGCTGACCCTTTCGTCGTGCTTATCGACTTTTCGTCCTCTGACTTTATCATAAAGAACTACTTTTTCGTCATTTCGTTGCACCGTATTTGCTGCAAAGTCTCTATCACGGAAAAGCTCGAATTGTCATCTTTTGCGCGCATACCGAAAAGTAAATCGAAAAGCAAGTTTTAGCTCTGCTGCCTATTTGTTATTCGATATTTTATGACTGTATTTTACCTGAAATTACCGAGTCTCACTTTTCGTTATATATGCGCTCGAGCATTTTGGACTTTTGTAATAAAAATAATCAAACTTTTGCTTTTTCGATAAATTTCCTTTGGCATCTGAAATAACAATGTACTTTACGTAGTGCGAGCTTCTGTAATTTGATTGCGCCTGATGTTTCGAGCGAAAAATCATTACAAATCTGTTATCATGCGGACATTTTTTAAACGATAGATAAAACAACTCCTAGTCTCGAAAAATATTGTAAACAATGAAAAATTCCCAGTACATTTAACTATTTAATACTCAATTGCTTAAATTTAACTAGTAATGAAATCTAATCGTTATAATAATTTACCTACACTGTAAAACGTATATTCAAAAAGCTTGTTCCGTTGAGTAGCCAGCGAAATAAAGAAATAACGTACTATTCATTATAACGTGTTAATTTAACAACTTTTAGCAGGTGCAAAATATAACAACATAATTGGTAGTTTTACTATCATCTGACTCTATACATAAATAACTGTTGTAATGCATCGCTTTCAGAGATGTTAATAACATATGTTTACGCGATTGTTGCCGGTCGTGCTGACAATGTTGTTCATAATGCTGATAAGTTAAACATTGATTAGTATTAAATAACATTTAACAATATTATTTACGCAGATAAACGTATTGAAAGATCTAATATTCTTCGGAGTATTATCGGTAATTACTAGAATAATTATTACATAAAATCAATGTTGATAAAGAAATGTTCGACAACGTATGGGTGTAGTTGTCTATTGTAACAGGCGAGGATTTTTGAATAAGCGACTTTTCTACGATCGCTAACTACCACGTTGCAAGGAGGGTAACCGACGTCTTGGTGCTGCTGCAGCAAGTCCTGGCTGCGAGCTGAAAGGGCATGAAACTAAACTTTCGTCGGCGCAACGGTTCGGCATATCGGGCCAGCGGTCAGCACGCTGGGATTCAGTCCAGTCAGTCAGCAATGCTATACGGTTAAGATCCAAATGTATGTAGTATATTACAAGAAAATCAAAGAAGCGACGGTTACTTGCAAACTACGCGCGAGAGAGAAATAAAGAGCGCGGACGCCGCCAGCTATCAATGCACGGGTAGATTATCTCTTATTTGAACGCTGGTGGGTTGCATCGATCAGACGCGATCCCGGAAACTGGTATATCCGCTGAGGGTTGAAAGCGGCGTGTCGCTCGCGGTCGTCGCGCCTCTTCAGCTCCCGAAGCGCTGACCAATCCCCATTGAATCTGCACCGGATCGCAGCTCCTTCCGGGCGTCGCTCTTCGCAAGTCCTTAATGAGTGTACGTTCGTCTTTCCCTTTTACACGATCCATTCTCTTTCGCTGAGGTCATACTTTCTCGCATCTTCGTTCGCTTGGACAAATATTCCCTCAAACGCAATTAATGTATTAATTAACCCGTCGCTCGCTGCACTATACTCTTTTTAAATATATTTTTGAACGTTGAAATTTAGCAAGAAAACCTTGAGTGTCCATGTCTAAGCATAATATCAATAAGAAGTCAATAAACTTCCTTGAGGCTCTCGACGAGTCAGGCAGCTCTGGACAAAGAAAGACAATTCTCGCGAGCGTCTCCTTACATGCAATGACGCACATTTTTCAGCAGCGTGTGGAAAGCGAAAAGGAATAATGGGAGTCGCGCTCGAGATTTCGCGCGAGAGCAGCCGACGAATGTAGTTCACGTAATGCGAGCAACGCGCTGAAACATTTTGCAAAGTAAGGGTGGGCGCGACCAAACGCACGCGAAAACGAGGAAAGAGAAGGGCGAAGTTGCGCAAAAAAAAACGAAGAAACCAAAATAAAGTTATAGAGGCGTCGACGACAAAACGAGCGCGGCATTATCTTGGGCGTCACCTTCGTCGCGAGAGCGCGCATGGCGCAGTCAACGCCTTAAATCAACGCGACTGCTTGCCGTCGTACAAAAGGAAAGCCTGACAAACAAGTGCGCGCAGTGTGAAGCGATGCTAATCCCACGCGGCGACCGCGTCCTGAGACGTCGCTTTCATTCCCGACAACGTTGCCACAAATCATCGCAATGTTTATGCTTCGCTTGGATTTATTGTTATTCAACTTTTTCGTTCGACCAAGATCTTTCACGAGCAACTTGATAAATCGTGAAGTTCACACAACTCGTGCAGTACGGTTTGTTTCGTCGCGAACAGATTATCCCAGAGGAGATTCGAAAAAAGAAATGTTTGAAGAACATTTGCCGGAAGCGTCGCTCCAGTGAAGTTTTCCAAACGCAATTAAGAAGCATGTAGTTCAATTTGGCAATCGGCAACGACGGAGCTTCTTACTCGTGCTAATTCTTGTGGCACCGTACACGCTGAAAATTAATAATATATAGCATTCGTTCGATGAAAGCTATAAACTTTGAATTATTAAAATTGATTTCACGTGCCACATGCCGAATTTCCATAGGCCGTAGACTTGCGTTTGTAGGTAAGTTGTTTTTTATTAAATTTGGAAGAGGGGCTGTAAAGTGCTGGTGGAATTATTCAGAGTAAGTGATCCTCCTCCGTTAAATTTGTCTTGTAATAGAAAGGATCGCACAGCGCATGCCAATTACAAGATGAATTTCAGATAGAATCGCTGTGCTGTGTAGAGAAAGTAAAATTGTTTGCCCGTAGGTTACAATACCCTGTCCTGCATATCTTTGGAGTATTCCCTATTTTTATTCGGTTAGAAAAATATTATTCGTGGCTATGATTGTACCCTCTATAGGTAGCAGAAAAACTTCTCTCTAATAGCAGTGGCTTTTGGAGAGTTTTCTGGCACACCGTCATTTTTTACTTGTGATTTTGTTGGATCTTTACAAGGTAGATATGTGTTCGTAATCGTTGTTATCTTTTCATGCTTAATTATAATTATAAGGGACTATCTTTTATTTGATAAAATCATCAATTTATACGATGAGATCTATGTATTTGAGGTATTTTATTGGAAAAAATTAACTTCTTAGATTGACCGCGTACTCAATGTAAGGACATTTTTATAGTGGTTGCGTGTCTCTGAGAGTTACTTTTCTACCAAAATACAGTCTGCAAATATGTCTTAGTTCTAGGGTATTTCAATCCTACCATAAAAACTTAATGTTGATTTCTTACAAAAAACTATTCAGTTTAATAATAATAAATTCATTATTTTTTCCAGACGTTGATAAAAAAAATTGTCGATGAAAATATTCGAACGGGAACAGGTAATTTTATTTCGCCAGAATTTGCGGCCTCCTCCATAAAAATTCATCATTTTTAAAGTGGAATAATAAATGTAAAAATGACGATACTTATAGATTTGGAAAAAATAGTAATAGGATCTACAAACATTCACCTGGAATAATCCATGATCAGAAATTAATCCTCCATATAGGGACATCGTTAAAAAAATACGTTAACAAAAAATTGAGTGAGTCGACTCGCCTTTCCGAATGTGGCCAAATATACATTAGGCTCTCAAAGGTCCCAAGAGCGCGAAGCTCGGGGAAAATATAACGAGGAGGTTGTAGACCTTTGGCGGAGCCTCGTCGTCCGCGTTGCCAGCGGGATCTCGACGAGCAGCCCGCAGGCTTCGTTAACAACGCGTCCGCTATCGATATATGCATATATATAGACATGCAACGGGCTGTTGCCGCTGCTGCTGCTGCTTTCCACTATACGCACGTTTTGCCCTCCAATGTTGTTGCTGGCACGTTCAGCGCTAATAATTTCACGTTCGCTCGCATTGGCCCAAAGAGAGCCAGGCACTTGCGCTCGCAATTACGCGCACGACAATGCCGCGCAGCGTCGATCGCAATTGCTTCGTAAATTTTATGGACTGCCTTTAATGACGCGCCATGATTGACGGGCTTATCGATGCCAAAGATCCCACGGCACGAAAATCAAACTAGCTTGCTTGCTGGGCACCAAAGGGCAATGGAATCTGACAGATGTTAGATTGATCGCCAAACAACAATAGAAGTAGTGTATATTGATTGGACACGCCGTGGCGTTTGTCCCACATGAAACGAAAGCGATCGACTGCAAGTGATTTCGCTCACTGGTTACGCAGTTAATGACACGGGAGGATTATATATCGTGCATGCATGAATATGAGGTCATGAGACCGCAAACGATAACGATTCGAGCAGTTAATTTGCTCGCTCGTTAATTAATGTTTTATCGCGGCTTATTTGGCTTTTCTTTCTTCGGTCGAGCAACGCGCTTTGATAATTCACATTGCCCATCAGCGTCCGGGAGCGCAAATCGGCATTGTCCGCGGCAATTAATCGTTTTTCTCTTTTGCTGGCGAGATTTGCATTTGGCGGCGCACGACAGCAATGAAGGCTCGCGCACTCGCCGGATTATCTACTTTAATGTCGTTACCCCCGTCGGCGTGTCCCAGAGCTGCGAGATGAGACCTTAATAGACATGAGCACACAGCCCATGCTCATCCTTCACCTATGCCCCTCTGCGCATTTCCCTTAGCGAAGCTTGCGTCAAAATTATCCCCGGGATATCGAGTTAACAGATCATCCTAAATGTACGCGTCGAGTCCCATTGATTGCAAGTCTGTCTGCCTGCCTGCGCTTTGAGGAGCTTAACCCTTTTCCTCCCAAATAACACAAATTTTTTCTCAACTTTCATCCTCATATCTTTTAATGAAAAAATCGTATGAAAAATTTATCAAGCATCATATCTTGTAGATTTTGACCTCCTCTTTCGAATGCCGTTGACAAAATTTACCTAAATTGTAAGCCGGACACGTTATAGGCCGGTTTTCCGGAAAATTCACAAATTTTTCGCGTTTTTTTTTCTAAAAAAAGTATATTTTGAAATGGAAAAACTTTGCACACACCATTGGAAACACTGTTATCGGTGTTATAGATGTCTTTTCTTTCAAATGCCGTTAGATTTTTTCCAAAATTCAAAATGGCGAACACAAAATGGCGTTCGAAAGGAAAAATTTTTTTTTTAATCTTGACGAATTTTTTCCTCCAAAACTATCAAGTTTAGTGAAAAATTTCTAAGAACAAAGATGTCTTAAAATTAGTCAAGAAATACTCTTAAATTTTTTCAGATTTTTTTACAGCGAATTTGGAAATTTCGATTTTCCGATTTTCCACGAATTCGAAAATTAACTCGGAAAATTCTGAAAAAATTGAGAGTACTCCTTGGTAAATTTTAAGACTCTTTTGTTATTATGAATTTTTTTATCGAGTCAATAGTTTTTGAGTAAAAAATTAATCAATTTTATTCCTAGTATACATTTTTTTCAAATTGGCTTCACAAAATTTAAAAAAATTTCAAGTCTAACGATTATTTTTTTTTGCTACCCTCGCTAACAGTCGATTTTCCTGATCGCGACGCGATAGGAGAGCTTTAGGCGAGAGAGTTAATTTTCGAATTTTTGAAAATCGGAAAATCGAAATTTACAAATTTGCCGTAAAAAAATCTGAAAAAATTTGAGAGTATTTCTTGACTAATTTTAAGACATTTTTGTTCTTAGAAATTTTTCACTAAACTTGATAGTTTTGGAGAAAAAAATTCATCAAGTTTAAAAAAAAAATTTTTCTTTCGAACGCCATTGTATGTTCGCCATTTTAAATTTCGGAAAAAATCCAACGGCATTTGAAAGAAAACACATCTATAACACCGATAACAGTGTTTCCAATGGTGTGTGCAAACTTTTTCCATTTCAAAATATACTTTTTTTAGAAAAAAAAACGCAAAAAATTTGTGAATTTTCCGGAAAACCGGCCTATAACGTTTCCGGCTTACAATTTAGGTAAATTTTGTGAACGGCATTCGAAAGAGGAGGTCAAAATCTACAAGATGTGATGCTTGATAAATTTTTCATACGATTTTTTTATTAAAAGATATGAGGATGAAAGTTAAGAAAAAATTTGTGTTATTTGGGAGGTAAAGGGTTAATTTGTCAGTGTCCACTTTAGCTTTCATAACTTTTATCCTAGAATTTCAATTTTATCTTTGCTCCAATCATCCTCTTCGAATTGCAAAATTTCTTTTTTAGATTTATCTCTTATAGGGAGTTTTATTAGTCCGGTTAAGGAGTAACGTTAAAACTTTTGACTTTTGTTGTACAGAAAATATAGTTTTATTAGTGCGCATTCTAAATAACTTCATTAAACTAAACAAATAATGATAAAGTTTCTTGACTAATTGTTTCAACCTGACCATGGTTTCTTTTAATCCTGAAGCATCTCCACTGAAAATAAATATACAAATTTTGTACACAATATGTGCGAAATTTGTTCAAGGATATATTTGTACAAACCTTGTACAATATTTGTACAGAGTTCGTTCAAATTTTGTATATATCTTTTCCGCTACGAGTTTTGTACAAGTTTTATACAAATTTTATATGCACGACTGTTGTACTTATTAATCGACTTTTTTCTACAAAGTGAATAAATAAATAATACACACAAATAAAAGAAAATATCGATCTAACCAAGATTTGAATCCGAGATCTTCATGTCAGCAGACTTGTTCTGTACCACTTTGCTACCGATAACTGTCCAATGTCCATATGCACGGCTTTTTATACTATATTATATGGTTTATAAAAATTGCTTATAAATTATTCGATTGTATTCAATGAACTGTATTTTGATTGATAATAACGATACATAACACATGGATCAATAAGTCCCGAGACTAACCCAGAGATGGCGCTCGTAGTAAACCAGTAACCACGTCTTTCTAGAGTACTAACCTTTGCTTGAAACGTGTCAAAATTTTAAGTCGATCGGTCCAGAAATAGCTGAGTTATCGAGGTTGGAGTAAAGTCGTTTTGTAGTTTGTTTAAAAAATGGAAAAAACCGAGTTTCGTGTTCTGATAAAACATTGTTTTTTAATGGGTAAAAACACTGTGCAAGCGAAACAATGGATTGAAAAATGTTACCCGGACTCTTGTCCATCAAAAGCAACGATTTGTCGGTGATTTGCCGAGTTTAAACGTGGTCGTACCGACACAAATGACGCGGAACGCTCGGGTAGACCTGTGGAAGCCGTTACACCGGAAAATGTGAGTGAAGTGACAAAAATTATAATGAAAGATCGTAAAGTGAAGCTCCGTGAGATTGCTGAGATGACACAGATATCATATGGAAGTGTATTTACTATCCTTCATGAAAAATTGAGCATGAAAAAGGTTTTTTCCAAGTGGGTGCCGCGATTGCTTTCGATGGAACAAAAACAGCAACGAGTCGATGATTCAGAAAGCTGTTTATCGCTATTTACTCGCAACAAAAAAGATTTCTTGCATCGTTACGTGACCATGGACGAAACATGGATACATTACTACACTCCAGAGTCGAAGCGGCAGTCATCTGAGTGGCGCACAGCTTGCGAAAGCCGTCCGAAACGTCCGAAAACGCAGTAGTCAGCTGGCAAAGTCATGGCGTTAGTTTTTTGGGATACGCATGGCGTGATTTTCATTGACTACCTCGAAAAAGGTAAATCGATCAACAGTGATTATTATATTGACTTACTGGTGCGTTTGAAGGAGGAAATCGCAAAAAAACGACCGCACATGCAGAGAAAAAAAATCCTTTTTCACCAAGACAATGCACCCTGCCACAAGTCGATGAAAATAATGGCAAAACTGAACGAATTGGGCTTTGATCTGCTTCCCCACTCCCCATACTCGCCAGATTTAGCCCCCAGTGACTACTGGCTCTTTGCTGATATTAAAAAAATGCTCCAGGGAAAAAGATTTGGCTCAAATGAGGAGGTCATCGCTGAAACTGAAGCTTATTTTGAAGCGAAAGATAAATTTTTTTATAAACATGGTATTGAAAAATTGGAAAAGCGTTGGAACCATTGTATCACCTTAAAAGGTGATTATGTTGATGAATGAAAAAAAATGTTGCAAAAAAAATGTTTTCATTGTTAGTCTCAGGACTTACTGATCCATGTGTTATAAATTTAACAAAAAAATATAAATAAACAAAAAAATATAAATAAACAAAAATTGAATGTATCATGGAATAATTCAACAATTTTTAGGTCATGTGTAAAATAAATTAAAATTAGTAAGTACCATAACAGTCATCGGTAGCAAAGTGACAAAATACAAGTCTAGGTGATCTTCGGGTTTAAATCTCAATCTGGTCCGTTATTTTCTTTTATTTCCCGTATATAGTTCATTTTCTATAGAATATTATCTACAATATGCGTGTATTATTTATTTATTTAATTTGTAGGAAAAATCGATTATTGAGTACAAAATTTATACCAATTTTGTGCAAATTTGGTATACATTTTATCGGAAAAGTTCGTAGATAGTATTATACGAATATTTATACAAGATTTTGTATATATTTTCATACAAATTTCATACATAATATTCAGTAAAAAATTCGTATACTTATATTCAGTGGGGATTGTGTATATATAACTAAATTAAGAGAGACAATGCGAGTTTTACGAGCAATAAGCATGCGAGAGTCGTCAGCTATTGGAATTAATAAAGTTCGCATTAACGTCCCTGTCGGTTGTTGCCGCAAACCGTGAGACTAAACTAGTAATAATAACCACCATATAAAGTACTGTGTTTATAAGTAAGTGATATCACCAATATTTGTATTAAAAATATAATATTATAGTATAATTTTACGATAATGTTTATTGTGATTGATGTTTTTTTTATCTCTATCATCTTTGTCAAAAATTGAAGGTTATTGTGCCGTAAACGAATAGGAGAAATTAATGTAAATTTGCGGTTTTTGTTTAGGTTATAAACATAAATACAACAATGCTTGACCACGATGAGTTGTTGCGATTTGAAAATTGCATAGAATCTTGTAAAATTTTTGAAAAGAGCAAAGGGTTGTTTCATATGAAACATATATTAAAATAGTATATGTTGATAATAGAAGAGGTGGTACAACAAAATTCCTTGCATTTTGCATTAGAGCACATGGATTGAATAATCCGGAAAAATTATTAATATGATTTGTAAATGTCCTTCTGGGGAGAGTGAAAAGTGTAAGCACATAATGTTTGTTGTTCTACCTTGAAGATTCAGTATAATTGTGATTTGTACTTTAATATATATGGGACGATCCATGTCAACCGGATCACTGCTGTGTCCAAAATTTGATGTGACCAAAAAAATCGTGCAACGACTCATTTTAAAGCTTAGGATATCTACTTTCTGATGCTGTGTGCTCCTTTGCAAAATCCAACATGGCGGCTCCAATATGGCGGCTACAAGAGACAAACTCGTAAACAAAAAATTTAATTTTTCAAATTTTTAGTAATAAATGTTAAAAAAATTAATATTTCATATTTTTTTATGAAAATCTGGCTCATTTCCTCCAAAAAAGTAACAGAGACCATTTGAATTTTTGTAAAAGATCTTGGGAAGTTTTTTAATTTTTCAAACAATCCGATAAATCCAAAAAGCAAAAAATCGCTCAAAGGAATTCGAAAAAATTCACACTTATGTTTTGATGAATTTCAAGCAATTTTGTTCCTTAAATTTTTTTTCCAAAGTCATTTCCTTTTGAGTAAAAAAATCGCAAAGTTTTTTATTTTTGAAAATTTTCAAAAAATTATAACTTTTTTATTTTTTATTTTAGCGAAAATGGTCTCTGTTACTTTTTTGTAGGAAATGAGCCAGATTTTCATAAAAAAATATGAAATATTAATTTTTTTAACATTTATTACTAAAAATTTGAAAAATTAAATTTTTTGTTTACGAGTTTGTCTCTTGTAGCCGCCATATTGGAGCCGCCATGTTGGATTTTGCAAAGGCGCACACAGCATCAGAAAGTAGATATCCTAAGCTTTAAAATGAGTCGTTGCACGATTTTTTTGGTCACATCAAATTTTGGACACAGCAGTGATCCGGTTGACATGGATCGTCCCATATACAATCTGTCTTATCAATTCCTGTACTAATGTTGAATGTTACTGGAAAATATCGTATCAATTATTGAAAAATAATGACCTAACCCGATTGGAAAAACATGAGTGTTTCTCTAATCTTTAGGAGATTAAATAAAAATTATTTGCAAACAAGCAATCTCCTTTAGGTAGACACATGTTAGTCATGATATATTTGTGCAATGAACTTGTAGGTTGAAAATAACTTTAATTGATGGTATTTTTTTATTGTATTTTTATCTAATATTTTGTATTTTTATGTTTTTCAATAAAGTCAACAAAAAATCAGTTATATAACTATACTTTTATAGAGAATCTCTTGAGATTAATCAATTCTTTTATGTAAAAATATGTATTTAAATTCATAAAAATCTTATGTTTGATTTTCAAATTATTAATATTTCTTCATCAATTTACTTTTTGGAGTTGGATGACATTTTGCTCTGAGCCTTGAATAACCTTGGATAAATATTGAACCAGCCGGACTTATTAAAATTTTATGTATTATATATAATGAAAAATCTTTTTATTTAAAAAAATTATCTAAAATCCTATTGTCACCATTTAGCTTTTGTTACAAATTATTTTTATAACGGTCAAATACAGATGTTGTAGAAATATGTATAAAAACTAAAATATCAAAGAAAGACTGGAGAAAAGAGAGACAATTCAGAATAACAGTTTCCATGTGTTACTCTATACATACATATGTTGATAATAAAATGACAGTTTGGAATAGTAAAGTTGACAAACATTTTTGTTTAAAAAGTACTAGTACCTCAGTCATAAAGTGTGGTGACAATGAACTCAAAGCTTTGCAAGCTTAGGAATCTCAAAATCAAGTGAAAGAATATACAAGTGACTTGGTAATATGTATAGAGAATTCTTGACTTAAATATTCACATTATGGAGTCATTACAGATAATAATAAACCAATTAAATTAATTAATATCCAGTCAAAGATAAAAATGTTACTGCCATTACAATGTTGCCAAATCTGAATTATTTTATCAAGTCAGAAGATAACATCTACAAGTTTAAAGAGAAACATATTTACTACGGACAAGTACAATTACAAATGGTTATGTTGAACGTTGTGTCAACCAATTTCATAATTTATTTCTCATTTGATAATACTTTACAGATTATTAGTGTAAAGTTTGATGCCAAATTTGTTGTTATTAGTAAATATCAATTATTAGTAAATATCAGATACATTATGTATGTTTGTAAGAAAATTTGTCTTCTGAAAAAATAAAAAAATAAAATGTTTAAGTAAGAACTGCAAACTGGTTGTTGGAAACATTACTTAAATAAATATTCTTATAATAAATTTAACACTTATTTATGTTTATTTGTGTCGTTTATAAATTTATTGTCTTTAAAAATAGGTGCTCCTAAATTTACTAAGCTGCAAGCAATTATAAATATTTTTTCTGCTCTTGGAAGCAACCCATTACACATTTTATCACGTAATACTTCTAACTCCTTGATTCTTTGATTGGCGTGTTTTACGTGTACACGCGCACAAGCAATAAATGAGTATTCTAAAGCTTCTCCCATAAATTACACCTTATCTTTTAAAAAAGAGAGTCTGATTAAAACAATGTCTTTTTGTTCAGACAAGTCGTCGACTAAAATCTACGATCAAATACGAGTGCATCTTTTTTTTTTTCAGAGATCTATTAAACCGCTCTGTCTAAAAATAGATGAGTCGGAAACTCTTCCCCCATATACCTTACTAACAAAACTTATTTAAACCATTAGCTGGCATAAATTTTGCAATGCATCGAGAATTATACTGTTACGAATGCGATTTATAATATCGAATTCGTACGTTTGTATTCACGGCAACATCAGAATAAATATTTTTGTTGTTGTTTAGTTAGTTGACGTAACAATACTGTGAAAATGTAATGATTTGACAATAAATAACAATAAATAACAACATAACTTTCCAGAGATTTGAATTGCTACCTCCGTACAATCTATAACAGCTCTAATGCTGTTATCTTTTTCAAAACAACTTGGTATATTTTTCAATACTTCAGTTTTTTCGGCAAGACAATAGCATACTTTCGAATCGCGCTTAGTACGTCAATGATAGAATTAACGTTATTTATAATAATTTTTCTTTTGCACTTTTGAAATATAACAGCTAAGAAATAATAACTAACATTTTGTTTTAATTTCATCATAGTTAAAATCACTTTTTCTGTGATAAACAATTTGCTATTATTTTGTTATTTACCTGAACCATATCTACTAATTCGGTCAAATCATTTAAAAACTGTCACGTCAGGAATACCTGTTAATATACTTCAAATCGGTATCTTCTTTATCAAGTCTGTAAATGCTGCAAATGAAGAACTAGCCTCCGTTGAAATCTTCGGCGGAGCTTGCGCCACAAATTCCATTGCATTAGCATTAATACGGATAGATTTCAATTGATCTACAAGCTCTACAGTCTCCAGCTCAGTTTGAATGCTTACGTCTGCCATATTGCATTTTATTGCAGACGGCGTAGTTTCAGAAATATAAACATCGATGACATTCTCAGCACGGTTATCGTAAAGATCACATTAACATCTTTTATCAAGGTCAGATAATTTTTCATTATTAATATCTCCAGGCTGTAGAATATTACTGGTATCTCGTGCGTTCTCTTTATCAATTATTTCGCAACCATTACAATTTTTACTCTGTTTCCATTTTTTTAGCGTTCTATAAAAATCCTATCTTTTCTTTCTTTTCTTTTTATATTAGATTCAAATCTAAACTTTGTCCAGTAAAAATAAAGAAACATCATTTTGTTTTCATTTCCGCCATCTACTTCAATATACAAATTTTTTTCTGATAATTAGTAGTTCTATTTACTTTGTTCATTAGACTTAACTACCTGTGTCAAAAAAATTTTCAGAACCAAAATATTCTAAGTACCCTGTAAATATATGCTTAACCTCTCCTTTGATTCTTAAGGATTTTAGTTATAAAAACCTTAAATTTACTTTTTCAATATTCCTAAAAATATTTTTTCTAGGAATATATTTGGCAGCTGAAGGAACTGTGGAAGCTTAAGTTGCTACTGTTGAATGGTCTCGAATTGCAATTATTGACGCAGCAACAACTTTTAGACTTATTTTTTCTTTCCATGCCAATTATGATGAAATTGGAATATATGGAGGCATTAAGTTGCAATTAAAAATGATAATTAAAATATAACTAAGATAACCAACTTTCTGTTTATGTAAGAACGCGAATAGCAGAGCTTAGTGTCCTTGTCTCAAGGCTTGCGGTAACGACCGACAGGGACACTGATACGATTATTGTCAATTCTGAATTTCTAAATCCTAATATAGGAGTGAGAAATTTGCGGAAATTCTGATGCGACATATAAAAGGATTCCTTTTACTTAACATGTACTTAACATAAGGATTGACTGTAAGGTCAAGGCGAACTGTAAGGGGAACGCCATGAAGAAGTTCGGGAGAGAGCAGATTTGGGCTGACTGCCTTCAGCCGCCGGTTACCACTCTTAGCGATGTCTCCCGCTGAGAGTTCGAATAAATAATTATTGTATACCCTTAAAATTGTCTGAGAGTTTATTTGGCATGCTCCCATTCCTACGGCATATACTATGTTACCACTCTCTTCTCTCATATACACGGAACATTTTATGTAAACTTCATTGACCTAAACTTAAATACGTCAAGGTGAGTAATGTTTAATTTTGTGATCAAGAAGATAAATAATATAAAATTCGTTAAGACTAACACTAGAATGAAAAAAGTTGTGCTAATATTGAACAAGCAACTGTAATGGTTATGGAAACGTTAACCTTGATAGAACTAATTTTTGTAGCGAATACTGAATGTGTAAAAGAATTATCGCATTTGCTAGAGTAACTATGCTGAATAAAATTGTTCAATCGGATATAGCAACTGATTAGGTTTCAAACTGAAATAAAATTCAATGTGATTTATTCATCTGCTTTGAAGTTGAAATTTTTTATCTTTTCAGCTGTTAAATTATAATAAGAATCCAATATAGTGAGTAATAAAATTTCTTTTGTATTATATTTATGGCGATTGAGTATTTTTTCATTTGAAAATTTGACTAATATTTAATTATAATAATTAATTAAAAAGTAGAAACCAAAATACTAATGATATTTATTACAAGTAGAATAATAAAATTGATCCTTTGTCCCTTATTTTATTAAGTTTCAACAATCGTAAATGCTATTTGTATGTGTAAACAAAAATCTATTTTTGTAAAACGAATTCCATCTATAAGAAATGTCAAGAAACAGATTCTCTTTTACCCATAGATAAGCTCCTGCGTAAAGATCAGCTATTACCAACTGCTGGTATTATATTCAAATAGTATATAATTTATCCACTATTGTTTACCGTGGCGCATTGACGTAACCTTCATTTTGATGACTATTCTGTTGTTGCCAGTTATTGCTGATTAATAATTGTTTATAATTATTCATTCAGTTATAAAAATTTTTTCAACGTAAGTATACACATTTGTTCATACATTTTTTGACTATATAAACCTATAGTTTAGGTAACTAATGAATTCTGATATAAAAATATCGATGACTTACATTTTCCAATTTTTTTAGAAAATGTCCAAACGTAAATATAATGAATACGACGATTCGGATGTAACAAATTTTGGAGTGAAACTAGATATAGATGATGCAAAAGCTGCTTTCAAAAATTCATTGGATTCTGATGAATCAGATGATGAAGAAGCAGAAGAACGATACAATGTTATGACAGAAAGGGATATGAATACTTTTATAAATACAAAAGGAGGTATATATATACACATAAATATTACAATAGTTTATTAAACACATATCAACATAGTCATATTGAAGAATCATGTAAAAATATCTTGAGCTTATTATTTTTTTGATGACACTCATGGAATTATGCTAATTTAGGAAAAGGTGAAGAAAGGTTAAGACATTACAATATTCAACATCCTAAAGATGAAGCATCAGCATCAGAAACAAATACAGGATTTACTGCATTTAATATGAAAGATGAAATTGAAGAAGGACACTTTGATGCTAATGGTCACTTTCTTTGGAAAAAAGATAAAGAAATACGTGATAATTGGCTTGATAATATTGATTGGTTAAAGGTTTGTTTGATCTGCTGTGGTACAATTAAAATATAGGTAAATGTATCACGAAACCATGTTTTACATTATTTCAAATATTTTTATTTAGGTAGAACCTAGTAAAGATGGTAGTAAATTAAATAAAAAGGATGACTCTGAAGATAGTGATGAAGGTGACAGCTTAATGTTCAATCCAATACCATTATATCATCAAATTTTAGAATATCTACAACCAGGAGAAACTATTTCGAAAGCTATACAAAGAATAGGTAAATTTTCATGTAGTATCTTATCTATGGTTGAAAAAATAGTTTAAAATATATTTATATTGGATTACTATTTATTATTACATTTTTTTTGTAGGTGGAAAGTTGAACAAGCTAACAACAGCTCAAAGGTGGAAGAGGAAAAAAGATCCAGAAGCTGCAAAAGAGGATGAAGAAACCTCAAAAAAAATAACACGCTTGACAGAACTTGCTAATGAATTGCTAACTCGTACTGGAAATATGGATATCTATCAAGAAAGTTATGAACAAATAAAGAAAAAAGTAACTGCTGCAGATAAACAGAAAAAGGATGCAGAACTGGATATGTATGCAGATGATTTTGATGTAAAAGAAAAAGAAAAAATGGAAGATGTAGATAAAAATACAGATGGTAATTGTGAAGTTTTATAAACTTTTAATTATTTTTTCAAATTACATAACTATTTTAAATTATGTATGGTTTCTTTGAATATTAGCATCAACGTCTCAAGAGATCAATGACTCTTCCATAGACTCAGAAGTGAAATGGGAATTGAAATGGTCACAAGAAGAAGGTGCTAAAATCCATGGACCTCATACAAGTCAACAAATGTATGCATGGGCAAATGAAGGTTTTTTCAAAAAGGGTGCATGGGTACGAAGGATTGGAACACAAGGAGAATTTCATAATGCGACTCGTATTGACTTTGAATTGTACATATAATTTTCATAATAGCTAATTAATATATATCATTGTATTTAATGTAGCCGACGTTGATACAGCTCATTGTACATACAAACTTGAACTTTCTGAGGGATTCTTTTTTATTGCATTCGTATCATAAATACTGACTATAAGTATATCAATACTTTAATAAATTAACTTTTTTATAACTGTACAAACTTTACAGGAATTATTTTAAACTTATATTGTCATATGTTCAACGTCTTCGTCTTATTTTTTTTCTTTTATTATTAAATGCATTTTTCAATGAAATTTTTTCGAGATCAAGATTATTGGCAAAATCAAGTAAACTTCTACCACCATTTCCGATTTTCGACCATTCGTTTGCAAAATTATCATGATTGTTGTGATCCCATATTGTTGGTGCAGAGTAATCTGTAACAAATTATAATTAAATTGTAGTTAAGTTAGCATTTAATAATGATTGTATCCAGAAAATAGTACACTAATATCGTCTAAGAGAACTCTGGTATAAAAGAATTTTCGTGATTCAAATACTGTAAAAATGA
Organism: Phymastichus coffea; assembly: GCF_024137745.1. Classification (NCBI taxonomy): domain Eukaryota; kingdom Metazoa; phylum Arthropoda; class Insecta; order Hymenoptera; family Eulophidae; genus Phymastichus; species Phymastichus coffea. Next base: position 194,934 of record NW_026706992.1, read on the forward strand.
AGTATGAAAGAATAAATTATCTGCAATTTCTTAACAGAAAAATTGTTATTTTGATCTTATTACTTTACTACTAGTTTGTCGTTATTTACTTTGTATATTTCTACGGAAGTTCGATTGGTTCGGTTTCGAGTGTAAATGTAACTTGGTATCGACTGGAGATTCCAAAGCCAACTCAAGCTTTCGAGATTGAAAGTTTGTTTCTGTTTCAGTAGTCGAATGGAAAGTGCGCAGAAAAGAATTGTAAATATGTAAATAATGCTTTCATCTACATATTCAAGATTAGTGTGTAATTTTAGTCAACATAAGATCTTATAATCATGGCAAGGATAGCGTAAATTTGTAGGAACCGAATTCTTCATAATAAGACGTAGTGTTATTATTCATATTGAGTCCGTAACTCTCTACGCCTCTTTAAAAAAATAGTGTAGCGATGTAGATAGTGATACGTACCGTGTGTACCGTAAACTGGCTCGTGCTCGACCGGTAAATAGTGGTACGCCGGTCCTGACGGAGGAGAAAGAGGAAGAGGTTGAGGCACAAGATTGGCCTTGTTATGAAGGAATGGCAGATCGGGTAGAGCTGTCGCACCCACGAGGTACTTGACGGTGAACATGCTAACAGCGATGATGGCAGCGACCACGAGAACGATCTTGATCTTGATGAGGATGACGGCGGCTAGGCTCTTCAGCCCTCCCAAAACTGAACAACCGTAAATGCCAGAGCGATTCAAGTGGCGATAAGCTTGCTTGCTTGTTTGCTTGCTTGCGCTTTGTCGAGCGCGTGTGCGAGTATGTGTACGTGTGTGTGTGTGTGTATGTGTGTACATGTACCCATGCTCGAATGACTAGGATTTAACGTCGTCATATCTCTAGCGTGCATGCAACATGAATCTAGTAGGCTATACAGATCAGAGCTTTGACCCAATGATGCGTTTCCAAGTTGCTATATAGCATCACCGCTAGTGAGCGCAAGCTAGCTCTTGTACCCCTCGCGCGCGCGTGTCTGTATGTGTAAGCGTACGTTGCCAACGGAAAATAGTTCATCCCCTCTCCTGTGAGCTAAAGGGAAAAGCTTCTTATTGCGCTTTTCTTATATTCAACTTTTATACAGTGATTTTTTAACGAGCAACCATTCCAAGGCTCTGATTTATCATTCAAAGTTTATATAAAGATCTACTTGGAAATGACAAGTTCTATTTTCTTCAAAGATCCCGAACATATAAAAAAAAATAATCTTTTAGTAAAAGGCCAACGAAGATTAACAGCGTGAAATTAAGTAAGTTTTTACTTCGGGATCAAAAGTCTTTCATTTCTCAAGAATGCGTCACAGAGCTTGCAACAATTAATCGTTATAATGTTGAAAAAATGTAAACTTTTAATGAGCCTCAAACTCACAAGTTCTCATCAAGATGATGGCGTAAAAAAGGAAGGCGTGCTGTTTAAAATAATTCGTCTAAAAGAGAAATAGCGAAATGGAAAAAAATAGCGGGTAAGAAAAGGCAGTAGCGCGTTAAGCCAACGAAAGTTCCGTGCAAACGATACTAATGAAAAAGCGCGACGACGGCAGAAGCTAACTGACGGTAAACTCAATGAAACAAAAATTCAGCGAGAAATAAATAAGCGCGGGCAGACAACATCGACTGGCGTAGCTGCGAGATGTAGACGAAACAGCAACAATAAAAGAGCAAACGAAAGAGCGGCGGAGAGAGGGAGAGAGAGAGAGAGAGAGAGAGAGAGAGAGAGAGAGAGAGAGAGAGAGAGAGAGAGAGAACGATAAACAGAGAGAAAATCAGATAGAAAAGTACAAATGGAAGCTTGCGAGAAAGGAGGGGACGCAGCAGAGGCGTTCGTTGGCGCGCGAACGCAGCTCCCGGTAAAGGGTAGTATGCTAATGCAATTATGGAAATCGCGGTATGGAAAGCAGTCGAGAGACTGGCAGCGTGTAAGAGGAAGAAGGATGCGCTGCCGCGAAAGCTACGAGCCTATCGTATAGCTATATGCAAAAGCGGACAGAGCGGATAAAACAGCTGCGTAAGACGGCGTGTCGCGATAATCGTGAATATGTAATTACAGGGAAGGATGTGCGGATAGAGATAAACGGTGCTGAAGCCCGAGCTCGCCTCGCTCCTCATCCTCGCTGAAATAAAAAATAAAAAACATACGGCGAGCCATGGATTTTTCATGGTGGATTCGCTAGTGTGTCGCTTTTCCTTCTGGCGCAACGCTGCGTGCTATTTTTGGCCGAGCGCGAAGTTGCATTTGACGCACGACTCCGCAAGCTCCGACTTTTATATCTGTCGGGCAGGGTGTGTAGCATTAATCGAGAGCCATTTTCCATGTGGAGTCCGGCCAGCGCTTTCTTCCCTAGTTTTTCGCTTCCGCGGCCTTTCCAGTGGCTCGCTGGATATTCCGAATTGATCACTTATGCAACAATCATAGCGCGCTCGTGTTCGTCTATGGTTGCGGCTTAGCAATTTCAATGATGTATTTCCTTTGTGCGCGCGAGCGAGAGAGAAGACTTGAATGCGCCAAAGTGAAACAGATGGTGTGAATTTATGCTCTAGCCGTCCACAAGTTTATTATTAAATTTGCTAACTTTTGAGAATGAGAGAGGGAGAGAGAGTTGAATTTTCGGAACGCGAGAACGTATGATGAATATGTAGAAATGCACATGTGGAATAGTCACGCGGCAAATTTATGAAAATGCCATTGAGCGGCACTATGCTCGGTTAAACTTTCTTTTGCGAGAGCGTAAAAACCGTCGGCGTTTATTTTTTTTTATGGCGCGGTCGTGCACGTTAATCTAAAAAAATGGCCGCACTTATAATCTAATGATGATCGTCCGAGATTATTATCATTCATCCCCGATATGGTGTAGTTTTCAAGCTGCGGAAGATTCGAAGCCGCGGAGCAGCTTGTGTAGAAAGTTAGTGTCTACTTAGCGCGCGCTGGGCGAAACTCAGCGCTGAATAAAAGGTGATACGTGTTCTAAGAACACTAATGCCTTGCCGCTCCACTTACACAATGCTCAATTAGACACTTTTCTATGTTTCATTTCAAACGGATTCCACTTGAGGTTACCTTATTTCTGGGAAAAATAGTTTTAATTCACAATTCGCCGGTAAGTAGTACAGCACAATTAACGTCAGACGCAATGCACCTTCACGGAACTCGGTTCACGCACGCCCGTTCAGCGAACGAAAATACATTCCGATAACGAGGAAAAGCACGAGAAATTAGTTGCACACACAGCGAAGGATCGACGCTTGAGCCTATCCCAAGTTGCGCAGAGTCTAGAGAACGAGGAGAGTCGTGTGCCGCCGCAGAAACGTGCACACAGACGTCTACACCAGCTCGTTGAATGAATATATACTCACAAAGTAGCAACTGATGCTTGTGCTTCCGGGCGACGTTGCTCGGCTTCGTGGCGAACTCATTTTCCGACTGCGAGCTGCCTCTGTTGGCTGCCGCGTCAACTTGGTTGCAGGTCAACGCGACTAAGAGGAGGAGAAGGATCGGAAGCGCGCTCTTCATTTCCATTTCCGGGGCGAAACTCAGTCGGGTTCTCGGCTTGCCGCGGGCCTTTATACCCTCCATGCCGTGCGTAGACGACGTGCCACTGGTCGGGGAGAGCCACTTATTTAGCACCATGGTTTCACTCTGAGAGAGAGAGAGAGTTGTTCTCGGCAAATATATGCATGCGAGAACGGAGAAACCAACCGACGCCCGTGGAAATTGTGTTGCTGCTCTTTTTTTTTACGAGGGGAATTTCACGCCGATGCATGTAGGCTAAGCGTTGCGCGTCGCTGTATAAGTCGATGACAATCCGGCATCACGAGGGAATGCAAATGTTCTTTCGTTCTAGCACCCGATGCGCAACGTTTTTCCGCGCGAATCAATACTCCGCGTTACCCGCTACAATTTTTATATCCCCAGTGATTACCGCGTAATTTCCAATCAGTCTTGATTCGAAATGACATTGTTCGAAAAAGGAAATATTTCGTCGACGTAATTGATAACAATGAAGCCGAATTCCAGCGCGTACGGCCAATTAGCGGAACGTTAAAACGTTTACAGTGCACGCCAGCTGTCTGTAACGAGCGCAGAAGGTCTGCGGGCAACAGGCGCTGCGGCGCTGCGCGTATTTGCAGGATGTGTTTGAGCGATTTCGGATCTACGCGGATGGTGTCTAATTGCCAGGTGACTTACTTGAACGAAAGTGGACGGCTTGTTACACCGCGACTCTAGCTCTGTTTACTCCTCGAGCTTCTTGGCAGCGGCAAGCTCGCACGACGCTTAGTGCACTGCCTTTACGGGCATGACTTTCGACTCGATTCTTATTTACCTGCATTCCTGGTTTGAACTCCAGTTGCAATCATTAATTTACATTGCCATTACCGTTTGGTAATTGGATATCGTTCGCCGAAGCACTTGTATTAATGAGGCTCATATATATATATTGCATCCCGGATTGCAGCTGTGGAATGCTAAGTTTATATATATATTGTAATACGGAGCAGCGCCGAACAAATATAAGTTACTCGTGTAAATTATTGATATCGATCGTCTCTATGGAAAGTCAATCAATCTAGAATATTTGCGTTCAATACACTCAGCTGAGCTCTCGCGCGAGTTGACATTCAATTAATTTCGCATGCGACACGTGCAGCGTATGATAATAATAATACCGCATTAAAAATGGAACATTTTTGCTCTTTGGCGACTGAATATCTGAGAATAATATTGATGTTGACGAAATATAATCATGAAATAGAATAACAGATTACTCCTTTTTTGCCCGTATATTTATAATCAAAATTGAGTTCGCTGAAATCAAGATGCCAAACAAATGAGTGCCAGGAGGATATTAAATGTTCCATATTTAACGAATTCAAAGTTATCTAAAATATTGCCGTTGATGCTCTATTTTGAATTCGTATATGCAACTTGTATATGGGTCATTCTAATACTTTTTTAAAATAACGTGGGCACATATGTCACCGATTCTGACGCCAATTTTTTTTCAGGTTTGGTTTGTTGAAATATGACTTTCTGAATTTTTTTAGATTTTTTAGGACCATTCTGGGGACCCTAGAATTTTTTAAAGTCTGAAAATCAAGCCAAAATCGAGGAAAAAATGGCCATTTTCATAGGGCTGTAGAATCGTCAAGTTTTGAGCTACAACACCGTGCGACATTTTTTGAGATTTTTTACCGTACAAAAATTCATTCTTTTTGTCTTTTCAAGACGAAAAAAACGAGCCCTTGTACGTTTGAAAATGTTCAAAATTCACGGAGATACGGCGCTTCAAAGAGTGCAATTTTACGAAAAATCACGTTTTTTGCGATTTTCAAGTGATTATAAAGGTGCGTACCCCGATTTCTTTCGGACTGAAAATTTCACGAGAAACTAAAAAAATGTTATATAATAAGATGAAAGTGGTTTGGTGGTGGATATCGAACTCTATCATGAGATTTTAGATCACCACTTTTATCAATTTTTTAAATTTATTTTGCCTATTTTTCCAAATTATAAATATTTTTGTTAACCTTTCATTCGTGTGTACATGCGTTTAAGATGCAAATTATTCGTTAAAATATTAATAATTGGTCAATGAAGTTGAAAAAACTACTTTAAAAGGCAAAATATACAAATGTCAAACATAAAATCTTTATTTTTACGCAACAGTGATACACATAAGCATATACAAAAACTGCTTAGAGTGCGATAATTAGGGATTACTAGTTCAATAGTATAAAGAGGTATAACTGGTAATTAAGAATTATCAAAAGGAGACAAATAATCCAGGCTGTTGATTAGCGCGTCAATTAATTCATCAAAAAAATTAGAGAATTTTTTTTGTGCGTGATTATTTCGATTTCATGTTTATAATGTAATTTTATGTAGAATTGGTATCGGTTAGGATAAATGAATGAAGTCACTCTGTGGATCAGCAACGCGTAGGTATTAGGTTGAATACAGAAAGATTAGGACACAAAAATTGTGACATGCTTTGTGAGATATGATATGTTGACGTTGCTTGTTGTTCTAATTCCTACATAGCAACATACGCGCTTAACCTATTTTTAAAATTCATATTCAACGATATAACAAGTGAGTAAGATATCAAACTAATTTTTAACAATTAAAAATTATTTATATTAATAAATACAAATATTATATGCCCGAATAGTTTTACTATTAAAAAACTTACTAGATCATAACTCTCTAGGTAGACCGTGCATGGAAGTAGCTGCGTAGGGATTAGGTAGGGATCGGGATTATGTATGTCATAGGTCATACTGCGTATCTTCTGTGTCCTAATCGTTTTCTATTGAGTCTTAGAAGCGTCGATTGAGGGCTATATAAGGATATATTAGTCATAAATAACAAATCCTGTACATTTTATACGGATCACCACATGGAAATAATATGGCATTTCAAGTTTTATGAATAAAAGTATTAAATAGAACAAGTTTACGTAGAAAGAGGGTTGACTGAAATATCTATAATTTGGGAAAATAGGCAAAATACATTAAAAAAATCGTTAATAGTGGTGATCTAAAATCACATGATAGAGTTCGATATCCACCACCAAACCACTTTCATCATATTATTTAACATTTTTTTAGTTTTTCGTAAAATTTTCAGTCCGAAAGAAATCGGGGTACGCACCTTTATAGTCACTTGAAAATCGCAAAAAATGTGATTTTTTATAAAATTGCACTCTTTGAAGCGCCGTATCTCCGTGAATTTTGAACATTTTCAAACGTACAAGGGCTCGTTTTTTTCGTCTTGAAAAGACAAAAAGAATGAATTTTTGTACGGTAAAAAATCTCAAAAAATGATTATTTTACAGGGCTTTGAAGATAAGTAAAAATCAAATAAAACATGCTTCACATTACTGGCCGTTCAGTGACTTTAGGGGTGCATTGAATAAATTCGAAATAATCCATTAGAAAGTACACAAAAAGACGAAAAGAATGAGATGTCGCACGGTGTTGTAGCTCAAAACTTGACGATTCTACAGCCCTATGAAAATGGCCATTTTTTCCTCGATTTTGGCTTGATTTTCAGACTTTAAAAAATTCTAGGGTCCCCAGAATGCTCCTAAAAAATCTAAAAAAATTCAGGAAGTCATATTTCAACAAACCAAACCTGAAAAAAAATTGGCGTCAGAATCGGTGACATATGTGCCCACGTTATTTTAAAAAAGTATTAGAATGACCCATATGCAAGTCAATTATATATCGATAGCACACGAATATATATAAATTCACAAAACACGAATGCACTAGAATAATTGGAGCAAAGAGAAAAAGCAATGAGCACAGCGGGTCGCGCAGAGAATGGTCGGTGGGTTAGACCGATGTATGGAATCGACAGGAACATTAGGAATACAACGAACAAAGGGGGTGATACAAAGGGGCGTGCAAAACAAGTCGGGCAAATACACAGAGAGAAGCTCTGGCTTGCACAACAAGTGCATAATCAGACACGTAACAAGTACTCAACACAGCCACAGCGCCGCACACTCGTCGCGAGCGTACAGCTTTGAGGCGCGTACAAGCTCGATATATATACCCATTCGCGTGCGGCAGCGGTATAGAGCCAAAGAAAGAAGGCGAGAGGGAGAAAGAGAAAGAGAGAGAGAGGAGAGAGAGAAAGAGAGACAAGTAAGAAGAAGCCGCATGCCGACGTGCAAGGAAAGTACGATGTTGCCGTTGAAGTCTCAAGACAGCTACAACCTGCAAGCCTTCTCCGCTGTTTTTGTGGCTATACTAGGTAGACGGAAGGCTTTTTTAATTGACAACATACAAGACAAAACCAATATAATTAGCAATTGTATCAACGCCAGATGGAACTTTACAATCTATCCTGCTTACTGCTCGTCTTTCGATTCCGGTAGTTGCAATTGTTTGATTTTCAATACGTTCTTTCGACGGCTGACGACGTGCAAGCTTCATCATTGTACTATACCTCAAGATTTCACTTAGGAGGTCATTTTTCTTTGTTGTAGACTTCTTTTTTCTTGTTCGTTGCATTCATATTGTTTTCATTGTCAAATGTAACTACGCTAGTGGAGGTATTTAAAGTTAATCGAAATATAAAAGAACGCTCACAATGAAAAAAAAAATAATTGGATGTATCAATGCTGTTATCACATAAAAAAATCAGTGTAAAATAAAAAATAGTAACAGAATTATATTGTAAGGACAACCAGCAACATAGAGAAAATTACGCACAACTCTTAAATCAAAGTGTTTGATCAACTAAAAATCAAGCGAAGAAAGAGCTATGGCGCTCGAGGGTTGCAAAAAGAAAAAAAGAAAGGAACCGACGAACGAAAACAGAACCGTAAACGTGGACGACAAGGTATATAGGCGGCGTGACGAGAGTTCAACATGGTGTAACGTTCGCGCGCGCCTGATGTAAAGTCGTGCGCGCGGCTATACGCACGTGCAGCCAAGCCATCTCGCTCAAAAATAGCCCAGGCGCAGGAGCGGAAAAATAAAAAAAAAAGAAGAAGACGGAGGACGATAAGCGTGGAGAGCGACAAGACGTCAAAAAGGCGTCAAGAAGGGCGAGGCCTCTGGCCCCCCTCAGGAAAATATTTTCTTTCTTTATGCCTTGCGTATTTTAATGGCTAGCGCGAGCTTTTTTTTTCAGGCTGACACGTGCACAAGCTGCCACTTGTGATTTACTTTGTCACTAATTAGAATCTTGTACGGGAGCGCGGATGGTGGCTTGCTGCACGCGGGAGTCAGCGATCAGGCTCATTGGAAATTTTAAGATTCAATATTAGCTTGCAGCTTTTCACATGACAATCTGCGGTTCTTGCGAGTTGTCCTTCATCAACTCGGATATGTAGCGTGAACAAGCCAGTTTCCAACTTATCCTCCGGCTGATGGACTGTGACACTTCGATATTAGTCTCGCGTTAATTTAGAAACAAGCTTATCACACGCATCGAGACGATTTAAAATCTACTGCTCGATCAAATTTGAAAATGAACAAGGAGCCGCCATGGCACACATCGATAACGCGTATCATTCGCGGCAATGAATCGTTGTCCGTCGTGTAGTCGAACATTTTGCTATCTCCCTCTTTCTCTGAATTGTCGAGGAAAAAATAGGTAAAACCAACAATTACGAAGCGCGGAGGAGCCAGCTGGAGCCGAAGCTAGAGCGCGCGTGCCTCTCGCGAGTCGCGAGGAGGAGAACAAACACAATGAAAGAAACGTGCAAGGGCAGCTGGAAGAAAGAGGAATGGAGAAGAAATATATAAAAGGCCGCGCAAACAGCGCAGTGCGCTAGACAGTCGTCCCTTGAAAATTGGCGCGAGATGAGGCTAACTAGCGTGACTAACGAGGCGCCGCCGCCGCCGCTAGTATTTTTGGCCGCCGCGCCAGTGCGAAGCGGCGCGCGCGATATTTCTCGAGGAGCCCAACCCCGTAGTCGTCGAGTGCTTCGTGCCCGCGCCCACTTGACGAGCCCGTCGATTCGTTACACTGCTCTCACTTGAAAACGAGCCCTCACTTTTCTCCTCTCCGACTCCTACAAATTATTACAATCGGAGAGGATTTCATAACGGATCTTACTGGCCGGCCTGGTTTGTTTTGTCATCCGTCGAGCCACTCGCAATCCGGCTCTTGATTAAAGCGAGCCTCGCCACGTCGCGCAGCAGCAACGATTGCTCGAAGGCGGCGGAGAAGGAGCAAGAGAGGAGCAGCGCGGCAGCGCTCGCGTGCGGCTTTCAATCCGGCGGCGTCATCGGTCACGGACGAAAAACCGAATCGATCATTGGACAATCCCATTATCCTGGTGCGCTCTCTCGGCCCCTTCGGTCCGCCGTCGCACGCACGAGTGCGGACTTGGCAGACGCGCACACGTATATACGCCGACTCGGGCGTTATATCCCTGGACTGACGGACTCTGCCTGAAAGACTGCCACGGCCGCGGTAGCGCCTTTAACAATTCTTGCCGAGTGAAATTATTCAATAAGCTATCGAAATTATTATTCCACTCGCATCGCGACGATCGATGTGACGCGCCAATGAAATATGCACCGGCTACGTCTGTGCGCGGGCCATCCCACCGTCCATTTTTATTCCGTCGTGCCTATAAATAATAAATACTCGGGGGCAATTTTCCAAGAGCTTATAGGCAAGCGATTTCGATGGCATCCGCGACAAAGAGAGAAGGAGAGAAAATCGCGATCGATGATGCCTCTATCAAGCTTGTCAATGACGATAAAATCTTGGCTGCAGCGCGTTGCGAAGAAACAGTTGACGCGACGGCCACGGGGCGACGGATTACAAAGTGCGCGAGGCTCGTTTGTAAAAAGAGGTCGTTTGGCGCACTCGCGAGAGCAGCTCTTTACGCGCGCGGTACGTCAGCGTTAGTTTGTCCTGCCTGCCTCTTTCTCTCCGAGCGGCATCATATCCGCGCTCGTACTCTTTGTGTCACGCAAAGCCGTATATTTTTAGAGTTATAAACGCGACAACTAAATCTCATCTCTCCTCTCGCTTGTTTTTTCGTGTGCCGCGTTGTACCGCGCGCCTCAGCCCGCAATCTCGTTTAAATTTAACGCGTTACTAATAACGCCATTTGGAATGCTCAGAATAGACCGTCGCAGTCGCCTGTCAAGAACTGCTAATCGGGCTCGAGCGACGTTGAGTCTGTTATTCGATCGTAAGTAGAATGGATTAATGCGAGTTCGACGATTCGACTTTGTCGTCACGCGCGTCAAGCAGGATAAATTTCACATCAACTTGCAGCTGTCGTTGCGAGGTGCCATTGCGCAAATCGCTTGTAGAAGTCCGCGTGGAATCGAGTCATCAATCCTGACCGAGCAGGCAGCATTGGGCAGCGAGAGATGAAATCAATGAAGGGCTCGACGTCGCCAAAAGTGCCTTGCGAAACTAATAACAGCGAGAAATGAGGGGAGGCAGGCTGTTAACAAGCTAACAATTAAAAGAAGATAAAAGGCCATTGGCTCGTAAATTTTCAAGTATCGTTAAAGTCGATGTAAAAGCTTGGGCCCCACCCCCCTCCCTCGCGCATATAGAGTGGAAAACGGGTTTCTGGCGCAGCGCGCGCGAGGTATCGCGTGTCCGCGCGCACAAAAGCCCATAAGAAATTAATTAGTCAAAATAAATCGTTGGCGAGCGAGCGGCGAGGCAGATAAATCAAGCGGGCAATTTGGCAGAGAGCGAGAGTCCATATTACAATGGCGGTACAATCAATTTATGCAAATGGCATGCTACGGCGCGGAGCGCGCGCGCCCACCGGCTTCGAAAAGAAAAACCAAGTATGTACGAGCGAGGCAATGATAATTAAGCAGACCTTCCGTGAGAGCTACACGGCAGCGATAAATTTGGCAGCCCGCGGGTGGCAGAGCGAAAGAGAGAGAAAGAACTACAGCGACGAAGCAGAAACTATGAAAAATTGGTGTCGTCACCTTGTCGCGAGGCGCGGCTAACGAGGCTCCGTCTCTCTTTTCTCGGCGATTTGATTTATCCGGCAGTCGGGGTGTCCGCCGGACGTCGGCCCGCTTGGCGCGCAATTATCCCGCGGGAGACGTTTTCATTTGCAAGTGCGCGCGGCCGCGCATATCGCCCACCTCGATCTCGGCTCGCTCGCTGCTCCGGCGCTGCTTCTTGTATTTACCTTCGCGTTATCTGCTCGCGTAGCCCAGACCCGAGGCTTCGGCGTAAGCTACCGCCGCGCGTCTTTTCGCGCGCGAATTCCGCTTCTCCGCTTTCTCGCAGCCTGCGCGCCCCTGCTGCTGAGTTTCCAGTGTCTCCGCGACATTTTCGCTGCTACCTCGTCGTTAGGACGCGCACGGGCAAAGCCTTAATTCGTGATTTAATTTGGATTGCGCGGCTCTACTTGCTGAATAAAAGATAGATCCGCTTGAAAAATATAAGGTAGCGCTCTTGGCTACCTGCCGTTAGCGCGGCGTAGCGACGTAAATTTGCGCGTCAACGTTTCGTAATATCGAGGCGGCAAGAAATGCCATTGGCCTGCGAGAAATGTTAATTTCCGAGAGAAAATGGGGAAAAAAGGGGAGAGGAGTCGTGAAATTCAATAACACAGCTCATCCAACTTTAATAAAGCTCGCCAAATGACTTTGTTAGTCGCGCAGGGAGCAGCGCGGCACTGCTCTCTCCGGCTGCAATACAACATTTGAGTTCCGAGCGCGGAGAGCTATTATACGAATCTTTGTCGAGAGAGGGAGAGAGAAGAGCGACCAAGTGAGTTTCCGCGTTGGCGCACGGCAGAATGTCTCCCCGAGGGCGAGGCTAATGATAGCGTTGCGCGACGACGACGACGATCGCGTATAACCCTTTCGCCCGGCTAATTGTGAATTGTATCTCGACGACTGCTGCACAGGTGCACTTTTCGCTGTGTCAATGACGGTTTCGTCTCTCGCCTCTTTCCCCGGGTTTCAGCTCCTAATAGACAATGTGACGACGACGCTTTCAACACTCGCCAGCTTTCTCTCTAAATTAGATCGCCACTCCAACGTTCGTCTCTCTCTCTCTCTCTCTCTCTCTCTCTCTCTCTCTCTCTCTCGCTTTTGTTAGCTGTAACGTTTTTTTTAATTTCATCGCACTCGCTGCCGTCTATCTGGACGTACGTGTGTCAGGACAATTTTTACGCCGCGCTTTTATTGCCTGCTGTTCCCGCTAAACTTTGTTCGGGATATAGAGATAAATAAGTCAGCTTTGTCTTTATTTGTCTTTTAGAAAAAGTTTATTCAACTGTTAACAACATAATTGATTTTCTTTTCCAGAATAAACTAGCTGGGTTTTGGCGAAATAATAACATATTTTAACGGCGAATGCATCGGGAATCGTAAATTACAAAAATTAGGAATCGCTTCATTAATCTGCGTTCCTTCAAATGTCGTTACAAGTTGTACTATAATTTGCTTTTCGATAGATACATTTAAAGTTTTGCTGTTGCTTTGTCTAAGTATCAATGACTTTTGAGAAAAGAATTTGCATACCTCACTAAGTACCGAAAAAGATGTTGTCTTGTGGAATCCGTTGTCGAGACTGTCCCGATATATATGAAATTTACCTGTATTATTTTACACCTCGAAAGGAAATTGCGTAGGGCGGAGTATTAAAACTTTGTTATTTTGTTATTCTTTTTACTAGCGTTTTCACTAAATTTGTTTAATACATTATTAATTTTTTTTTTTGATTTGTTTAAGGTTAGTGCTTATTATCGCAATTATTGTACTTGTCCAAAGTACTATACGAACTATATTTACGATGCATAGTACTTTTTTCATTTATACACCGAATCGTTTATAAAACAATTTGATTATTTAAAATATTTATACGAAGATAAATGTTATTATTACCTCTTGTTTGTTTGTTGTTTTTTATACAATTGCTTACATTCAAATAATACTACCTATTACTCTTACAGCTCTAAAATTAAATATTCGAAGATTCAAAAAATCCGATAAACGTCCCTTAAAAATTAATGTACAAATCACAATTACAATGTACGTAAATGCTCTTATTTTCTTTTTTAGTTATCGCAACTAACTTTACAAATATATAACGACGCGTTGCTACACATACATCATCGTTCTTTCGAAGAGCACTGAAAGACCAACGAGATATATCAACAAGAAACAACTATCGATATAGCCCCTAGGATTCATTATTGCTTTTTCCATCAGAAATTCATTAGATTCATCTCGATAATTTTCAGTGCATTTCCCATATATCGACACGATCATTGAGAGAGTACACAACTCACGAGCGAACACGCCTAACATCGCAACGTGCAAATCAAATTAAATAAATACAAATAAAAAGAGAGGAAAAAAAAGCAGGAGGGAAGAAGAGGGCGAGAGATATCGCGCAGGCTTGCTGCCCGATAAAATATCCCTCACGCAGACGCGTCAATGTAATTGGCCCTTTCCAACTGAGGGTACACCGCACATGCATCTCGTTACGCAATGCGCAGTCGAACAGAACCGACTGCGGGGCGTAAACTCTCTCTTTCGAACGATGAATAATTAATGGACGCAATAAGCATGAAAAGAAGCGAAATATTGCGAATTGATCAGGCGATAAAACGAAAAGAAAGAAAAAAAAAAGTATAACGTAATACGACGATCCATCGCGATCACAAGGTTATAAAGGGCGGGGCTGCACTGCACTGCACTAGACGAATACGACGTGTGGCTTTTGCGGTGGCAGCTGAGGTGGCGGCGGAGCCGTGGCTGGCTGCGGCGGTTGCTGATACTCGTACTCGTAGTCGTAGTCATAAGCCGCGGCGGGCCTGTGATGATTGCGATGCTGCTGCTGCTGCTGCTGCTGCTGCTGCTGCTGTCGGCGCTCGCTGCTGCGATGAGACGTCCGGTAAACCGGCGGCTCGTCGACCCTCAGGTTCGTTACGTCGGCCACCGCATAAACGCCCTCTTGCTGAAGTAAGCCGCCGCCGCCGCCGCCGCCGCCGCCGCCCATCAGCAAGTCGTTTGCCGTCAAGTAGCCTGGCTGTTGTAGCTGCAGCTGACTGGACGGAGGTGTCGCCGGACACTGCTGCTGTTGGTGTTGCTGCTGCTGCTGCTGGTAAAACGACGAGTTGAAGCTCTGAGCGTCGACGTCCCGTCTACTGCCGTTGGGCCGTGAGTACCGAGGCGTCTCGTAAACGTTCGTCTCACGGGATTCCGGCGACTCGCTGCCTGATTTTTGACGAGAGTGCTGGTACTCTGCTGACAATTTGTACAAATTGCAATGTGTTACAATTATTCAACTGATGTTGATGATTTTAAGAGACTCTGATTTTCTCTAGCTATGGAAAATCATGTCTTATAAGTTTTAAACGATATTAAAATGCATAGATGATTCGATTTTATGAATATTTCCAAATAAATCTCGCATCCTGCTCTTCATATTTAAGAAAACCATACGGAAGAGTCACACGATATTTCGCTGAGAAATTTCAAAGGAAAATAAAATATTATAGGACTGCATTGTTTCGACGAATGAAAAGACGAGAAAAGTGGTGAATACCTTGGTTAGCAGGGTCGTAAACCAGATCCTCAGTTCGGGCGATGAGCCTGCGACTGTAGGACTCGTGATGCTTGTCGGGCAGTTCGTCGCCAGGCCTGCCGACGTAGACAAGCAGTTCGGGCCTGGTGGGCGCGGCGTAAGAGGGTACCCGCTTCCTCCTCTTGAGCCTGGTGATGTGGGCGACTAGAGCGAGGATAGCAGCGGTGGCGGCGAGACAGCCAGCCGCCGACAGCGAGAGGTAGAGCGGACTCAGTCGGCACCTGAGCGAGCCTTCGGGCAAGTTGGCGAGCAGTTTGCCGGCGAACTCCTCGTCGCGGCAAACGATCTCCTGGCTGTCGATCTCGAGCGTGCCGTTGCCACGCAGCACGTTCCAGAGCCAGTGCACCGAGCAGTTGCACACGAGGGGATTGCCACCCACCCTCAGCGCGGCTAGGCCGTCCACCGGGAACTGCGTGGGCTGCAGCGAGGCCAGACTGCAGCGGCGTAGCGACACCCACCTGCAACACACGCACGCGTTGCCTTGTTTACTCTTGGTCTGCGCTGTCTAGTCGCCGGATACGTTTCTATTTGCGCGCCGCGAGCTTTGGCATTTTTAATGAGAGAGACTGACTAGTGGAATCGCGTGCGGGACTGCCCGCAGTGTTTCGATAATTGAAAGTGAGCCGTTTGAGCTCTCTCTCCTCTGTTCTTCGTTTTTTATTTTCGTTCGCGTCAGACGCGCTGCGCTTTAACGAACGTCCATTTTATGGGCTCTGCTGATTGATTTATTGGACGCGCGCGCTTTTAAATGTTTACGCGCTGCGGGCTTTCCCTTTATTTTGTTCTTTCATTTCGTCCTTTAGTCTGTTGCAGTATCTCGAGTATCGATTAATCATCTTCAGCAGCGCGCGTTCCTCTCGACGGCAGCTTCCGCTGTTTAATTAGACAAATAAATATCTAGAGCCTCTGCGCGAAACTCTTGAGAGCAAGCTCGATCAACGAACATGTCAATGTGTAATGACACTTTTAGCGCGAGAGAATTTAATTATGAGAGATAGAAACGAGCAATCGAAAATTAATTTCCTCCTCTGGAGGGGATTATGTAATCGAAGTTCCAGATATTCATGATGAGGTCGAATAAATCAAATGAAATTTCGGAAATGAGTAAGTTGTAACGAAATCATAGGAAAAGGAGGTTGCGGAGATGGAAAAAGCAGTAATTAATTTCAGCGCGAGTAGGGGAATCTAATGAAATTGGCGTCGGACAAAGAAGCATCTATTTCGAAATATAACGAAGGGTAGTAGTAGCGTGTCTGGCACTTGTCATCGTACTATGTATTCCACGACTCACCCTACTTCTCTCTCTCTCTCTCTCTCTCTCAGTCATTCGAGTCTGCATAAGCGCAAACCTGTGCTCACTCACCCTTTCGATGTATCGCGCGTGTTTGCCGTTCGCATTATGTCCGCGCGCACACGTTTAATGCAACGCTCGCTTGCGTCTGGTCTCTTTTATGTGCGCGTGTGTGCGCGCGTGTACGCGGGCGACGCAGTGGCTTGTCACTGGCATGTAACCGACATTATTGGATTACTATACGCTACACTATAATATACGCGCGCGTCCAGTGTATAAGCAGCTGAAAGGGAGAGAAATAAACAGACGATCGGCGTACGGACAGGTGAATCATGCGAAAAGAGAGAGAGAATGTAGTGACAAAGGGACCCATCACACTGATTAAAATCAAAATCACGACGGTTTTCGCACGCAGCTTTCAAGCTCCCTTTTACTTTTTCCCAATTAATTCGAATATTGACGCGACGTTAACGCACATCGTTAAAATTAAATTTAATGCGGATACTTCAATTCAGCTGTGGAATATTTTATGCCCGCGCAAAGAATAATGTATCGACGTGGCTACGCGTTCTCTCTCTCTCTCTCTCTCTCTCACTCTCTCTCTCTCTTCGGTGATTAATTTTCGCCTCGGTGCCGGAAGCCAAAATTCGCGGAATATCGCGCCGCGCGCTCAAAGAATAATTACGTAACAATTTTTAAATGCGGCCGCGTTCAAAGTGAAAGCCTATGTGATTAAGTGCTCGTTGGCACTCACCGCGAAATTTCCCATGGAAAAGCGAGATAAATTAAGGGCCTCGTCAAAGCAAATAGAAAACACAGCGAGGCGAAGCAAATTTAGCGAAAAACAGAGGCAAAGAAAGACGAGGGGTTCGCACTTGTATCGGGGCTGGGGCAAATGGAGACACGACGGACGCGCGGCTTGTAGCAAAAGAAGCGCGCGCGAATGAAAACGCTCCTACGCTTACATGTCTATCAGTGCGAAGCACGGACGGACGAAAAAAAGAGAGAGCGAGGGAAAAAGCAGCTGGGGGTAGCTTGTGCTCGGCGCTGTAATTTATCGTCGTCCGATTGAGGGAGAGTCAGCCAACGATGCGTTTACCTTCACGCAACGCCGAGCTTGCGAGAGAGAGAGAGAGAGAGAGACCGAGTGCAAGGGAGAGGAATCGCTTTTGTTTTTTGGCTTTTTGTCTGGCTCCTCTCTGCGGCTGCGATTTTAATCGGCGATCATTGTATTTTGGATACGCGCCTCGAGCCCGTTGCCTTTATTGCTCGCACTCGCTCGCTCGCTCTCTTTGCCGCGGCGCGCCGAACGCCACACCAAGTTGACTCGGGCGTATCGTTATGCCAGTCATTCTTGCGCTGCACCTAGTCCACCGCGCGATTATTTTATCGGTATTCTCGGGACGATTGCGCTAAATGCAAAGCAGATTAGCTTCTCACCGTTCGTTTGCTCGTTCGCTCGCTCGCTCGCTTTTTCCTTTGATTCGGCCTTTACGGCAAAATATTTTCGCCAATTTGGTCGCTTACTCGTTAGATTTGCTCGAGATAAATCAAAGAGATTTCGCGCTTTTCACGAAAAACAATTGAAAAAATAAACGAAGTAGCATATTTTTCTCGCGAGGTTCAATTCGATGTCCATAATGATTTTAATTCCCACAACTGAACCGAGAGTCGTTAACTGCCGAATAATTGATCGATCAGCACTGAAATTCTAATTATGGACGGACTAGCGCTAGCCAGTTTGATATAATCGTCTGGGAAAGGAACGAGCGCATGAAAAATGGCAAGCCACGCGCGCGTTAGACTAAAATCGCGGGGCATTTCCAATGGCACGGCGATAAACCAGCGTGCGCGGACGGGAAATTGGTCGGGGGCCCGCGCGGGTATAGCCGAGTAAATAGTTAACGATTGAACGAGGCATCGGACATTGCAGCGAAATAATAAATCGCGCGCTCGCGCGAGAGCAGCGCCAAGCCGTAGGCCTGCGCAACGCTCGGCAGGCCGGCCGCGAATCGATCGATCGCGCGAGCGTCGAAGGGCTCGGCGACGAGCCGACGCGCGTCCCGAAAGACGACTGTCTTGCGAGGGGGAAACCAGGCGCACCTGAGGTTGCCGGCGGCGTAGAGCACGCGAGCGGGCAGCTCGACGAGGTCGCGGTTGCCGTCCATGGAGAAGCGCTCGAGGTTGACGTTGTCGGCGAAGGCCCGCGCCTCCACCCGGCTGACCGAGCACTCGTTGAGCTCGAGGCTGCGCAGCTCGAAGAGGTTGCGGAAGGCCAGGCTGGGCAGCTCGCCCAGCGGGTTGCGGCTGAGCACCAGGCTGGTGAGGACCGCGAGCTTGGCGAGGGCGCCGCTGGGCACCGAGGTGACGTTGTTGCCGCCGAGGTCGAGGTGCAGCAGCCCGGGCACGCGCTCGAAGGCGTCGTCGGAGATGCTCCTGAGCACGTTGTTGGCCAGGCTGAGGTACGCGAGGGCAGGCAGCGAGGACAGCGAGTCCCGGCCGAGCTCCTGGATCAGGTTGTCGGAAAGGTCGAGGCGCTCGAGGCTCGGCGCCAGCGCGAGGTTCGACGAAGGCACCTCCAGCAGCGAGTTGCGCGTCAGCACCAGGTGCCGTATCCTGTGCAGATTCCGCAGCAGGCCCGCGGGCAAGCTGGTGATGGAGTTGCCGCTGAGGTTGAGCTGCTCGAGGTCGCTCGTGTAGCGGAACGCCTCTTCGTTGATGTCGCTGATGTTGTTGTTGGACAGGTCGAGGCTCTTGAGCACGCTCAGCCCGTGCAGCGCGTTCTTGGTCAGGCTGTGGATGGAGTTGGTGCTGAGGTTCAGGCTGACGAGGCTGTGCTGCTGGCGGAAGTTGTTGGAGCCGAGGGTGTGCACGAGGTTGGAGCTGAGGTTGAGCGACTCGAGGTTGCCGTAGAAGTCGAAGGCCATGTGCAGGCCGGAGATCCGGTTGCCCGACAGGTCCAGGTGCCGGACGTCCGGGTTCAGCTGGATGGGCACGATGTCGAGGCCGCCGTAGGCGCAGCTGCTGCGCAGCGAGTCGTCGTCGCAGCGGCACCGGGCTGGGCAGAGGCCCGCGCTGGCCGCCTGCACCGTCAGCAGCGCACCCAGAACCGCCGATATCGACAGTCGACCGGCCGACCGCTGCGACCGTCGCCCACGCCAGCACCTTCCTGACGATGGCTCAACGCCGCTGCCCGCGCGACCTGCCATTCCATATGAGCCGAGCCGCAGCTTTCTCGTACTACCCTGCAACAATAATGCGCACCTTCGTTACGTCCATCCGTTGCCATTGCCCGGCAACGCGCGCGTTCCCGTCCACGTTCTCCAAGACAATTGACCGTCGCTGCGAGCGATACTTGAGCATCGTTCGTCACGACGCTGCTATCGCAAGCTTCTGCGACAATGGCTTCGTGAGTTTGCTAATTATTTAATCGCCGACAATCGACTGCTGATGAAGAATGTTCGGCAAATTTATTCCACTGTCGTGCGCCATGAAAACAAGCGAAATCGTAAATTGTTGAGAGATAAAGAGCGAGGCTAACTGCAATATATCCGGCAATTCGCCAGGTAAATGCCGCGCAAATATTTCCTCTCTACTTGCTCTAAGTCTCTCCTTATCTCTTTTGTTATTATATGAAACGTTATTAATACGCTTGAATGCGCTTTTGATGCATAGCCATTTAAATTACTCACGAAATCGGGCGCTCGATCGAATACACTTCAAAGCGCGCGCTCGAGAAAGCTTATAAAGTGAAAATACCGGCAGACTGGGGAATTTATTGCACTCGGCCGACATAAATCATATCGCGCTGCGCTGCTCGGCGTAGCGGCGAAAAATTTTTCAATAGTCCATCGCTTAGAGCCGTCGATGTGTGCTAAAATGAGGGACTAACGCGCGAATAATCCACCGATAAAACTGCGGCTGCGACCGAGTGCAATCGCTCGCGCAGCCCGCAGACGTTACGAAATTAGAGCATCCGACTGCGCGGCGCCGAAATGTCATTCGCGCAATATTCAAAGCGCATTATCTGCGAAACGCGCGTAGAGCAGGGGTAGGGGGGAAGCCGCGAGTCGATAAAGTCAGAAGCGTGGGCGCGAGCGAGGCAAGCCGCCGTTGTTGCGCCGAAGCTTAAAGGGTGGGCCGCCGCCGAGCAAACGCTCCTAATTCCTCGGTAATGAAACAGTGAAATCTAATTAAGGGCGCAAGCACCATCAGCAGATAATTATATTCATAAAGAGGCGAGTCACCGCGGGCCGGCACTAGCAGAAGCAGTAGTGCAAAGTTTGCAGCAGCCAAGCGCGCGAGATAAAGCAAGCATCTCCCCCCCCCCCCATCTACCTCTCACTGTCGTCGGACAATGGCTTTCACCGCTCTCCATTGCGCTGCGTATATTTGTCGCGGCCGCGGCGCGACAGTTCAACTTTCGAGTCGGCTCCCGCCAGCCGCGATTTTCCGGCAAACTCGAACTGCCGGCCGTCCCCGCTGTGCTGTCCGCCGCAGCGAGCGCGAGCGCTGTGTATTCAGGTCGCGTATACGCACACGCCAAAACTTTCGACCCTCATTCGGTGCCGGGCGTGCGGCTACGGCCAAAGCGGCTCTCACATTCGTGCCGCGCGCAACCCTTTATCGGCGATATATTAATTTGACCCTCTCGTAACTGAACTCTGGCTTCTTCTTGTTCTTCTGGTGCCACGTGTGCGCCGCGCGGGCGGCCTGCTGTGGCCTTTCCAAACGCGCGCTTACGACACTTTGCCCCTTCGCGCGCGCATCAACATCCGACCGATCTTCCTCCACGCCAGCGCTTACTTTTTTTTAATTAAAAGACTGCACGTCCGAGGGAGCGGAGGACAACGAACATCGGACGCGCTGCGTAGAATTTTATCTCCGTGCGATCTCGTGCTCGGAGAAAAAACAGTCGTAATCCACAAATACGCGGACATTAGTTGTTGCTGACATAGCGCTAATCCTACGCCAACAGTTGGCTGCGAGTAATGTCCGACGTTAACGACAATAAAACACGATAAATTAGCATTAGAGGCTTGCTCAAAATAAAGGAAAAACATAAGCAGCCGGTGATCCGTCAGGCTAATAAAGCGGATAAAAATCGCGCATTCGGAGTCTCTACGGCCGGCTACTAATATTTTTTTTCTCCTTCCTTTCGTCCGTGGTAAAGCCTCTTGTACCTTTGGAGCGAGCGCCATTTGTATGTATGAGTGTACGCGTTCTTATTGTATAAGGGAACTCGCGTCTCTCGCTGTTCACCCTCGGCCGATCAATCTCGGGCATATTCATCGTCGCTCTCTTGGTAGTTGTATACACGCATGAATTTCAGCTCTCTCTCTCTCTCTCTGCTATCTCAAACGACCATACGACAATGCGCTTTCGAAAGGGAGAAAGAGAGAACCGCCGGCTGACCGACTCGGCTTAACGCCCCGTTATTGTTCGGATCGCCACTCGACGGAGCTTTGCACTGCTGCTGCCAACTCCCACGCCAGCTGTAATAAGCTTCTCTCGGTTCCCGCCGCCGTTTCTTAGTACGTAGGCAGTTGTTGCGAAGGTGCCGCGGCGCTGTACGGCTAATTGAAGTTGCCCGAGCACCCGCGCGAGCTAAGAAAAACAGGGGTGAGATTGATCGATTGATTTTCTTGCCACTTGCCTCGTCTGGCCGCCTTTCACGCGCGCGCTTACGTCGGCGTTATTTCTTCTCGCGACGGGCCAAATGCGACAAGCGAGAGCCAACCCATCGCGCGGCGACGCTCGGTTTTTCTTTCTCTGGCTAATTCGCTAAGCAAGCTGGACAAGTATAACAGTGCCCGCGCGAAAATACGGCCAGATCAAACGACTATTGTACTTGTTTGCATACGTAATGCCCGAAAATTGGCCAACGGGAATTTTTGATATTTCCCATGCGGCGGCGAATTTATTTTGTAAACAAGATCATCTCTCACTGGAATTTTATTGGCATAGTATAAGCCAGAGCAAACAGAAAGAAGGAATATTAACTAGACGATGAAAATATTATTGCTGATTGAGGCCTCTGTTTATCCGGCTCTCGGCTGAATAATAAGACGTTTTTCCAAGTCCTCCACTCTGGCCGTCCGCTCGTTGGAATTTCATACATACACGAAGGCCTCTTGATCCTAAGATAACTCGCGGACTCTCCTCCCCCATTGACCAAATCATCCGAGAGAGCTGCTATTTATACGCGGAAGTTTAATGCTTTCTCTATGTAAATACGGAAGCTCTGTAATAATCAAGCCAAATCGCGCGTCACGTATAGCTGGATTTAACCCTGCTCCAGTGAATATTCAACTTAATCAAGCAAATGCAATCCCTAGCGGTAAGGCCGATCATCTCTGAGCTCGCGGAAAATTAAAGGAGCAAGAGAGAGCGAGAGAGAGGGAGATCGAAAGCAAAACAAGGCAATGGAAGCGAGAAAGTCCCAAGCGAAGACTACTGCAGGAAAAATAAGCACAAAGCCCCGCCGGGAGAATAAAGCGATCGAGGGTGGAGAGCGGCCAACACAAGTGGAGTCTCTCCCTCTCTCTCTCTCTCTCTCTCTCTCTCTGGCGAGGGCGCTGAAATGGAGGGCCAGGCATGCTGCCGCTCAATGGAGAGTTAATTAACTGGTTAGAGAAAGACAGAGACGCTTGTCGATCGACGTCGGGCAAAAGTTCCATGTTAGTAGGCAATCGATGAGCTTGTACTTTCGATCGGCTGCTGATCTAATAAACAATCGCAACTGATTCTCGAGCGAGGAACCGCGGGGTTCCACGCCCACCGCCGTGGCTTCCTCCTTATATGCCGGGTCGCCCGCTAAATCCCAAGAAATAATATTGGCAAGTTCGCGATCGCACTTGCGCAGCCTCTCGCCCGCGACTCGCTTTAACTTGCGACTCTCCGCGCAAACTCAAGCCCACATTCCCGCGAAATGAGCAGCTTATTTCTAGTCGATAATACGCGAGAGAAACGTCCAATGGAATCGATACTCCAGTCCTCGAGATTAATGCGATCCAAGCTAAATTGAATTGGAATGGAGGAAAAAGAAAGTCGGCCAGACGAGGAGATGGAAGAATAATGTTTTTAATAACTCTGACCAAACGACGTATATTAAACCGCAAGAGACCGCAGATTCCGCTGAAAAATCAAGCGATTTCTGTCGAATCGATATATAGCAGCTTTTAATCTCGTTAATTTTTTCCCTTCTGACAGTAAAAGAGAGAGAGAGAGAGAGAGAGAGAGAGAGAGAGAGAGAGAGAGAGAGAGAGAGAGAGAGCGAAAGGGGGGCGAAAGAATTAATAACGACGAGCTAGATGAAAATCATAACTTTGACATCTCTCTCGTGTCGACGTAGTGCTGCGGCGTCCCGCAGGACATTACTACGGAATGTAAGTAATAACGGCATTACTTCGCGTAATGCCAAGTGTCTCTCTTTCTCTCATCGGCACAACGAGGGAGGATGGCTTTTGAAATGCGACGACAATGCTCCGCAGCTGCAGAAAGAGAAGAAAGGAAACGAGCGCGGGAAAGGAGGTAAGAAATTATTATTTAAGATGATCAGACGACGACGAAAATGAGAAAGTAAGGATTTTAAAAGAACGCTCGGGAGACAATAAAAGCCGGAGGACCATCATTTCCATGGCAATCAAAGGGGGCAAAGTAAAAAAAAGAGCTGGTAAAATTACCCACGGAAAGCGCTTCCTCCAACCTGCGCGCTTTTCTTTTTTTTTTGTACGAAATGTGTTTTAATTGTTACGAAAGAATAAGTTTTTCAAAAAGAAGAAAAGAGAGAGATAGGGCTTTTTAATAAAGGTGCTGCAGCTGCGTTTGCGAAAAGGAGAGAGTCGAGGAATATTTTAATTTGAAAAAAGACGCGGCGTGATGAAGGTAATTGTGTGAGGCGCAGCAGCAACGTAAAGTAGCCATTCCGATTTTGAACGCGAGAATTGTAGCAGCTGGAAATATTGTTGCAAAAACAGACGGCCAAATAAAGGACGAAAAAAACTCGCGTTAAAAAGACCAAAAGCTTACATACACACGCGCTTGTACAAGAAGAAAGGCGTTATACGCAAAGGCCTCTCAAATGAAAGCTTCAGAGAAGAGCACGGGCAACGCCTAAAATTAGCGAGACGCAATAAAAGGATGAGAGTATAACGCTTGCAGGCAAAAAAAAAGAGTAGCCGAGCAAAGACGTCTCTCAGAGTGAAATTGAGAAACGGATTTACGGGGGGGCCGCGGGGAACAATTAATTACGACAACATAAATCCGAAAACAATGAGTACGAGGAAAAACAAAGAATCATCGTTGAAGAAGTGCCAAAAAACGAGGGGCTCAAAAAAAATTGCATGTGCGAACGCAGAGGGAGAATTAAAGGGCCAACCAGAGCGACATCGTCGTACTCTGATACATGCAAAGACAAACAAATGAAACGAGACGGGAAAGGGGGAGAAGTTACAAAGCGGCACGGTAAAACCGGAGCCTTCGAGCAGATTAACGCGCGCCAACTTTAACTGTTTGTGACTGAATAGGATGAAAATCCCTTTGAGAAGTGTGAGAGATTGATGAAAAAATAAGAATCAACAAAGGGTTTGCAGGTATTTCCTGCAGATATATTGCAGTTTGAGTTTTTATTTTTTACGAGAAGAAACATTTATGTGCATTACTTTTGTTTTTGAAATCCTTATACATATATTAGTAAAAAATGAAAATAGCGTGTGAATTATATTACCTGCATAATTATATATAGCATGATTGGTATTACAACTGTTAGAAAACTGTCGCTCATTATCTTTTATCAAATGAATAGTTTAATGTAAAACAGTTCGATGAAACCTCAGTGTAATCTCGAAAAGCTCGTTTAAACAATAAAAAGCCCATACGAGACCACCAATGTAAAATTTTAATCTCGTAAGTACATATGCAAGATAAAATTCTAATTCGTTCACGGCGAAGAAAAAAGGCAGATTTGCGAAAAACAGAAGAGGCAAGCGCACAGCAAAACAATCTCATAAGCTGCGTGGCCGCGCTACACGAAAAACAGGCAGAAGCAGCGGCAGCAGCAGTAGCAGATTATAACGCAGAGCGTTCCAGCAGCTTCATAACGCTGGATTAAAAAGCCAGGGCTCCGCAAAAGCGCATATAATCGTGCCGTTCCTTCCTCGCCTACAACTGCGAGGGGCACTAGAGACTGCACGCAGCTTTCGCGGTGCGCGCAGAGGAGGGAGATCTGTTTTTTTATTTACGCGCGCTACTTACCACCTATAGCTAGGTGCCTTTCTTTTTCGCGGAATTTTCATTTTTTTTTCTCTTTTCAGCAGCTCGCGTTTCATTTCACGTGCGTTTCGGCCACCAGAGGGTACTTGCACGTATGCGAGCTCTCTTTCTCTCTCTCTGCCCCTCTTGCAGGCTAAATATTCCGATGAGTTCACGTGTGTGCAATTTTGAGCGATTCTTGTATTTTTTGCGAGCAAGCGAGCGCGAACGAGAGAGTCGCGAGTACTCTTGTCCTCGCTTGTTTTTCGTCGGCGAAAAGCTGCTCCACGGAATTGTAGGTCAGGCTGGATGACGTCCGCGTGCGAGGAAAACGGCTCCGTGCCTTCGACATTCGCCGAGAAATGTTAAAGTCAATATCATTTCAAATAGTTTCCGCGTGTACTCGAAGACTGAGGGAATATGGAGTCGTTTCTGCTCTACGCCAACCTCCTTTCCAATTTAGGTCTCGCGCAGTATACGAATATAATTTAACTTTGCATCTCTATTTACGCTACAATTGAATGCTCAACTGCGCCGCGCTACAACTCTCTCGCAACTTAACTCCGTAATATCAATATAGGCTTTGGAAAGAGAGCGAGAGAGAGACAGAAGGAGCCCATCCCCAACACAAGCTCCGCATTCAAACTACAACGCGATATTGCACATGAAAAAAATGGATAGCCTCGTTATTGCAAAATACGATCCGAGAGCTTTTTTTCACAGCATACAATGTGGCTATCGCGATGCACGACGGAATAAAAGAAAAAAAAACCCGGATTTCATTTCGATTCGCATACAAAAGAAAATATGATAAGGGGGTAAAAAATGAGCGAGGCGAGATAAGAGCAAAGAAAAATGGCGAGCACATAAGAGAGCAGAGCGAACTTGTGAGTGAACGAGAGACAGAGGCCAAGAGTAAAACAAACAGGCGGAGAGCGAGTGAAAGACAAAGGGTCGTGCGAGAGAGAAAGTGGACGTAGATAGGGGCAAAGCGGATTTGCGGTCCAACCGAATAAAAGCGACTCAGTCTCGTCGCCGTATACGTATGCACTTTGAGCTTAAGCCACACGAGATTGCGCGTGTTACTGACCCCTACCCCACCCTACCCCGCGACTTCGCGCTAATGTTTGGCTGATGCCGTTATTTACGGATAAAAACAACCTTACTCTCCCCTCGAAAATAGAATCATATGAATACGGCACTGATGAATGATCTGCCCGGCGAAAATCCATCAATTCTTTTGTACAGTCATTTTCTTTTCTCCACGCGGCGATGTTGCGCTGTACGATAAATTAGATCGCTGCGGAGGGTTGTATTACTATATCGAGCGACGACGACTTTTACACGGTGTTGATGACGTGTTGTTCGCTTTCAATCTCGTGTTCTACGCGATATTGCTGTTTATTTAACACGTCGTAATACGATGTAGGATTGCTGCGGCTACTACTGCACTGCTTTTCGGCAGCCTCGCTCGTTTCTATTTCAAGCCAGATATTTTTTAACTGCATCTCCGGATTTCAATTTTAATCAAATGTACCTTCGTTCACTACACGACTGAAATAGTATATTACGTAACTAGGCCGGAAAATGGGCAGACCCATAACACGTGCTTGACAACCTCGGCTTCGCCCCGGTCTTGTCAATTCTCACGTTCTATGGATTTACCAATACATTCCTAGACTAGCTACGTAATAATGGATTACATAGGTTTTCTTTCTATTGTATTCTCATGGAAAGTTTTATTCCGTAAGTTATAGAA
This sequence comes from Phymastichus coffea, assembly GCF_024137745.1. Classification (NCBI taxonomy): domain Eukaryota; kingdom Metazoa; phylum Arthropoda; class Insecta; order Hymenoptera; family Eulophidae; genus Phymastichus; species Phymastichus coffea. Next base: position 222,322 of record NW_026706992.1, read on the forward strand.
AAATAAAGAACTATGATATACCACATTTTTTATTTCTTTCGAAAATTGATGTATACCATTTACCAGTATAATTATATACACAATTGATCATCGCGCAATCAAGAGATTTTCTTCTCACACGCGCATGCATTCTTTTTACGTACAACTATTTATTTGTCAAATGATTCACTCAAATATACTGGCGCTCTCATAATTGAGGTTCTCATAAACGAAGATCAATATATGTATTATATTCCACGCAGCAGGTTCCACACACGCATACACCCACACGCGCATAAAGATTGTGTTTCATAGTAAATATTTGTAGACAGAGCATGAATGACGCATAGTCTCTCCTAAAGGGTAGAGAGAGAGAGCCGCTTTCATATATCATAATAAAGCATCGGTAGCGCGAGCACGAGATTTTTCTTACCAGGCATTCCTCAGTGAAAAAGTCGTATCTATCACGCTTTATGCAAATGCATCGTTCCATTATAATTAGTAGTAGACGCAATCGAAACGAGAAAAGAAACAAAAAAATTCGAGAGCCAAGCTCCGAAAAATCGTAAACGCTTTCGAAGCATAAAAGAAATATACCCTTGAGAGAGAGATCATTAATCATGGATTATCAGGATCGCATCGCTTACGCTTGGGCATTTCTCGTGTTTCGGGAATAATAAGCAAGATGAAGGAGTACTATTGTACTACCGAAGTATCTCTTGAGTACACACACACACACACACACACACACCATATTGCCTGTTCTTTTTTTGCCGCGATGTCTACTCGTCGACGAATATGACGAATGGCTACCGCTATAGCACGTTTTTCTACTTTTCGCGCGGGCACGGATTTATATCGGGATTGTACGTCCGTGTGCTCGAAACACCGAGGCAGCTTCCTTCGTGTGTATATACAGTCGTATTTATGACTGCTTCTGCTCCGCTGCTTAGGTTTTTGCACGCTTTTGCGAATATGTGCGCTGCAGTGTGGCTTCTTTTAGTGTGTTTTTTTTTGCACGCGATCCAGCAAGCAATAGATAAATCAAACAAGCAGTCATATATTTCGAAATTTTCTCCGCTGCGAGCGAGCGAGTGAGCAAAATTTATCGTTGACTTTTTTTACGAATAATTAGCGATGACTGTCTGCGGACATAAATCTAAGTTTTTTTTCTACGTTGCTTAATTGAATTAAGAATTGCTATAAATACGAGGTGGATAAGTTGACTTTAATTTCAAGACAGCCGGCTGCAATAAAACCTATCCGGTTGGTTTAGGAAATTCGTAGGATCTAGTTGTACAAACTTTTATCTGCTGCGCATGTACTTTTACACGTGCGCGCGAAAGTATGGAAAGTTAGAGGAGCGAACTGTAAGTCTGGGAATCATTCGAACTTATATATACTTCGCTCAAATAGTTCGAACTAAACGTTTGAATTTAAATTTATCGAGCGTTCTCCGCGAGGATTTCTTTATTTCTTCTAGCTCGAATAAAAACGAGATCGCGATTTCTGCAGAGCTACCGTGTACAATTAAAGCAGTTTCCACTCTTTGTTTCTCCGTGACACGTGGTCACATTTGAATAAAAACACTGTAATCAAAGTGGAGGGGAATCGATACTCGCGCCAGTTTATCGCGATTAGCACGCACTGACTGTCTGAAAGTGTTTATTACCAGAGATTCATAACAAGCGCGTTGTACAACGTTTTGACAGGAAAAAGAAAAATAAGATTCGATCGATAAAAGAAAAAATGTGCTTCGATTTGCAAATTATTCCATGTGTAGGTCAATTTTATATTCGATATACCGATCTGATTGCAGGCGGCATCGAAACCGGAAAATAATCCAGACAGTTCGCTTGAATGAAATAATTCAGAAAGCCGTCTATTTATAATGGAATCAAGATTGGTCCAGCGACATAAATCGCCCGACGTGTGTCTGCCCACAGAGAGAGAGAGAGAGAGAGAGCGACGCATATCACACACGTATACACGGAGAGCGATCGACGTTTGCGTGAATCTATCCTGGGGGACAGGAGAATCCCGTGTACGGGTCAACGTACAATTTTTGCCGTCTGCGATGTGTCATAAAATTTTCGATTCCGCCTACGTAAGCACGGGACGAGTGATCGAGCTTTTTATATTCGGTCCGAAAAATAGAGCGAACGAGCGCGAAAGGTGCGTTATTACGAGAGGAGCGACGAAAACTAACCGAGGGAGATGGAAGGAAAACAAGCGAGGGTGGAAAAGCTACGAGTACCTTTCTCCTCTCTCAAGGGTGAATGAAACAGAGAGAGAGAGAGAGAGAGAGAGAAATGTTAGCCTCTTTATCTCGGGATCTGTCTCTTTCCCGGGCGCTGTTTCTGTATATTAGTATTGTTATTTCTTAGCTCTCGTCGCTCTGGGCTCTTCAGGAGATTTCCCCGTAATTGACCTTCTTTCCCTTTCTTTTTTTTTCTTTGTTTTTTTGTCTTCGCCAAGGCTGTCTCTCTCTCTCTCTCTCTCTCGCTCTCAAGTAGTCTTGAATTATTTCAGTTCGGCGGCCAACGAGAAAAATGCATTAAATTACAAATTCAAATGGCTTCTTCTTCGTCGTCTCTTTTGTGCGCGCGCCTTTAATCTTTTTAAATCGTTGACTCGCTCTTTTTTGCCCGAGTTTGTTCTCTTTGCAGATAAGCAATCTTTCTCTCTCTCGTTTCAATTGTAATTTATTCGCTTGATCCCCATTCATAATTGCAGGTCTTATCTCGTGTTTGTGTTGACCTGTTGGAATATCAGCCGCGCGGCGATAATTTGTCGAGTGCTCTCGCGATTTTAAAAAGCGGGCGCACGAATTTACGGCCGATCCTTTGATTTATCTGTTAATTAACTCGCCGCGCCTGATATATATAATGCGCGCGCTCTACAGTGGCATTAATTATGTGAGCCCTCCGTGTAAATGAATATAGTCGCGCGCCCAGTGCGAAGTGTTGCTCTTTCGGATAAATTGTTGCAAATATTTGTTTGTACATATTTCCAGTCGTGCAGTAGCAGCCGATTAAATTAGCTTGAAATTCCATCTGCCCCGTGCAAACGAAGCGATAAATTGACGAGCGAATGAATTTTTGTAATTGAAGAGAATAAGACTGGTGGAAAATCCGGTGAAATAAGCTATAAATTGCTTTGGACTGGAGTTCTCTGAAGTGCGCCGTTAATGCGAAAAAAGCTGATTCGCAAATACATTAACGGTCGCGAGACACAGCGATGGGGAGGAGGGGGGGAGGTCGTTGGCGGTGGCGCTAAGGCTTCAGCAATATCGGCAAAGAGTCAGCCTCAATTTGGCGGTAGCCCTTGGAGCACTCGGCGGAATAAAGCCCATTACGCCGTCCGGGCTGTACTGTAGGATAGCATCAAAGCCATCGTCGCAGATCAAGGGGATTTTCGTCGCTTCTCGTTGCAACACTCGCTTTCTTAGCGAACGCGTCCGAGCTAAACGTAACACCGACATGCAGAGAGCGAGAGAGAGAGAGAGAGAGAGAGAGAGAGTTGTCAAAGTTTAGCGATCGAGCTGATGCGTAACCGTGTGACACACAGAGAGACGCGCACTGGCTGCGTTTGCACGCCGACATATCGACGTTCTTCCGCTATATAATTATCGGCGGACACGCCGCTCTCTCCCCCTCTCTCCCTTGCTCGCGGCTCAGCGAGCCGGAAACACGTGTGAGCTCGCGAAGCAACTTCAAACGCAGGCGCGCTCGCGATTTTGCACCCGGGTTTTCGCTGTCGGTGTGTGCGGTTTGTACCTGCCTCGAAAGGCCAGAGTGGTGCTCCGCGCGCCCGCGCCTGTATCCCCTAATCGCGCGCGTCTGCGCTTGCGCCGCTGGCTTTTGCCTGCGCTTATTTCGCGACTGCTTCGCGCCGCTGGACTCGTTCCGCGATTGCTCACTTTGATAAGAGGATCTCGAGAGCCACTATATATTGTCCGCGCGCTTCCCTGTCGCCGCACGGCGCCACCCCGCATACTTCGTCGGATTTGTTTGATTTTGCGTTTGGCCCCCTCCCTCTCCCGCTCAATTGCCCGAATCTCGACAATTTTAGCCGCGGCTCCGCCGAGCGAATCCACCCATAACAATTATATACTACGCGCTGGCACATTTTCGTTCCTCGGTCAAATTAATTGCAATTTGCGCGCGCTTTGTGCCTTGAAATTCTTGTCCGAACACGCGAGTCTACTTTGCATTTCTGGAGTAATCGTCGTTCTTTTGCCAGGTTTCATCTTCAAAAGCTGACAAAGGACGTCTCCCAACATTTGGCGCTTGTCAGTTGTACCTGGTAAGCTTTCCGATCGAGAGTCGCGTAATTCGAGTCTTTTTGGAGGACCAAAGTCTCGTCGAAATCAAGTAGCTCGTGCGTAACTAGGCCGTGCGTCTGTACGCTTGATTGTAGGTTGAGTGCGCCATTCCACGGAACTTTGATCTCTCCGCGCTTTCCGTGTGGAAATGTAAATTTCCGCGCGGATAGATGGAACGTCAAAGTCAATATGATGCGGCTTATTTTTTCTTTTCTATATTTCAATGCAGAAATGCATTTCTGTGCGCAATAAATCACGTCTTCCCGTGTACTCAGTCGAACGCGGTTTATTAAGGCAACTTGCGCGTGTATAACTTCGAAATACGCGAGCTCTAACGAACGCGCCTCGCGCGTTCAGAAGGACAACGTTCGCAAAAATGAAATTTATCTTTCTTTTCCCCACGTGGAAATAAAAAAATATTTTTGTTAGGAGTCTTTCGTCAAAACGAATTTTCTGTTACGCAAGCCAACGATTTTAATGAGAAAGTTTTTTGCCATCATTCATTACCGGTAAAAACGAATTCGCGCTGAAAAATAAATTAATAGGCTTGCTGGTAATCAATGTTAATTAACGTATCGATCAATTTTACGAGCCCACATCCACAGAGAATGACTTTAGCCAGTGTGTGAAGTATCTGAACTGCCCCCCCTCCCTAAATCACAAGCACAGACAAATGCAATCGAGCAGAGGTTTGCAGCGTGCCTGTAGGCCGAAATCGCACGGTATATCAAGCTCAGCTTGGAATTCCTTAACTTTTTGGCCGATTTCCCGCGAGCGAGGACAACATTTAGCGCCGAAGCCCGATATTAAAAGCGCGCGGTTGCGGGACAATAATAGCCGCGATGCTGATTTATTCGGCGCGACGTAGCGCGCTCCAGGGGGCAATAAAACGGCAAGCGCGCGCGCGACTACCATTGTCACCTGGATGGTTAATAACGCTCGTCCATCGGGCCTCGTGGTTAATTTTCAAATGCGACGAACGCGGGACTGACGGACAGGAAGGCGATATTATATAAGAGCGCGAAAGAACTCGCGACATTCGCGCCGTATCCCAAGAGTGGCGACATATCGCGGGCGATATATACGCGCGCGCATCTATGTAATAAATGCCAGCTCTACGGCGCGTCGTTTCAGCCGCGTGCAAGCTCTCGCGTATTAAAAGCGTAATGCGAAAACGGCTATATGACGAACGCCTCCGACAGGCTGCGTCTGCTGCTCCTCTTTCTACCGAGGCGCTTAAGACATTGCTGGGATAGAGCTTTCAATATCGCTATAGCTTGGCACGCGCTGTGTGGCTCTTTACGATGGACGTGAATGAATGCCTCTCTATTTTTTCTCGTTTTTACCATTTGCTCCTGCTGTTATTAAACATAACGATCGCGCCTTGAATTTCGCAGCGATAAGATGAAAGAGAGTTATGCAGAGTGTCGCGCCCAAAAATACACGCGACATTTTCAAACGAGCCTCTCGATCTTTAATAGTTGTAGCAAGAGCGTCAAGTGTATTTGTTGAAAGTGTAGCCGCGTACTCTATTTTCCTGGAATTGATTGGGCCACAAATGAAATTCGCCTGCACGTCGAATCAAATAACCATCTGAATTGGGCGTATAAATCATTGGCCAGTACAAATGAATTAAATATTAGACATGGGTGAGACTCGCACTCGTCGTGTTAAATTAACGACTGCATTTGAATATTGCCAAGCTGCAACATCATATGCAGGGCGTAAGCCCACGTGTAGACACGCTAAATTGAAATTCACATCTCGACAATGCGGAGCCATATAGGAACAACAAGATATACATTCGGCTCTCCGTCGAGCTGAAAATAAAATTCATGCGCTGTACATCATTTTTTCGCTCATAATACAGAGGCAATCCCACGTCGCGATTCTTCTTTCAAGCCCGAAGTAAACCGGCTACTCGGCGGGGCCGCGGCAATCCTCTCAGTAAACTACATACACGTATGTACGTACGAACCCAGAGAAAAAGGTAGACAAAGGGATAGCGAGCTACTGCAGCAGCGGCAAACTCCGCGAGCCGGGATCATACGAGCGACAGAGAGAGAGAGAGAGAGCGCGAGCAAGAGAGATATGAATGAGCAGTACGCGAGTGCTGCGGCTAGAGGAGATTTAGCCTCGACAATCGTTTTTCGCGAGTCGAGTTGGACTCTTTTTCCTCTCCTTTTTGCCGCTTCCTACAAATAACACAATTTGCCAAGGGCATGCATAATGCATGAAAAGTGCCTGCTTGTCTATAATAGAATCTGCACCGATTCCTGCGCATTCAATTTACAGAATCCCTTGTATCCGTGCGTGAATAAAGTTCGCGCGCTCTCGCTCCTTTTTTTTCAATGCTTGGCTCCTGGAGTATACTCGCCTCCGATGTCTTGGCAGCTCATTCAAGAGCCACACTCGACTCGTCGAGGAGTGGCTCTTACGCGTATTCTCGTCAAGAGACAGAATAATGAATGATCACGACTATCTGAATGCTGCTTATCTATATGTTAATACTCCGTGTAATTTTCAAGATTACATCAGATAGGCGACCGTAATGTCGTGCGAGCTCGAGGAAAACCAATCAAAAGCGTACAAGCTTTTACGGTTCGTAATAGAGATCGATAAAAAAGAAAAAGGAAGCAGGTACACACGACGCGCGCGTCGCCCGTCGATAACAGCAGCAGCAGCAGCAGCAGCAGCAGCAGCAGCAGCAGCAGCAGAAGCAGCAGCAGCAACAGCAGCAGTCGAAGGTGCAATCTTCGACGGAATAAGGAAGGGCCACATAAACACGCTCTATTGAAATTTCAATTCTGAAGATAGGGACACGGGGAAGTGCAGTGGACAGTGGTTGCGAGCGTTCAAAGAGGCGAGACAGGCTGTGTGTTAGCCGGCGGCGAAATGAAAAGCGTTGCAGGAAGAAAAAGGAGCGGGGAGGGCGAGATAACGGGGCTCGCGCGCGCCCGGCGAAATGGAACAGTGAAATACAGGAGGCAAGAAATTGAAAGAGAACGGCCCTCTCTCGCGTTCGCTTCGGCGGAAACTCACTCTTGAAGACGGGCCAAACTCATTCCCGACTTGGCGAACCACCTCTCGCCCTCTCTCTCTCTCTCTCTCTCTCTCACCCGCCAGTGCCGCGCACTCCTTAATACTCCCCGAGCGGGCCAAACTTGCGAATTTTCGACGTGATTTCAATCAGCGGCCAACTTGCAAAGATAATTTGCGAGGACGTTAAGGGACGCTGCTGCCGCAGCTCGCGCCTCATCTTTTTGCGCGCCTCAAGCTCTGCCGTCTCTCCCCGTATAATACGCCACTGCGTAGAGCTACTCCGTTGACATTGTTCCAACCAGCCAGGCAGAGTTTGACTTTCAGGCCTATCCAGCTTTCCATCTCACTTCTACGCGATCCTTTAAATTTGATCAGTTTCGTCTTGACTCGGATACTTCTAGGCAGTTTTTCATATGTCTACTCGTTTATGCCTTCACCAAGACAAAACTTAGTGATAGCGAAAATTTTCGATTGCCCGAATTCAAGTTTTCTGAAAAGCCTTGAAAAGTATACGTGTTCGTCTATGTTTTTTTTCTCATTGTCAATCGAACGATCGAAGTAACATTTATGAAACTTCGTAGTCATGTTCTTTGCTACGGTCTTTCAACAGAATTTCGAAACAATCGGTCAGTTTTTTAAAAAATTATCGAGATTTTTCATTTTTAAAATCTTTGATGATTTCTCGTTTTCCTATTATATTTATAAAAGTTGATTGTTTTAAAAAATAGCTTAACCTACACTTATGAAACTTTATAATTATATTTATTGAAAATGAAATTGAATTGAAATAAATGTTTTTCAATGTATGAAATTAAATTAAATTTTACTTTGTTAAAAAAAGAGTTTTATGCTCTTCGAAAAATATGTGATGACATTAGCAACAAATCTGTTGACGTGGTAATTTCCTTAATAAAGTCTCGTCATTTTCTTTTTTTCCCTTTTTTGCGATCTGCCCAATTAATTAATTCTATGCTTGAACGTATCATTTTAATATTTAATGAAGCTGCTAATATACAAAATATGTATTTTTTATTAGTAAAAAAGTGAATTCTGATAAAGTATGTCAGCCTCAACAATTACTTGAATTTACCTAATTATTATTAATCGATGACGACTTCGTTGCTCTCATGAATGAATGAGGAATGAATGAGGAATACGTGACAAGTGTTTCGCATAAAATCTTCAGGCGCATCGTACCGGACAAAGATATTCTTGACGAAGCAAAGTTCGATCCAGGAAGGTGTACATGATTCAAATACTTTGCAAACATCGAAGCTGAAAGCTCGGCAGGCAGGCAAGGCAGGCAGCAGCAACTAGCTTGGTTCTGAAATTTCGGAAGTCTCAAATTTGCCTTAACAACTCAAGACGGAGGCCTCTCTGTCGCATATCCTCGAGAGCCAGCGAGGCTTTTGCGAGAGGTGCTCGAAGAATGGAAGGGAAGATCGAGACTCTCGGGCCGTTAGAGCCTCGGTGGCAGCACAGCCTAATGAATATCCCGATGGGAGAGAAACCGAGCGAGATTATAATGCGCGGCGACTCCGATCTGTCTCCTTGCGGCTAAGTGCGCAGCCTGCCCGCCTCCTTTTTTTCGCTTACTGGCAACGCGAAACTCTCGTTACTTACTTAGCATAATGGAGATTAAAAAAAAGAGAGAGAGAGAGAGAGAGAAGAGAAACGAATGGTTACACGCCGAGGGACCTGAAATCGCGACTCGCGCACCCGTAATTTTATTAGGGACGTGCTCTTCTTCCACCCCCTTCCTCCACCTCCAACTATTCCGCGTGCATTAAATACGAGGAGTGCGCGCGCGAGAGACGCCCCCAAATGAAGTGCCGCTAATGTTTAGCCGCGAGTTTGCTTATACCGGTGATGCTCCACGCGTTGGTAACGTTACGCGTTCTCTTTCCCTCTGTTTTCAATTAGATTACACGAAATGAGAGCGCCGGCACTGGCTGTAGCTGGAATTTAATGGTATTCATTGGATCAAGTTGAATTCGAATTCGTGTTCCACCGGCGCGCATTCCACGCGTGTCGTGACTGGTCGCCGTAACGCGCGCCGAGATCTTTGCACGCTAGAATAATGATCGAGTTATCACATTTCGTTGGCAAGTGACGCGCGCGATTTCGGGAGGCGAGCTTTTCTTTTTAATTTACGGGCTCTGGCTAGCTGGCAGAGCGCAAGTTTACGCTTCGGATACTCACTTAAATAAGGGAGACTGGGGTTAAGTGTGTGTCGAGCTGAAGTGCACATTCGCGTTCTTTTTTGACCAATTTCCAAGAGCTGGACCTGAAAGCATAAGAACGTACGGTTAGAAATTGGATCGTGGCGGAGTTTACTTCGTCGCGCCGCACAAAAGCTCTCTAAAATTGGATATCGCGGCGTTGCAGTTATTCAACTAAAACGAGTTATGATCGTCAAACACGATATCCAAACTTTTCTTTTCAGTTTTTATTTCACGCGAGATCCAATTTTCGCTGGCTGAGATAGCTCTGTCGTTCCTGCGACCGAGCGCCGCGGCGCTTGTCTACATCAATCGTATCGGTATAACAAATTCATGCATCGGCTGAATGGTCGACGATTATTTTCTCTTGCTACCGGAGTGATTGAGCACGCGAAACATATTCCATCCGGATAACAGATTCGGGCCATCAGCGAAGTGCTTCTTCTTCTTTTTTTTCCTTGTTCTCGCAATAAACCAAAAAGGGTCCAACGAATTAAATTAGACGTCTCGTCGGCGAGGAAGCGCGGCTGATCCTCCCCTTGAGACGGCGACCGCGCCAGAAGAAATATCACGGGGAGTCAAGAAGATGAACACGCGACTGGTATTTTTTTCGTACTTTCCAGCGATAAGGGGATTTAGAATTATTTTCGCAGGGACAGCCGTGGAGCCTGGGCCGCCAATTAGACAATGTGCAACTCGACGTCGTTGTCATCGTCGCGAGAGAGATAAACTTGGATGGTTAGCCTCTCTACGCCATAACTCGAGGAGGAGCTTGGGGGGGGGGGGGGGGGGCAAGCAAGCGTTATCTTGTCGTGGCGCGAGCGCCGAGATAACTTTCGGGCCCGAGACAAGCGAGCTAATGGTAAAGTGCCGTGCCGTGTAATTGACAGTTAGGGGCGTCGTCGTCGTCGTCGTCGTCGTCGAGCGGGGACATCGATGTGCAACTTGGTCGGCTCTGTACGTTGCAACCAAGCCGTTTTGTACCAGAAACTTGGCTTTTGATTAATTCTCAGCGGAGAGCGCGGCCAATCAAACTACCCTCAAGATTACACTCAGTCTTCTCCACAGTCAGTGTAATATCATCCAATTAAGCATTGCTGCGCGCGCACCGAGCCAAGTAATAATTAGTTGGAGAAAGGCCTTTCATAACAGCGACGAGACAGCAGATCGCGGCCCCGATCGAGCTGCCTTCGGATCCGCGTGTATCGCTCGGCTCTTTCTTGCCGTCTCATTTGGCAAACGACACTCGGGATAAACGTCGACGCGGCAATCTGCCATCATCAATTCCCGTCGGGCATCAGCAACGTCACTACAGCGGTCGCGCGAGGCGTCGCAGCGCACGTCAGAAACAAGCTCCACGACGGGAGGAAAAAACTGCGGCTGCCCGTTATCTCCACGGCGCTCGCGCGCGCTAAGTGGCGGCTGTTTCTGCGCCTCGCGCTCCTTTCTTTCGCGCGGCTCGGCCGCCTCCCTGTCGCGCCTGAATGGGCTGCTCTGAAAGCGCGCGCCGCCCGGCAAGAACTGGGCCAGATTGAAAAGCGCCAGCCGGACAGGCGAAATTGGCGACTCGGACGGAAAGCCGTCGCGAGCGAGCCGCGGCTCCAAAAATAGAGATGGAAGAGCGGCCAAGATAGGAGCGAACGCGTCGCGCGCGATTATATCGAGAACTGGTTTGGCTGGCGCGCTCGCGAGCCTCGCCGATTTACGCGGCTCGTTAAACGGTTTATTGACGCGTTACTTTTTAATTGCCTATTTGACGTACAACTTTGCCGAGGCGCGCGTAGCCTCGGCATCCCTCGTGCTCCGCTGCTGCTATATGCGTGCCGATAATTATGTTTCGCGTGCGTTCTTTTGTGCAGCGGAGTCGATCGTAAATTAGCCGGGATCGTGATGTGATGGCCTGTACGGGCAATATTTAGATAGCGGACTCGTCGATTAAACGCGAACGCGTGTGTATTTTGCAAGACAAGCGGCAGCGGCAGCTGTCTCGCGATCGAAACGATGCAATCTCGAACTAGTAAAGAAATGAGTCGATCCCGCCTCGATAGACGCGCGAGACAATCGAGTGTAGCTTCGATCGGCGAGCTGTCGGCGAAAGCTGCTTTACGCGGACAAAGCGGAGATCTCGGTGACGAACGGCGCGGGCAAAAATTCGCCCGATCGACGCGGACGCACGTGACGCCGACTCCTGGCGCCGCGGCGAGGAGTAAAGAATAATAGGATCGCTCTCGCCGCCCAGCCGCATTAACGAACGGAGCGTGCCGTTGGCGCGTCCACGGCCAACGGTTTCTGGTCGTTACGAGTCTCGGCTGGCGCTGCTGCACGATCGTCATTATCATCGTCGCAGGCAGTAGGCGAACGCGAGCCTGCAGTTGTTTTTCAGCGTGGCCACCTGTCGGGCGTTTCCCACCTGGCGAAGGTCGTCAGCGCGCGCCAGACAAAGGCCGGAAAAGCCGAGGCGAGCAGCTGGAGAGCGCGCGGCGGGGCGCCACGCCTTGTCTTGTTTCTACCGTCTCTCGTTTGTTATGCCTGTATCGGATTTTCCTCTTTTTTTTCTCCCCTCCCCCCCGCACGCTCGAAAAGCATTTTTAATAATATACCGGCCGCGACGCTACACCGCGCGCTCGCGCTCGCCCACGCGAGACCCCCCTTTTTCCTTCGTTCCAAACTCATTAGAACGTGCTTTAAAAGATTGGTTTCGGCTTCGTTGGAGTCGCAGCCACCGCGCACATGGATTAATGTCTATCTCGTGCTCGTTCGACCGCTGTTTTATTGGAGGCGAACGACCGACGCCCATTGTTTCTTTTTTTCGTCTGTCGGGTGTACAGATCTCGTGGAATGTTGAACTAGTTGATTATGGACGATATGATATCGACTGTGGAACATTTAATTCAAGAGCGATTTATCAAAGGCTTATCTAATCCCTGCGAGAAAAGTCGTTGAGTGAGGGAGAGAGACAAACAAAACGAAATCGTCGTAAATTTGGCGACACGCAACAATCCAGATAAAAGATCATTTGTCAGCCAGGCTGCCGGCAGCAGCAGCTCCTTCTTACAGATATTACGCAAAAACTTTGCCTTCGTATATATGAAACTATGCTCTGCCTGGCAAACTCGTCCATTACTCGTACACACTTGCGGCCGATGGGGGCGGCGGCGCATCCGATCCGTTTGTCATCGCCCAAGCTTCCCACTCCCTAATACGAAGAGAGGGGCCGGGGGGGGGGGGGGCTCTCCAACTCTCCGCAGTCTTATCTTTCTCGGCCCATCGGACATGGCCGTTTTTCCGTCCTCCTTCAATTTCCTGAATGGCTTGGCCCAGCCGGTACACCGCGCGCCGAATTGGCCCAATTCCGAGTCTCTCACCATCGTTCCAAATTATTATATATCTATACACGCTGCGCGCGATCTTTTTTGCCTCTCTTCCAACTTAATTTGCTGATCGCAGAGAACGAAGCCTGAGCTTTTGGTGCGCGGCCTCCCTCATGATATTGGATCGGAGTTTTTCGGCTTGGGGTTATTGCTATATATATATATACGCACCCGCTCGCTCCAGATTAAATGATGTTATTGCTATGATTGATGCGCCAGTCAATTACCGCATCAGACTCGTTCGGCCTCCATTTCATATTTTTATCACTGAGAATTCGTTCGGTGATAAATGAAATTAGAATCTTAATAACCCATCGTTTTGTTGAAATTGTTTTTCCGATGCTACGTTCTCAGATGGTTCGTCGAACTCACAAACGCTGCATTAAAAATGATATTGAATATTGGGGTGAAGGGGGGGGGGGCGGGCAGCAAGGTGCAAAGTAGTGAATGTAAATGAAAATTGATGAGAAAATGTAGCGAGAGGATGAAGCCCGTTGAACAATGGGCCATTAATTAACAAGCGAATAGCGCTGTTAAGTGCCGGCAGCAGCAGCGACAGCAACAGCAGCAGCGGGGCCTTGAGCGATCGTCGAATTCCACAGAGTATCGCAGGCTTTGCAGCAACAACAAATGCCTCGCTTGTAATTGTAGAGAGAGCCGAGAGCTGGCCGCGGTCAAGACCCTAATTTCTTTTTCCGTCTGCCTGTCTTTCTCCCTCGTTCTCCTTGTCGGACGCGCGCGCATTTGTCCAGTGCAGAACCTCCGTCGAGGCCTAGGAAATCCGCCGGTAAAACGGCCAAAAAGATCGATGTCGACGACACATGCACACGCCGACGTGCACTCGATGATAATCCCTGTAGTGGGGTCTCCCTCTCTCTCTCTCTCTTGATTGCGCTCGCGAAGAAGGCCAAAGAGAAAAACAAACACGAGTGTAAGAGCCGGGTGATTTGATGCAGCACCGAGTCGCTGGAATTATCGAAGGGAATTCTCGCGAATGGCACGGAAAGTATTCCCGCGCGCGAGCCTCCGTTTTTTCTCCCTCCATGCTGCGTCTCCTGCTTCTTCCTCTCCTCCTATTGCCGCCTGCGAGATTTTCCCTCGGAATTTATCGCGCGAGCTTTTCCCATTTCAGCGTGCGCGCGAGCCGCTTCTCCTCTCGGCCACGCGCACGCTGGATAAACCGAGATGAGATATGGTAGAATGCATGGGAAATTTATCGAAATACAAAATTGCGCCACGAATATGTGGCTGACTGTTGGCAGACGCTCTCCCCCGGCTCGGAATTTTTTAATCTCCGGATGGATTTTTATCGCGCTCCACCTATTTTTTTTTTCCTCTGATTTTTCGCTCAGCGCGGTTTTGCGCTCAACCGATTCCCGTTGCAATAAACAATGACGCGGACGAATACTGCTATATCGAATTAATGCCGCGATCCCCGTGACACCACGAACGTCCAGCCGATAGGTTTACCGCTTGACAAATGAAAATCAGCTCGTGGAATGCCAGCGCGTACACGAAAGTACTGCGCGCACGTGAATATCGCTGAAATCCATCAAACGTTTAAACATTCCGCGGAGAGCCAAGTAATTCGATGTGCGAAAGGCACGTGAAAGCGAGTCTCTATTGTATCTACGAGCTGCAGCGCGTATAACGAGATGCTCAGCAGACTAGCAAATCGATTTTAAATTAACCGTTTGGCTTGCAGTCGTCAGAGCTAATTTCATCAATTGATGCACTCGGATGCGAGAGCCAGTTCACAGGGCGAAAGCTCATTTTCTTTCGTATCGCGACGGCTCGCGCAACTTGTCAACCGATACTGACCGATGCCGCGATGTTCTCCCAAGCGACTGCCAGGCATTTACTGCCGCGAGACTTTTACAAGCCGCACAGTACATTACGCTAGCGGGGAGCACGGTAGGCAAAGCATGCACGCACCGTGTGATGTTGACTTGACGGCATTTCGCATAGTGGGTGATTTGTCTACCGTACTACCGTGGCGCGTATACTCGTTTCTCGCGCAACCCCGTAAAAGGCTGACGCTGCGCCATCGGCAAGCGACGCGGCGGTGCACTCAGCGTCTCGAAAGTACGAAAAGTGCCACGCGTACGCGCGACGCGCAAGGTACTCCGCTCTCGGGCTGTCCATGCGGCATCCTGCTAGGACGGCGCACAATCACCGCTTTACGCTCACTAGCGCTGTGCCGGGAAAAGTTCTAAACTGCCGCGCGGTGGTTATGAGTCGAGCGCTCGTTCGAGCATGCGGCGTGTAAAAAGTCCTTTGAAAGAGGAAAAGAAGAAGCGATTTGACATTGATGGCTGTTTTAAGCGCACGACGATCGATCTTCATTCGTGAATGCGCTTTCTGCTTTGATGAGCTGCCGTTACGATCGGTCGCAGTCTGTTTCTGTGTCGACGACGACCACGACTACGACCACGACGAGGACAAGTAATACGCGATTCATGGATGCGCCGAGCCACTTTTTTACTACGTATTTTACGCGATACAAGCAGAGGCTGGGGGGACTGCGTGATATTGCTCGTAAACTCATGTAGTATCGCCAAATAGCCTGGTTGTTCGTATGAGATTTGCTTGTCAAAAGTTTATTATATAGTTACGCTTTTTCTTGTCTTTTATGATCGACAAGAGAGCAATCGCGAAAAGTCCAAACTAATTTAAACTATTGTCAAAGAAAGAAAACGAACGTGCTCGTACACAGAAGAAATAGTGGAGTACTGATGGATTTGGCCCTCTCGCTTCACGTGGCTTGTAATCTTGTAGCCAGTTATATCGGAGTTGGGGCGCAGTGGCAGTGGCGCAATGTGTCCTGAACAAACGGCAGCAGAGAGGAAGAGCTTTCGTCGAGATCGAAGCTTCGGGAAAGAAACATTAGGTGTAGGGGGCAGCTCACAAAAATACTCGACCGAGCAACGGCATTTATTTTTTCAGTCTCATCGATTGCCGAAGACTCTTGGACGAACAGAGCAATAAAAAAAGAAAAAAACAGGTACACACACACAGCGGCAATGTCGAGGCCTTTTTACGGTGCTTTGAGGCGCGCACGAAAAAACGACGAAAGCCAAAAAGAAAATAGCACAAAGCATGAAAAAGAAAAAAAAAAAAGAAAGAAAGCTCGGGGCCGAAAGTTAGGGAAAAGAAACGGGAGTAACCTCGCGAGCGATGAGGGTTGAACTTTATGAACAAAAAGAGCGAAAGTGAGAGCTGAAAGAAAGAAAAACGAAAAGTCAGACAAGCAGAGCAGCGGCAATGGAAAGAAAGCGAAACGAGCTAGACGAAGTACAAGAGCTTCACTGAACGATGTACATTGCCAGAGAGAAGGCATTTTGTATGTATCCCATTCGCCGCCACTGCTGCGGCTGCTGCTGCTGCTGCTGCTGCTGCTGCTGCTGCTGTTAGCTGTCTGCGCGTGTGCATTTTCCTCCAATGAGCTTTTTGTATATCAATTCTCCCGGGAATATCTGCCGCGTATATGCATAATTTTTTTTTTTCGGCACAGGGAGTGTTGCACAATCGCAAAATGCCCGCGCGCGCACATCGCTTTTTTAAGATATTTTCTCTCTTTTCAGCTATACTGAATATTACATTAGTACCAAATTAGAATGGCAATTTTACTGTAATTGAAGTGAATTTGGATGGATTCACACTGGAATTTTGACTTTATTACCAGTTACGGTGAGAGACGTTGCATTCTATCTCGATTAAATGGAAGTCTCACTTTAATGCATTAACTGTGATGTACCGTACTCTCTGTCTCTCTCGCAGGCAACGCTCGTTTTTGTCTAATCAAAAAAACAAAATATTAAATATGGCTGGCAGGCTTTCTCGTCGATTATATCGTTAACCCTCGTATATATTAAGTGAGTTCGCAATTATATTACCGTTGATTATTTCATTACTTTAGTAACGTGTTACAAGCTTTTTCAAAGTAACATTGTACTTTCAAAAATAATCTATCGAAATTTTTTGTAATGGCGTCACAACAAAAAGTAGCTCGTTAGCTTACAAAAAATTCTTAAGGAAAAAGATTATATTAACATTGACATAATTTTTGTTAATAGGAGACAAATTAATATAAAAGCTACATAAAAATTATTGAAACAATAATGCGCGTACCTCTAGAAAAGTAGATTCCATTAAGTTAATGAGTTATAGAAGAGTTAAAGTTTGCTGAGTGTTGCACAACTTCTGAACGATCGGTTAATCGACTACTCGGTTAAACTCAAATAATTGAGGAAATTCAAAGGCTTGGCAGTTTTTCCAAGAAATATGTAAAAAGTTCTGCTTGGTTTCACTGTTCAAATGAAAGGATGTTACTCAGCGAAGTCACTTGTAAAGTTCCATACAGAAAGTCTTGTAACGACGTTACATTCGCTAGATATTCCACGTATATACCGGCGTTATTCAAGTGCCCAACACTGGTGAAGCCATAATAAAGGCAAAAGACAACAGAATTAATTTGATATTTCAGTCGGTCTGCGCGAAATGCCGTTAATTCCAAAATGGCAAGTGAAACAACGCGCAGAAGTAGTTTGTACAACTATCAAAATCTAACGTGCACGTACGCACCGAATTGGCCAGAGCGAGAGTAAAGCCCCTAGCAAATGGGAAACCAAAGCAACGCAACGCGACGCAAGGTTCTAGGGACCGGGGGACTGGCTCCACGCACCAAGGAAAAGCTCTCTTTTGCAGGTGCGCGAGATCTGGTGGATATACACACACACACACACACATACACACAAGCAGAGTCGCTTTGGACTGTCTCGTTTATTGAAAAGGCTGCCGCCGCCGCTGCTAGTTTCGCTTTGAATTAACGTTTTTGCCTTATCCGCTCTCTCGCCAACGCGAACGTGGCGCTTTTCTCTCTCTCTCTCTCTCTCTCTCTCTCTCTCTCTCTCTCTCTCTCTCTCTTTCACGGATTTCTTCAACGCGCACGCCGCCAAACGTAAAAGGATTTAGATGGGTTTTTAGTTTTGCACGAGTGACGGAGTGCGTTGCGCCTAAAATTGACGGCAGCAGGCGGAAGGGGTGGAAAAAAAAAAACGTTGTTATTTCCTCGCGAGATAGAGCAAGTTTTGCGCGAATACAAATGGACGGGTACGGCGTTTGAGCTTGGATTGCACCACGGCAAGCAGCGGGTATAATGCGAGATAAAAGATCGCGGTTTCGAGGATATAATTAGTCAGTTTTCGGCTGGGATAGGGAGCAGAAAGCCAAAGTGCCCCGGGCGCGGTTGGCGCGTCTTTGTGCTCGCGTAGAGGAATAGCAAAATCGAATTGGCCTACAGCCCCTACAGAAGGCACCGACTACCGACTCGGTGCACGCGCACGCTTCGCGTAAAACCGCGGGCGACGATACAAACGCCTCCCTCGGGACGTATATGCGTTGGCTCGCTCGGCCCCCAGGATTACAGACAACCGGGAGATAAGTTTGTGCTCTCTTGCGCGCAATATATACATAATATATACGTATAGCTAGGCTATGTAGCTACGTGAGGCCGCGAGAGGTACCGAGCTTAGCGCGATTACCAACAGCTTGGAGTGTACGCGCGAGCATTGCTCTCTCGTTGCTCGGTGCAGATCCCCACTTTCGCCGGAGAAAAAGTATCTCCCGTATTCGTAATCTAGCTGAAGAACGAGCTTTCGAGGCTCTAATGCAACGCGCTAACGAGCCGAGTCTTTTTCGGACAGTCCAAGCTCCATTGCACTGCTGCTGTGGCTTGCCGACAGCAATAACTGTCAATCGGCACAAACGCCCATTCAATTACGCGACGCAACGACAGAGAAATTGCTTGTACGATAACATTGAAATGATTAAAAGTTGTCCTCGAACCGAGAGGCAGATAGAGTGTATATTGTGCCGCCAACGCATTGGCCATTCATTGGCTCGGGCCATCAAATGCAACGTACGTGCGTCGCGCGCGCCCACTTCGTCTCCGTCCTTATACGGATCGCATCCATCTGGAAAAGTACCGTAAATGAGGATCGAAGCGTGGACAATAATTGTTTTCTAATTGCCGCCGGTGCCGCTATTACGACTCCATTAGGCTGATTTCGAAACAACGTCGTTTCCAATGATAAGCGCCGCGCGTTAACTGCACTCCACGCTGACCCACATAAATCTGATACAGTGCGCCAAAGTCATTTAATTGCAAGATATAATCGGAAAAATCATTGGCGGCGTAGTACTTTTCGCCAATGATTTTCCTGGCTCTCGTGTGATATTGCAATTCCTCGCTGTGGTATTTATAGAAGCTTTTAGGATTATTATTCGAAACCGCATCGATGCTTTTAGCATAATTCCGCAGATCGCGAGCGCGCTACCTTTGATTATTAATTTTCTTTAATCAAAAGCCAAATGAATATTTATAATCGGCTGCAAGCGATACGATAAGCCGCGCTGTTATGTGGCCATTTTTTCACCGCTCTCGCATCATTAATTTAATGCAATATTAATACTGGCTTGGATTTGGCTTTTAGAGCGTTCGCACGCGAGCAGGCAAAATGGTGAAATGGAAGGGACGAAAGGGAACAAGTTTTAGCAACGAAGAAAAGAAAAGAAAAAAACAAGAAGAAAAAATCAAATTACGAGACTTAAAGCGAACCAGCCGAAGCAATCTTTGTTCGTTCGAGGCAAGATTGAGACAGAGAGATAACAATAACACCGCAATAAAACTTTATACTCTCTCTCTCTCTCTCGCACTACGGAAGTTCCGAGGCAGTCAATCCACTACTCTGCTACTCTCTCCAGCTCTCTTTCTCTTCCTCTTGCACGTCAAATCGATACTCGCACTTGCGCACTATAAAAATAAAAATAAAAGCTGCGAGCGCCAGAGCGACACTCGAGCGTTCTATCTCGCACTTTATATCTCGATTCTCGCGGGCGTGCGCTGCTGCAGCACTGCCTGTCTCGCGTGTGTGCTCTAGACGCCGTGGTAACACCATTGACGCGAGCGTTGCCACGCGACTGGAAAAGCGGAAAACGAGCCGCTCAATTTCGCGTTTCATACGCACGCAGAGTCTCGCTCGCGACAACTCGCTGTATCGCGCTCACGGATCGCCGACGCAGCGACGGCAGCGTCTGAGAAGATGGCAAACGAGCAGCGTATAAATTCGAGGATTAAATTTCCCTTTTGTCTCTGTCTCTCTCAACGCGAGATTCACGCGTGACGCGGAAATGAGGCCCGTTCGACCGCCAGACAATTCCACGAGAGACCGTACTTTGTATGATAATTGGTCGAGGGCTTGCTTCGTTGCCGCGAGCTCTCGTCACCGTATTATACCTGCACTCGACAGACAGATATTCCTTCCCAGATAAGATTAGCCCCGGCCGTGAATTTCCGACTTTCTCCTTAATCGTTGAAAACGGCTCGTTCGAGGACTCGAGCAAACGCCAAAGCTTGTATAAACATTCGAGGCGCGGAATTCGCCCGACAACTATTAGCAATTTAATCACTCGTGAGTAAACGGCCAATCGCTCGGCGACAGCGGCCACTCCAGAGAGAGGGAGACCCGAAGGATCGATCCGATTCCGCGCAGCCGCCGCCGAAAAGAAAGCAGCGCTTCTCGCGTGGCCGCTCGATCAGTATGCCAGAGCTGGCTCGAACGTCCCTCTCGGCCGCGAGGGACGGCGATGGTGCCACGCGCCACGGCTGCACCTTCTCCGCTGTCCCCGGCATCGGCGGACGTTACGCTCATACGTGTCTCCGAGCGCGTGCGGCTCTTTTCACTCCCGAGATGCAGGGATTACGTATGCGCGCGTACGCAGCGCCGAGGAATTGGAAAAGCACTGCAGGCGCGCGCTGCGGTTTTCGTCTCCCTGCGAAAATTATAGAAACGCGCGCCTGGCCATTCTCGCGCGCACCGCCGTGCCGGGGCTTTTCCTGGCTCTCGTTGTTTTCTTTCCGCGCCGCTGCGGAATATCGCGGCCGAGCGAATACGGATTACGCGTTACTAGGCCACGCCTGGCCTTTTTTACTCTTTTTTTCTTTTTTGCAATTTCGCGCGCGTAGATGGTGGTTGTCGCCGTCGTCGGGTACATGTACCGCGGCTTGGCCGTTAGGGCTTCGCCGCGCCCCTTCTCACGTTTTAAATTCTAGACGTATCGTGCGTGCAACATTCTCGACACAATCAGCCGACCCCCGACAACTGCTGTCGCGAAAATGCCGCGCGCCCTCTTCGAGTGCTTATGTCGGCTGTTATCACTCCGGCGGGAAATACGCGAGGCACATCAAGGTATATACGCAACGACCAACGGCAGACGCACTCGGAAATGTAGTTAATTTACAAACTGAGTGTTTTATGGAAGAGCGCTACGCTGTAGATAGGAGGCTTGGCGAAGAGAGTCGTTACATATATATCTAAACAGGCAATTAACGAGGAAGAAAGCGGCCGAGAAGCGAAAGCGCGGCGACACGCATCCTCCGTCGGACGAGCCGAGTGGAGGATTAGCGCGTGACCAGGCCGATAAACGCGCGGCGAATACGCGATAAGCGCGCGCGCGCGCCCGGCCGAACGCCGACGCGTGCTTGGCGGCATTACAAAGGTAGCTGCGACAGTCAGCCGCTTGTCAACGCGAGGCTCGCCGAGAAAGAAAGAGGCAATTAGCATCCATCGCGGCGACCGGACGAGAAAGCTGCTCGTCCCGCGTGCGCTTTACATAAAAATCGAGCGCGCCGGGCGCTAGATTTGTCGGCAGAGTTGAATGGAGCCAGCAGCAACGGCGGCGGCGGCGGCGGTGGCGGCGGCGGCGGTGGCCCGCTCAGCGAGAGTGTAATTAAAAGCCGCTAATATCGCTCGGCGCATGAATATTCATTGCTAATTTGCCAACAACGCGCCGACGATAAAAGTGCGTCCTTGCTCATTGAATGAGATGTCATTATTTTATTAAAATGAGATATGAACTGAATGCAAGGCGCGCTGCCTCTCACTCTCTCCCTCGAAAAAAGAGCCGAGCGAGCTTGCGCCGTTTTAATTTCGCATCAAACTTCTGCTCCAAGCCAGCAGCCAGTTTATCGTAAGCGCAAGTTCTGTAATGCAATTCGTCCCCGCGAATGTTTATGAAGTGCCGTGCTCGGGCTGTCTAGCCGCGAGCTGCGAGTGCTAAATTTTCATGCAAACTTTGCCCGGAAAGCGTCGCGACCGTGGGTTCATTCAATTTGTGCATCTTCATGTCTCGCGAATTCACTGGTTGCGAGCGACGTGATTTTCCTTTTTATTACATGGCTCGCAACGACTCGTTCGACGTTTAATAACCCGACGCAATTGCATTTTCGCGCGAAACAAGCCTCACTCGATGCTTCAGTCCCCGGGTCAACCTGACAATTCCATGGTCAGGCGTCTTCCACGCTGATTACAGTTGCGCCTGCTCGCTCCTTTTCTCTCTCTATCTCATTCTGCATGCTGGCTTTACCGGTTTATTACCGAATCACTTGTACATATAGTCTCGAAGGAGAGAGAGAGAGAGAGAGAGAGAGAGAGGAAAATTCAACGCAACTGATAAGACGCACCTTAATTAACTCCACGGAGAAGCAGCAACGAGAAAGAAAGGAAGCTTGCTTTTATTTTTTCCATCTAGAGAGCATCTAAAAAGCACGCAAAGGTTCGCCGTGCGGTGCTCAAGATCTTTTTCAATTAACTGCCAGCGCCAAACTTATGCCTCCGGTCGTACTCAGCATGGCCATTGAATATTTCTTAAACTTTAGTTTAATCAACTAGTTTTTGCTGAGGTTTCTTTCGAACAAATTTTTCTCTCGCTCTCGCAGAGTGCATGGCTTACATTTTTAATTTGATGATTAAAAATGAGTCAGTGCGAGCTGCCTCCGCGACTTGACGAACGCGCACACTCAGTAACTTCGGTAATTTCTAACTTGATTGTTATTTTCTCTTTTCAGAGTCTTACGGGGCAGGAGCCGCGCAGAAGGAAACTTACCTGCAACAAAAAGAAAAATTTCAATTAGCTGCTGTCAAAAAATTCTTCTCTCGGGCTTAAGAACGACTTTCCCAGAGTAGCGCGCGCCGTTAGAAAAACGCTTCCGTACCCGCCGTTAGCGCAGATATACAGCGCATATCGATTTATCAATTTTCCCTCCATTTCTTCAAAATATAGCCGTCCTTACAGCTCGTTAGTCACAGGCGTTTAGAACGGAAGCTTATCGCTGACGCGCAGTGCTCGCAGCCGAAGGAGAGAGAGAAAAGAGCGCGTCGATAAAAATAAACACGCGACGGCACGCGTGCGTACTGTAACCCGTGTCTGACGGGAGAGAGTCGAGCCCGCATTGGCATTTTACCCCTTTTTGGCGTGCGCGAAATCGAATCGGTGCACGGACGGCCGCGCAATTTCACAGCTCACCGCCACGCGCCGCGATTCGTTACGAGAGAGAGAGAGAGAGAGAGAGAGAGAGAGAGAGAGAGAGAGAGAGAGAGAGAGAGAGAGAGAGAGAGAGAGAGAGAGAGAGCTGGGCTAATAAAGAGAAGCCCTGCACGCGACTCGAAACGAAGACGCCGACTGACTTTTCAAACCCTAATCTCCCAGGCGAGATCGAGAGAGGATTAGCCACTAATTTTTCTACTCGACGTCGCACACACATCTGTCGCGGGAACGACTATTCCATTACCGACGCGCGTCTGCCTCTCACGCTCCCGATAGATGCATGTATCTCGAGCTTCACACTCGCTGGCTCCTTCTCTTGGCGCACCCTCGCCTCTGGCTCTGGCTGCAAGCGTATTTGTTGTTCGCCATTCCCCTTCTGTTTTTTCAACGCTTTTTTCCTCTCTCCTTCGCGCACCGCTAAGTAGCCACCCGCATCTCGCTCTCTCGCCCATACTCTTATATTTATACTCGTTTTTGCTTTCGGCTAAAAGAGCGCGCTGTTTGCTTGATAAATGTCGGTTGCCACAGCTGCTGATGCTGCCTGTTGCCTGCAATTCCTTCGGGATAACAAATCAGACAGGAGCCGAAAACTGCGCGGGTCGACTCGCGAATTACGCCCTTCGCCGGCTTGGCCAATTTCCGAATTAAAACTTAATCATCCGCTTGACCAGCGAAATCCCTTTGACTTTCGCTGGCTCCCGCGATACGCATAATTAAAAACCACGAGCGCAGGAAAAAGGAGGACAGTTGTGCCGTCGGCCTTACGCCTTTTCTATTTATATGTGATGTTTAGGGCGCTTGGCTCACTCGGCATTTTTCTTTTTTTTTTTTTTGCATTCGTTTTAATGCCCGAGTATGGGTCCAAACTTTTACTGGCCAAATTCGTAGTTCAATAATTCAATAAGCATTAAATATTCCTTTGATTTTATATGCATATTGCAATAAAACAATATCCGACGATATTATTTATCGATAGCAGTTACGTTGATACTCGTGATTTGAAAATGTTACCAATGAAGTTTCAAGCTTTTGTCACCCCAAATTCTGTGTTGAAAAATCATCATTTAAAAGTTCGAAAAACACGATAATAAATGTATTATAAGTTTTACAAACATTACATTTTTCTATAATCATATTCACGACGATGTAAATAACATAATACTTCTATATATAATATTCACGGTTGTAATTAGTACCTTTTCCAAAAAATTATTTTAACTGAAAGTTACTGAATAAAGCCGAAACTGTTCAATATTTTATCGTAAACTTTTGCACAGAGCAAAGCTCAATTAATTTGAGGTATCAGTCGGTCATTATTTTGAGGTTCTTAATATGATTAAAGCAGTCAATTCGTATTAAATTCATGATAACTATACTAATACACTTTTCGAAAATTTAATCGTTTATGGAAATCCGTAGTAATCTTTCATAAGCGTAAACGACATATAAGATTTAACAACTGAGCACGTGACTATCAGCGATTCAGATCACAAATAAACTGGCTTCGCTTTGTCAAGTTCACTTTCTTTATAAAAGAAAATAAGAGAATTAGATGCCACCTGAACTCTGAACTTTTAATTAATATCTTTAACCGATCTCCAAAAACATTCCGACTCTTGCGACTATGACTTACAGTTGAAAATCAAACGGCAAATGGCGAAGGAACGCAAGGACCCGCGCGCGCGCGCACAAAGCATTGCTCGTCGCTCGCTCGCTCGTTATTCATTTCGAAAAGTAATCTCCGGCAAATTCAAAAGCCCCCGAAATCATCGCGGACAGCGGGCGAGCGAGCGCAGACGTTAATTCGAAGCGAATGGCAAATGCCGCTCGACAAAGTAATAGCGCGCGGTGCGCGCTGCGAGTCATGTCGCACCCTTCAACTTATGTGCGTATCCCTTTCATACTCGGCGACCCTTTCGGCATTAAAAATCCACTTTGCCCCGGGCGTTTCTCTCTCTCTCTCTCTCTGTCTCTCCCTCGCTCCCATCGCATTACATACGTCAGATATACGTACATCGCGCTGCAGTTTACTTCTGTAAAGACAATGTGTATATAGTTGTGTATGCGCGCGCAAGCGTGTGTATGTGTATGCGCGCGTGGGTCGCTTGCTAGCGATAATGCGCTGTGAGTGGCCACTCCGTCATGCTACCTGCTCCAGTGACCCCCTGTATGCGCGTGTGTGTGTGTGATCTCGCTGCTGCTGCCCGTGGCAGCTTTCCTTTGTTTGACTACCGCGCGGCGATGGGCTTTCTTGCGCGGACGAATCCCCTCTCCGCCCCGCACGTGTTCGCATGTTTGTTTGTTTTAATCGACCTCGCAAACAATCCACTACGTGGATCGTAATTGCTTTTTTTCTCTATAAAGGCGGATCTTCGAATGCCTGGATTTTCTTGGTCGATCGGGGTTACGAGTCCTTTTGTTTTTAATTTGCCCTTTATAACCCTATTTCTACCGAACAAAAAAAAAAGAAAAACTTTGTTAAAATTCAGAACTGAGCTTTCGCGTAATTTACGTAGCAGTGATTATTATTTATTACTTAAGTTAAGCTACACCCACTTCGTTTTGTAGGACAAAATATGATTAAAAATATTTTTTAGGTTGATTCGCAAACACGACCTAGTTCGTTGGAACTGATTATACCAAGCGCGTTCGCGTGTAAAAGATTAAACTTCCATTTTCATTTGATCTGATAACGATGACGACGAGAGAAAATAAATAAAACGCTATACCTCACTTAATTTCATTCCAATTCAATTCTACACACGAGAACAACTGCAAAACGTTAGAAGCTCTTTTCATATATATCAAAAATCAGGCAGCGATGATGGATGTTGCCTAGCAAGGAAAAATTTGCAAGCGCGTTGTTTGAAGATCATTTGTACGATAAGGATTAAGCCTATTTTCGAGGATTAACATTAAAATGCGCTATATCTATTATTTGTCGCGTTGTATAATACCTGCAAGCAAGGCTCAGCTTTTCGTAATGAGCGTAATTACCCCCACGAAAGTAGGTCGCCAGATCTGCTTAACTACACTAACTGTTTGCTACATTTCGAATGATTAACGTGTTTATCGGGTATTTGTTGAAATGCCATCTGGTTTAAAGAACAGCATTCATATATTAGCATTTCGTTGACTTTCGGATAGTCACACCTGACCGATAGTAAAGCGCAAGGAAAAAAAGCCGTAATATATCATAGAGATAACCGAACGTCCGGTTAGTTGGAAACAGGTTAGCCGTATTATGCAGCGGCAACTGCTGTCGCATTAGCCTAAACGAGAATTCACGCGTGTGTACGTATATGCACACAACTCGAGATGGTGAATTTGCATCACATTGCGTGAGCAACAATACCATTTACAGAGAGCGCGGGCGGCAATGCCGAGCATCCTCATGCAAATTAATGTGAAATGGTATTCGCGGGGAGAACGAGGCAATTGTCTTTGATGCGTTGGCGAAACAACGTGATACGGCAAGAGAAAACAAAAAAAAACAAAAACAAAAATAAAAAATCCGATAGACTTTTTCACCTGCTAAAAAAGCGAAGCAGTACATAATCCCGGCTGGCTCCTTAGCTCGCTATACGCACCGTCCATTCGTCCGTAGTACAGGCCGACACCATACGCACTCCCCCTCTCGCTTGTTCTCGCATCGCAATCGGAAGTCTCCCAGGCTTATTCGCGTGAGAATCGCAGCCGTACAAACGAAATCCGAAGTCCTATTATTCTCCTCGGAAACCCCTTTTTTGTCCTCACTCTCTCCTTCGACCATTCATAGTTAGGTCCTTTGAGGCGCGGGCGAGGAGCGCCACTCGGAAGCTACAATGTGGTCATTCGATACTCTTGGCGATCCAAGAGAGAAAGAGAGAGAGAGAGAGAGAGAGAGAGAGAGAGAGAGAGAGAGAGAGAGAGAGAGAGAGAGAGAGAGAGAGAGGCAAAGAGGGACACTTAGGTAAATTGAAACCGTAGTTGGTAAGACGATGCGCGCATCGCCAGAGCTTTTCGAGCCAGAGATCGACTCCGAATAGTTTGAATGCAGTGGCGCGTCGAGCAGACAGATAGCAATGCTCGTTAAAGATATCGAGACGGGGCCAGCGCAGACCTTGATTGGAAAGTTGCAGTGTGCAGGTGAGTTAGTTGGCTTTTATCGCGTATCGCTATTGGAATGCGCGCTTATTTACGACACGCGTAGCCACGGGGGGAGATGAGTCAGTCGTGAAGGGATGCTTTCAGCTCGTAACGGGCGATCTTTATTGTTTTCTCTATGTCGTCGCTCGTGGCTGGCGCATAAAAGTCTCTTGTCTGTGGCGTGGCAAGGGGAATAAACGGTAAGGAGAGACGCGAGCTGCGAAACGAGGCGGCCGAGTGAATGTGTGGCAAGCAACGGCGCAGATTAGGCGATCCGAAGTCTCGTCGAAGACGCGAAGAAAAAGAGCTTTGGCGAAACCCGATGCGAGCACGTGAAAGGATCATCCTCTCTCTCTCTCTCTCTCTCTCTCTCTCTCTCTCTTCCTCTCTGTCTGTGAGCAAATAATGACAAGCGAAAGCAAACATCTCATAACAGCCACGCGCTTATCGCTCGCTCTTCGCTTAGATACTAATTGCCGCGCGTTTCCCACACAGCTCTTTTACTCGCATTGAGTTACATCGCATTAATTTTAATACTCTC
Source organism: Phymastichus coffea (assembly GCF_024137745.1). Lineage (NCBI taxonomy): Eukaryota > Metazoa > Arthropoda > Insecta > Hymenoptera > Eulophidae > Phymastichus > Phymastichus coffea. Next base: position 250,318 of record NW_026706992.1, read on the forward strand.
TCCCCGTGCGCGAGCTTTGGTTAAGCTGCTTTTACTCTCGCGATAAAGTACGCGGGCGCGCGCGCGAACGAATGCGCGACCACGCAGTTACATAATCAGCTTTTCAGATCTTTTCGTAAAGCATTTCTCAAATCGCATTTAACTAAATTGACTGTCATAGTATACGAATCATTAGCCGAACGCTCACCGCGTAGAAAATATTTCCGCCTGTATCAGTATACGCAACGCACACAACTGCAAGCTCTGAAAATTACTCGCAAATTGAGTGGACAAAAGAATGCGCAGATATATATAGCTGTAAATAAGCGGAAAGCCCTTTTCACAAATTCAAGCTTGCAAGAGTGAGAGAAAGAGGGAGAGAGAGAGAGCGCGCGCGCCCGTTATTTTTCAAACTGCTGCTCGTACATGCTCCGCACACATACATACATCGAGTTAGATAAAAAGCTCCCTCTTCCACGATGGCAGCATAACGAAGCGCCTTTTGAAGCCCCCGCTCGCGCGCCTGGGTTCTCGCTCCTAAATCCAACCTGCTGGTGCTCCGGCTTTAAACAAGCTGCTGCTCTGCCCGCTGGCAAGAAAGACAGAGAAAGAGAGAGAGAGAGAGAAAGAAACGGAGGGAAAAAGCGAAAAATTTTGCGATGAATCTCGTCGGGCAAATAGATGAAGAGGAAAATATATAGCTTACTAATAACAAGTCGAAGACAATCAGCAGAGGTTATTGCCGAGGAAAAGTAAATGTAAGGAGCTTATAGTTATCAGATGATAAGCAGTAGCAAACTTCCCTTGCGAGAAGAGGAACACGTAAGAGGGGGTACAGAGTGAGCGCAGCTCTCGTCGGAATATATATTGTACAGGGGAGCAAGAGTACAAGGAGGCAGTATAAGACACGGCCGAGTAGCAGCCACTCGTTCGAGCATCACGTACACACTCGGAGAGCGACTCGCGCGGGTATTTCGAGCTTTACCCTCTGTATACACGCACCTAGAAAGAGAGAGAGAGAGAGAGAGAGAGAGAGAGAGAGAGAGAGAGAGAGAGAGAGAGAGAGAGAGAGATCGACGCCACTACTATCCGCCTGTTTGTATGCATATTCATAACTGCGCGTTTGGCTCTGCGTGTGTTTTTGCCAATGCACTCTACTCATACTCAACTCGCGCGCGCGCAAAAGAGAGCGACGAGATGATCCTTACGCTTTCAAGAATGCGTAATAAAGTTTTTCAGCTTTGTTTTGTCCGTGCGGCAATGAAACGCATGAACTTTTAATTTTGCACGAATCCTTGATTTCCGTCATGGCCGCCGGAATAAAATCTGTGTCAATTTGCGCGTCTGCGGAAAGCTGTAATTAAGTTTGCAAATAAAAATACGACGCGGTTATATTGCGGCTTTTTGTAATATTTTGCAACGACCGAACGCGCAATCATTCCAAAAAGCTTTGCAAACGCCGACTCTCCGTCGCTTTGTATCGTCGTTAAAAAGCTTTAATTAATATTGATAGGTTATTTATCGGCCGAAATCAACATATATCCACGCTCGTCTGCTCCGGTTATCAGGGAACAAAACTATCGTACGAGGCGCATTGTCAGCGAGAGGGCTATACAAATATGGAGGAACGAGGCCGCAGACAAATACTTCAATTTCGCCCGAGTGCATCGACATTAAAATTGCAAACTAAGAAGGGGTATAGGACGGTACGTGTACGGCATCGTCCCGCGGAACAGGCGAAAGTGAGAAAATACCGAGCGCGTATACATACGTTGGAGATAGAGAAGGGTGCAGCCTCGCGGAGTCTAAATCATTTTACGCACCGGCAGAAACCTTCTCGATGTGTGCGCGCGCGCGTTATTTCTTCGTTTTCCGCTGGCGAATATGTATGTGTAGTTGGGTCGGTTGGCGCAGCGAAGTAGTAAGCCCGAAGAAGCCTCTTAAGCACGAGGCAGCATATGTCGCATTATGCATGGCAAGGAAGGACTCTCTCTCTCTCTCTCGTCCCTCTAGCCCAGGAAAATTTATGCACTTTTCCGCTTGTTTCTTATACATATGCAGGAGCTTTCTCGTATGCGCGCCGCGTGCCTCTCGATTTTCAGCTTAGCTTACGCGCTCTCCGCTCTTCGTTCCTTCGTCCTTTGTACGACGAGCGAGCGCCCCCCCCCCTTTCCTCTTCTTTCTGGCCGACTGGGCTATTATCGAGGAGATACCGCACGAGGCACTTATTGTAGCCGCGTGCGCCGCCGCACCGCGAAGAAGAAGAAGAAAAAAGAGTGGATGATTGCACCGAGGGAGGAAATTCTTTGATTCTCCATCGTGAGCACACGATATTTTCTCTCTCTCTCTCTGCTTGCGGTCTCTTTCTTTCCGAGGCACGGTCGCTCTTTCGACGTCTTTCACCTGGAATAACCTTCGATTTTTCTCTTTACCTTTTGTTCGGAATTATTCTCCCCCTTATACACGCGAAAGTTTGCCTCCGAACGGCCGCCCGCAATCTTTTCTCTCTCTTTATTTATTTAGGATCATTGATTTGTTTGGTTTTTGACCGGGTGAACGCGCGCGCTACGGCAATTGATCGGCTCGACGATCGCGCCTACGACGACGGCTATACATTTATCACGGAATTCCACGCGAGTCCACGGATATATAGAGCAAAGCCTGACTCTCTCCGCGAGATTAGCCGCCCGGAGTATCGTGTGAAAATTGACTGCTCGTTTGCCTCGCGGCTAATCCCAGTTTTATTTAGCCTACTGGGCGCAAAGCAGAAGGCGCGGCGAGTCGTTTTTACGCATGCAAATGCAGGAGGGAGAGAGAATGGAAGAGGGTGGCGGTGCGTCGGTCGTTAGGCGCGCGTCGCGTCATTATTCGCACGACTACGACGACGGTTGGCGTGCGGTGTCGCTCGCGCGAGCGGGACCAGATTAAAGCCCTTTGACGAGAGATGAGTGGAGGGCACTATAGCCACGCAGAGAGCGACTGCATAATTACTCGCCACGCGCTCCGCTGTCTCTCTTCTTTTCGCTATTCTGCTCTCCGCTGCCTGCCTGCCTGCAAGTCCTCTTCACTTTTCGACTCTCGCTATCCGCCACAAGCTCTTCCCCCCCCCCCTCTCCCGCGCTCTCTTCCTCTCTATTGCACAGACTACTCCAGTACCTACTCGTTTCCTTCATTTTCTATGTCTGCGCCTCCCTGTTCGTCTTGGCTGTCGCGCACTGCTTCTTTTATAATTTATTCGGCGCGGTTTCGCTTTCTCTTCGGTGCTTCCGCGCTTCATTGACATTTTTAATCAGCGCGTGCTCGAGTGAACTCGAAAGGACCTTCTCTTTATTTCTCTTTCGCCAGAGCGGATTCAATGATATACATATACCGCATCACCTGTTCAAGCAATCAAACGTTTTTATATTTTCACTCGGTGCCGATGCGGAGACTTTATTTCGGTGCTGTAACCTCCTTTTTTTTGCGCCACGAGAGCGAGATAAAACTGCTGCTGCTACTGTCCACCAATAAATGTCGCAACTTTGTTTCGGAAAAATGGATTCTCTCGCTTTCGCGTCCGCAAGCGTCATCGCTTCGAAAGTAAATGTCGAATCAACGTTACCGCGCGCACTTAACGCGAATTAACGACGCCGCGTAATCTGCTATCCGGAAAGGGATTTCTACTAATCGATTTCGAAAGGACTCCAATCGGCGAATTGTTTTCCGAGTTGACAACGATCAATGACTGCGAGCTGTCGCTCGATAATTTTATAAACTTAACAATTGGCAAAGCAGCGAGGTGCAGCGTTTGCACATAAGAAGGAAGCTAATTTGCCTATGCAAATCAAAGCATCCGCGCGCGCGGACGATAAAATCGAAGGCCAGCGGCTGCTAAAGAGAGAGAGAGAGAGAGAGAGAGAGAGAGAGAGAGAGAGAGAGAGAGAGAGAGAGAGAGAGAGAGAGAGAGCAAAGCGAAAGAATTCCAAGTATAGAGAGCGCCCTATGAAGGTGCAGGCGCTTTGAAGGAAAAAACCTTTTGCGAATCGATAAACGCGCGCACGTCAAAGCGAAAGAAAGACGCGCGCCTGATTAATGCACAAGTCCGCTCTCTTTCAAACGGGGCTGCGCATCTCTCTTGCTTGCCGTACGGCGCGCCGATAATTGCACTCGTTTGCCGGTTCGCCGGAACAGCAGCAGCAGCAGCAGCAGCGTAATACATAGCCCGAGCTTATCAGGCTCTCCTCGTTTGTCTCGGCGTTTCTTTCTCTTCTTTTTTTCTCCTCTTTATTCCTCTACTCTCGGCTTCCGTCCGTTCGTCGCTGGCTTTTTTCTCATTGCTGTCTCTGCTGTTGCTTCTGGCTTTCGTTCGCATACCGTGAGAGAGCGTGAGAAGCCCCGCGCCATCTTCATTGTTCGCTCGAAACAAAATTAAGGAAATTACAGCACCTGGCTGCCATTGTCCAGTCGCGATGGTTAACGAAGGCCAGCTCTCTCCCCCTTTTTATTCGTAGAATGTTCGCTTAGGCGCGCGCCTCGCTGCGTTTGCTCTGCCTGCGCCTTCTTGCCGCGGCCCAGCAGGCGCTGCGCTCGGCAAGCAGCGCGGCCGCGCGAGCAATTAGCCGTTCGAGGGCTTCGCGCTCGCAGCGCGCTCTTTGTTCTCGCGGCCGGCTGGCGCGCTGCTGTGTGCGCCTGACTCCGCGCTTTCGATATTCGTGAGAGACCACTTGAAACAGTTGGATCCGCGCCGAATCGCGGCATCTCGATAACAACTTATTAATCACTGCGAGCGCGCGTTGTCGGCTATGAATTGTGACCTGTACTCGGAAGCCGCACTAATTGCCCCGCCGCATTGTTAGTTTGGCCGTATTCAATATCAAACTAAATTAACGGGTGTCAAATACGTACTCCGCGGACAGATTACCGCGTATTACGCGTCGCCCAACGAATAATCCGCGCTAATTTCACGTAACAGTTACGAGCTACGTAGCCGGCAGCCTTTCGCATCGTCGTGCGTTGCCGACATTTTTATCGCGGAAAATCACTAAGGGCGCGGCGAGAACAAGAGTCCTTCGCGAAATATCGTGGAGTTTGGTCGTTACAGATAACGATTCCGCGCTGTTGGCGGACAAGCGAAAAGGAAAGGGAGAGAGAGAAAAAATCAATCTCCGGATCGGCAGAAATTTGTTAGCGATAAGCATCGGCGGAGCCCAGGCGGGAGCAAGGGAAACGTACCGCCGATGAAACGCCGAGTTTCTCGGGCTCCCCTGCAGGCACGCGGAGCGATCGCGAGCGATATATTTCATGCGGCGGCCCGATATCGGCAAACAGGCTAATAGAGTTGAAAGGGCGCGTGCGCGCGTGGGAATCGACATTTCTTTTCGCCTTTCCAAGTCGGCGGATCGACGTTCGCCGATGCAGCGGATAAGAATCGGCCCGTGGGACTCTGCTCACTTTCGATCTCTCTCCCGTATCGAAGGAAAACGATCGACGCGCAGGCCATTTATATCCAAGGGCGCGATTCGATTCGCGTCGTGCTCCCCTCTCTCTCTCTCTCTCTCTCTCTCTGTCTCTCGACGAGTATACCTTATATATATATACATAGGTCGGCAGCAGAAGGGCCAGCGGAGTCGCGCGAGCAAAGATGAAGGCTTAATGTCGCCTCGTTAAGATAAGAGCGGTAAGAGCGAGACTAAGTTTCGACGACTGGTGACCTTCGCCTGCCTTCCCCCAAAACTTTCCCGTTTACTTCGCGGCGCAAGATGCAACTTCCGCGTGGCGACGGTTTATCAAGGAGGATGTGGACAGTTTCCGCAGTTCTCACTCGACTCTCGGCACGCGCGCGCGCACACTCGCGTGCAAGTTGAAAGTGAAAACGCTCGGCGGCTTAACTTCATTTACCCGCGCACGGCTTACAGGCGGTTTTATCCAGAACGGAATTACGGGGTCGTGCAATTAAGGTCACTCCTCTAAACCCCCCGCGGCGATCGCCGCGCAGCTTTAAATTATTCAAATCCGCTTCTTGTCTCGCTACGATCAACTCGCGTGTGCTTAATAAAAGATGACGTTAATTGATGGTTTCTCGGTTAAATTTGGAAGAGACGTATTTGTGAAAGTTGACGAGGAGGAATTGCGGTCGACCCTATCGCAGAGTCAACTCGAGTGCGAAAAATAATTAAATATGCGGCGGCGGCGGCGTCGGCGGCGGCGGCTGATTTTATCCGAGTGAGAGCACCTGAAGCGTAATGAAGTCCGAAGAAGCGCGCGATCGGCTCGAGCGAAGCTACAGAGTCGCAGTAAATAAACGATAGCGTAGAAGCAGCAGCAAAGTTATATTGGTCACTGGATGCTGGGATACACTAGTCCTGCGGACTAGTAGTGAGTCGAACATTCCAAAAACTTGAACTAGAAACGTCAAGATCGTCCGAGCAAATTCCGCCAGGGATTCGTCGGTCAAGCCAAAGCCGCCGTATAGCCCGAAGCTCTCAAGAGCCCACCACCTCAGATGTCTAAGCTTTTCAAGCTGCGCATAGCCCTCCGCAGCGTGCAAGTATTTGCGGTGTACACATTGCCAACTCGGCTCGCTCTCTCCAAAACTCAGCGCTCGCCGGCCTCAAATTATACATATACCGAGCTGCCGCTGCACGCGGCTTATCGCCACGGCAGCGGCTTGCGAAAGAACGAGAACGACTTCTTTACGAGTATGCGTTTTTACGATCGCCGATATGCATCTATAATTTTAGGTTTTCTCGCGCGGCCGCGGCGATAGACTTGTAAAAAGAAATTATGACCTAGCGCACGGCGGGCCGAAGGAAAAAGAGAGAGCTTTTTTCTTTCCTCGTGCCGCCGCGTCGCAAAGAGATTGATTGGAAATTCGCGCGTCGAAAGAAAAAAAGAAAATAAAAAAAAAAAGCGCGCAATTTGCATTTGTACGCGCACGCAGGCGTCTACGGCGGGGAAAGAAACAAATCGATCGGCAAGGGGAGGCGCGCGCGATCCCATTGGAAAGGTCAGCTTATTGAACCGGCGCGCGAAGGCTTCGGAAAAGGCAATCGACTCTGTCAGCGTATTAGCCGCGACGCGCGGACCGCGGGTCGATCGATTAGGCGTCGCGCGCGTGCCTTGCCGCCCGAATAAGTTTAAATAATCTCGCTCTCGCGAGCGGACATGCTGCGCGGTTGTCGGCGCGAATCTGCGAGCACATCGATTTCTTCCCTCTCCGGGATTTCGTCGCGCCGACGACCGGCCGGCTGCGCACTGCGCATATCTCTCTCTCTCTCACTCTCTCTATGTCTGTTTGCGGCCAGTGTATTACATAAACTCCGCTCGCCGCAGCCGAGCCAGTTGAATATTCATGAGTGCTCGATGGACCGCGGATGGGTCCTTATTGGATAAGAGACGGAGAGAGCCAGCTCGTCGCAGTTTCGTTTGTTCTAATCAAGACGTTGTTGTTGTTGTTGTTGTTGTTGTAGTTGGCTGCTTTACCTACTCAAACACATATACGTATTGTATTTGCCGAGTTGGAGCCCGTTATAACGAGGCCGGCGTAATCACTTGTCGTATTACCGAATTAGTCTGTCTGTTATATGCGCGCAGCTCGCGCTTCGTAGCTATCACTCCTCTATGATTCTTGCAGGAATTTCGTGCAGCAGCGGTAACGCAGCTTCGCTTTCAAAGCTGACAGCTAAATTATATGTATCTTCGCTCTGACTCAGACAGAACTGGCTTGAATTTAAGCTCGAATAAATCAAATAATTTTGACGTGGATCCGTCGTCCGTGCGTCTGTCTATTGGGATTTAGGATGGGATTCCTACCTTATATACCTATACTTCCATGGGATAGATTCCTCGCTTTGACCTACTTGGATATTTCGGAAAAAATAAACGTTGATTATCCTAATACAGCAAGTTTTTGGAAAAACAGCGGACCGTTCTGAAAGATGCCAACGGAACTATTACCGCCATTGTCGTAAAGTATGAAATCATTGACGCATGGAGCCCGATAAATGATGATTTGTCAATATTTTCCGTGAAAATCCACAGTAATCCCCAAAACTCTGAGCGAAATAGAGAGGGAGAGAGAGAGAGAATCTCTTGATTTATTTTCCCCTATGCGCCGCTTTTCAAGCTAGGTATAAGCCACCCCATGACTGTTCACTTGGGCTCTCGTCCATTTTCCGACTTCCTGCGCAGGCTGCCAAGAGTCAAAACTGTGCGACGGCAGTATCCAGTTTTCTCGCGCCAAAGTGTAGATATATACTTTTTTTTTCGCCAGCCGCACTAAATCCATTTTGCAGGCTTAACCACGTAATTGTCGCTCGGGAAGTTTTTCCGCGAAAGAGGGAAAAGTCGAAAACGAATCGAGACGTCGAAAAGGCGATTTTCATGCTATACATGCTGTTGTACGTAGCGCATTATCCGTGTGTGTTTATTGGCGTGCGCCGTTCCATTTTCGACCGATATATGCGGGTATACACGTCGTTATTTCTATTGTTACGGATTTCGCTGGGCAGCAATTTTTAACCGGAAACCCGCACTGCGCATGCTATTTCAGCTAGGATACTAATTGTTGTTTAAAACGTTGCCCGAAGCAGATAGATCCCGCTTGTAATGGCGAGTGAGCGCGTTTGGGTGCTACCGAACTCCTTTACCGTGTTTGCCTATGGAACAAAAAATCAATCGCTTCTGATGGATGATTACTCGTGTACATCCGACGTGTGAAACGCGCAACTGCTACAGCAGCGCCAAACTAATTTGTTCCATTTTGCGCCGTTCATAAAAGACGCGGGCTCTCGGATTTATTTACTGCAAAATCCTTGCGCAGTCTATGGGAACGAAAGAGAAAAAAGAAAAAAACCGATCGGATTCGGATTTGATCCGTCCCCTGATGAGAACCGAAGCGCGCATTCTGCGGAGCGATGTTTGATTGCCGAATGCCAATTAAAACAAATTGTTGGAGAACGGCGAGGAGCGTGAGAACGCAGGCAAGGCAGAGAGGCCAATGAAAAATCAAGGTACGTATCCGATGAAACATTCAGATGAGAAGGAAAAAGCGCTGGAGGTGCAGCCAAGGTAAGCGAGCTAATAGCCGCGGCAACTGGCCGGGATACCGCGGGGGCATTTATTTGTCGGGCCGGCATCTGTAGCGAAGCGCGGCCGCAACACCAAAGCGCAAAGCGCAAAGCGGCAAAAGTTCGGGAAGAAATCGAAACATCCGCGCGCGGAGACGTCGGCTGGATGGCGATGGCAGCGGCCTCGGAAATGCGATCCCAAAGTTTTCCGGGCAGCCGCGAGCGAAGAGAAAGAAAGCGCAATGGAGCGCGCAACTTGTGCGGCGGCCGAGTAAAATTTCCGCTCAAAAACCCAGCCACGTAGAGACGGGGGGGGGGGGGCTTCATCCTCGGCGTCTTCGACTTCGTCTTCGTCTTCTTTCTTGCTTGTTGGTTTGTTGGAGCGTCCGCAAAGGGTAAAACACGACGAGGCAGAAGTGAAACCGGCGCGCACGAGAGCCCAAAGTTTTTCCTGCGCCTGGCTGTTGCTGCGGTTTCACACCTGCCCCGCAGTACAACGCGCACGCGAGGCTCGTGAATTAAATCAGGGGGGAGACAGGCCGAGAAAAAGCTGTATCGAGGATGAGAGGCGGACGTTCACGAATAAGAGAGATGGAGATCGAGAGATTGGGCTTCGCGCGCGCACGCACACGCGAAGGGAAGCGAAGAGGGAGCCGCGGAAAGAAAAAACACAGCGCCCGCCGAGATCGCAGCCACTGATGTCGGCTTTTTCCACGCTCCGATACTTTCTTTTGTATAAAGCTGCGGTGTATTTTTTTCTGTTCTATCTTTCTTCTCGTTTTTTCAGCGTCCGTGCGGCTACCGCTGTCACCACCGCCGCAGTATCGTTTGTTGTTTTTATCGGAGATGCGTCGCCTGTCGCAGTTCTAAAAAGAAATTGATTTCGAAATACATGTATTTTAATGCCACTTCTTTTTTCGTTTGTCGATACATTGAATAATTCCTACTGCTTCGTCGTCAACATTTCTCCTCCAATTTCTATAACATTGCACATTCATTAATGTTCACGTAACTGGATAAATATTTGCCTCTTTTCGAAGAACGATGCGAACGGCAATTAGTTGCGAACGGCATGGGAGTATCCGAATATTTCATTTTTAAAATAAGCCGGATAACGAGATATCCGTTATCCTTTTTAAAGAAAGTATCAAAATCCCGTGGATTCGTCAACATCAAAAGAAATCCGTGAAGGTAAACATTCCCAGGGAACGGGGACGCGGCCAGAGTGACAAACGTAACATTTTTTGTCTTCGACTCGGAAAACACGTTGTACATCGGCCAGACAGTAACATTAATTACGTGTGAATAAAAGCGCGTGAAAAGGCAAAACAAAAACGACGAAAATAACCCCTTTTTGACATCTGCTTGAGCTGCATCAGAGAAAAAAACACTCGGGGGGGTCGCGAGCGCGTTGGGAAAAAAACCACGTGAACAAGCCCAAAGAGTTGTCGCCGAGCGAAAGTTTCTCATCAACCAGCTTGGCAGTGTCACCACAAGACAATTTTTAAATCGCCGCGACAGAGCGGAGAGCGATCCGCGTTACAAATAGCCCGTCGCGCGCCACAAATCACCTCCTCCGAAATACACGGATGCCGCAAGAAGAAAAAAAGCCGAGAGCCAGCGAGCGAGCGCTAAAAAAGAGATTGAAAGTAGTACTAAAGCCGACAGAGATGATGGTCCGCGCCCAAACAAGTTAAAAGTCTGGAAATACCGGTACAACGATTGTAACCGCAGCGAGAGAGCCCGTAGCAGCTGGCGCTGCTGCTGCGCAGTGATTCGCCGAGGAGATACAGAGAGATGAGTATCTCTGAAAATAGGAGCTCGTCGCCGAGCTCGCATTGTGCCTATTTATACTTTGCGCAGCGGCAAGGAAGGAGGGAAAATATGCCAAGCGAGAGGGAACGCGAGCTCGTTTGCTCGGCGCTAATACGATTTTTGTAGAGGAGGCGCGCACGACGCCCATCCACTTCCGGCACCAGCGCCGCAAAAATGCCAATCAAGATGCCCGCCACTTCCGCCGAATGGAACGTTTCTTTTCTCTGCTCACCGCGGAGGGGCGAAAGGCTTGCGGCGCCTTCATTTTCCACGTGGAAAGCGAGTCGCGGCTCCGGCCAGCCGCGCGCTTTAATGCCACAATGCCGGCGAGCGAGGCAGCCGCGTCGTTATTAGTCGGCATTATTCGCGCAGTCACGAATGTGGGGGAAGGCCGAGGGCGCGCGCTCATACGAATTTTCGACAATGAAAGTGTTGCAGCATCACCGACTAATGCGCGAGAGAGCCTCTTACGTGCCACATTTTCAATGCCTGCCACTCCGCGCGCGCGTGCGCGCACCTTTTAAAAAACCTGCCCGGAGAAAGGGAGATAATGCCTCTCGAAAAGGGAATCCAATTTTTCGACAGTCATCGCGCGCCGCGCACCGCAGCCGTATTCCTCTGTATTCTTCGATGTTCTATTTTTAAAAACTATCGCACGGGCAGAGTCGCATTGATAAATTGCACCGCGTCGTCGGTCTGTTTGCCCGGCAAGTTATTCGGCGGAATGTCAAACAGCGAAAAAAATCGTGCTGACCCGAAAAAAGGGAAGAATCACGAGTATAGCACACGACAAATAGACGAACCCGATTCAACGACGAGAATAAAAGCAACAAGCCCTGCCGGCTTGTTTTAACAATCGACGTCGCTTCGTTTCCCTCGTCGGTTCGAGTGCAGCGCTGCTGCACGCAGCTATTTTCAATCGCGGCACGAAAAAAGTGAGAGCGCGCGCACTATGGCGGCAGGCGCGACAATTTTATTTTCCAAACGATGCTTTTCACGCCGAGAGAGAGAGAGAGAGAGAGAGAGAGAGAGAGAGAGAGAGACAGCGCTGCAGGAGACAGTCTATTAATTTAAGAGAAAGAGGCAAAGAGACGAGAGGCTTTCGCTGCCCCGCGCGGCTTTACGCTTATTTATCAGATATTTTCATTAACCTCGCCTCGCCGATGGCTATTGACGCTACCTTCGTACGCGGCGCTATGGCATTTCCCGTACCTACTGAATTTATTGCCTTTTCTCAGATTTTTCCTTTAATTCTGTCGTTCGTGGAATTTTTTTCACCGGCCTTTCCAATACGTCGAATATGCAATACCATAAAATGTAAAAAAACCGACGTTGTTCCGTTCAACTTGGATTTCTATAGATTTTCAATAACGTACGCCTGAGAAAGCTAATTTCGACGAGGAGAGGCGAAGCGCAATTAAAAGCAAACGAGCAACAGACAAAACATAAAAAGCACAGCGTGAAAACAGAAAGCTCGCCGCGTGGACATTTGCGCTCTGCTATAGCGGCGACGACGAAGAAGCCGCAGCGTCATAACTCAGATGGGGATTAGCGATTAGTCGGTGGTGTGCACGAGATAATCGTTGCCTCGGTAAACTCGCGAAACCCTGCCGGTGGTTTGGCTTGTCGTCTTCGCTTCGACGCCTTTCTCTATATTTTTATTCTTTTCGTTTCTCTCTTCACAGCTCGTTAAGGTTCGCGCGTACACCTGAAGAGAGTTGAGCTGATATCGGTCAATCTTGGAAAATTCGTGAAATACTAGGGACGAAGACAGCTAGGAAGTTGGCTGGCGAGAGGAAAAAAAAACGAAAATAGATAAGAAAAAGCGACGAGCGCAGCTGTAGCGAGAGACACGGGCGAAAGAGAGAAGAAGAGAGATGAGATGCGAAGATAAGATGTCCTAATGAGCCGAAAGATAGCAAGGACGTTCTGGCTTTCTTGCTCTGCCTGTATCTTCATTAAGAGAACTATAGCCTTTTAGTTGCGCAATTATTAAACGTCGGGCGGATCTCTTGACTGAAGCTCCGTGTGTCGCTGTATATCCGCAGCTTTTCCAAGGGACATTTACAATATGCCACGGAAAAAAATTAACCGGCACGTCAGTCACCTACAAGTCGAAATAAAAATAATCCGTCGCTGCAGAACCCCCATTCGGCAATTAGTCGTTGCGCTGCGATTACATCGATCTATTATTCAGGCTTATAATAAAGCGCGCGCGAGGCGGTCAATTAAAAGACAATCAAGTTGTTCGGCCGACTGTATAGCCGGCCTGTACAAATAGAACGGAGCGCGCGCGGATCGTACGGAAAAGCCCGTACTTGATGGTGCGTGCCACGCGTCTATAGACCAAGCTGAGAGAGAGAGAGAGAGAGAAAAGAGGAACGGTTGCAGATGCGCCTTGACAAGCTAATCGGTGTTGCGCGCGCGACCATTGCGAGCTCGGCAGGCGACGCGTTCGGGCGCGCGTGTGTACAGGCCGATGCCGCCGCGCGCAGGTGAATTATGCGTACACTGGGAATAACACGCTAATTACAAGGCCATCTGCGCTCGCGCGTACACGCGCCTGCCTAATTTATCGCTATTGTTAATGCACACAGTCCCCGCGCCCCGCAGCGTCTTTGCGCGCTGCGAGCGGGAACGCACGAAAAAGCCAGCGAGCGCGCTTCCTAATTAAAAAGCCGATCCTCCTTTCGGCCGTCCGGACTTTTTACGTCGCCCCACCGCACCCCTCCGCCCGCGATAATTGATTAAGCCACGAGCCGCGCAGGTTGTCGCGGCTTAAGCAGCGACCATCGACGGCTTTGATTAGCTTTCACCGAGCGCCGACAGATCGATGGCCTTATACGTTCGAGCCGTCGCGGCATTTTGCGTACGTAATTTTCAAATCTTCTCCTCCTGCTGCTTCTGCTTCGTAAGCAGCGCACACGCAACTTCCGCTCGACCGAGCATTCACGAGTGTGTCATTAATAATCGTTTTGTTGAAACGAATACTCCGCCGCGCAGAGTGTTTTTTCAGGTCTGACGCGGGATGCCATTAAACGTAATGACTCGATGGTTTCGTTGATCGGCGCGTCGTCGTTGCACACTCGGGAAAATATTATGGAATACGGAGCCACTTGACAGAGATATCCCCTATTGCGGACCGCGTCTGAATTGCAGAGCCCGTTTTTCTTTTTCGGAGGCTTACAATTTTTCCTTCCTTAATCCCCGTCGTCGGCCTCGTCGTCGCCTCTCAAAAGGAGGAGCGGAAATTCTCGAAGCATAATCTCGCTTCTACCGCGCGACTTTCGAAACTTCTAGCCCGCACACTGCCCCTGCGAGTGGCTTTATATAAGCGTTTACGTCAAACGCTTTTCACCTTGAAATCTGCACACCCGAGTACTTGACTAAGCTGCTTTTTTTCTTTTTTCTTTTTCTTCTTTCTTCGCGAGGAAATCAATCGAAATAACTTTTCTTTTTATTTCACGATCGCGTTATTTTTCATTGATTTGACGGGAAGAACGTTAACGATAAATGCGCGCTTTTTTTTAACAAAAGCCTCGACTTTACTTGATAAGTTTTAATTTAAAGTGGAGAGTAGGTCATTGGCGTGCACATAAAACGAGGAATCCTTATAAAATGTACAAGACAAAAATGTAGCCGGCCACTAGCGAGGGAAGTTTTTGCGGGGGAGAAGAATGTGAAACAATATGACGGTTATTAAAAATGTCCAGCGTAGTGCGATACAAGGGGGTATAGCTTTTAGTATAAAATAGCCTTCGGAAGTGAAATCAAGAGAAAGATAAAATTAAAAAATATTAGGGCTGGCAGAGGGCAAGCGTAAAAAAAATATCCAACGGAGGAGAAAGACGCCAGAAGCCGTTAATTTAGAAGCCACGGAATCTCGCTCATCTCCGGTAGGAGCCAGCCCGTAAAAAAGCGTGTAATAAAGCAAGGCGCGAAGAAAGTGCAGTAGAGAGAGAAAAGGTGCGAGGGAGAAAACCGAGTGTGCAGTAGCAGCTCAGACAGTAGTGCTCCTCGACGAGTGGGGTCTTACAATGTAATCTCTATAGAGAGGGACTGGTTGGCGAGTTATATGGAGTAAAAAGCGCCGGTAGCCGCGCGCACGTAAGTGGGTGTCGCGCGAGCGGGGTAATGCGTGTCTTATCAGCGCCTCGGCAACGCTGGAAGCGTCGCAAAACCCCTCCTAGAGCAGGTGAGCTTGCCCGAGCCGCACCTCTTTCCCGCCCAGCCGAGCTTTCCCCGGTACACGCATTATTATTACGCTCGGCCGATCGCCGGCTCGTCTTTCGCTTGGCGCTTCTTACGGATGCGCGCGTCAATTAGCCGCTCGCTCGCTCGAACGGGCAGCCAAGAATTCGGCCGTTAATTAATATCGAATCAATTTGGCGCGAAGCACCTTCGATTATCGGTTACGATGAAAAACGGCGATATCGTCGCGCGCGCGGCCGCTCGTTACTACGAGACATAACGAAACGATGGTAAAACAAATCGGCACGATTCAATTACAATAATTAGTCGCGGCGCGCCGGCAGAAGAGATGCGCCGCCGCGTGCCGATGCGCGCCGGCGATAACGAATTTACACAATTTCCACCGCAAACGGAAATTATGAAATCGCATATGCACTGCAGCCGACCGACCGCTAATTAAAATAATTTACGCGAGTTGCTCATTTTAGCACGCGACAGCCACTCGTACAAATTACACGTAAACAGACACGCGCGCCGCGAATGTATAATGTCGGCGTGGTAAATTACGCGACAGTTTGAGAAGGCGCGCGAATAAAAGCGTTTTTCCGACGAACACGCGGACGCGCCAGAAAAAGAAGGCCTCGGATACTCGCGCGAACGCGACGATAAATATATCGGATGTAAAACAGACAAGCGCGATAAATAATCTTTGAAAATGCACTCGCGTATAAATCGCAAGTGGAGTAAGCGCGCAGCACGCACGAGAGAGCGGCACATTCAAGTGCGGCAATTAAGGACTTTACGAGCTTCAATAAAATACTCACAATTAGACGCTAAAAATCGGCCACTAACAGGTTACACTCGCTCGCTCGGTACAAACTCTTGCACAACCGTCCAGCCGAGCTCTTTCCTTTTTATTTGCTCTCTACCGGCGGCCGATTAATCGCCGCGCCCGCGAGTGTTAATAATGTAACAAAACGCTCGCTCGCCCGGACGGAGACGATCAATCGGCCAGCTTTTAGCTGCGTCTTTCCGGCGAATGGCCGCCCAATTAAGCCGATCGACCGGCGCGTAACAATCATAACTCGCGCGGCGCGCGACTTTCATCGTCGGCCGCGGCGAAACGGCCAGAGCCAATAATTGACAAACGAGATAATTGTATTAGCCTCGTAATTAACCGGAGACCCATGGGTACGAGCTAAATGTTTTCTTTTCTTTCTTTTTTTCTTCGCGATTTGACGAATGGTTATGCTGCCAACTCGTTAATAAACCGCCGCTGCGCGCGTCGGAAATAAATAGCGTCGGACGCGGAGAGAGTTTGAGATTTACGAGGGCTCGATCGGCCGAGAACGATGATTTAGAATAGGCGATTCGCGTGTGTCGTTATTTCGCGTGAGTGTGCGAGAGCGAGGTGATGGATCGCGCATAAAGAAAGAAAGACGAAGATCCAGGGATGATGAGTTATATGGGGCGAGTGCCTAATGAGCTGTGTAGCTCTCCTAAATGTTTGCTTTCTTCGATCTATAAGTGCGTGCGTGTGTGTGTGTCTGTGTGCGCAAGCGAGTGTGAATGGGAGGCAAATTGATTGTACTGAATTTTATTCGTGCCGCTGCACCATCACAAGATACGTAGGTGCCTCGTTTTTCTTTCCTTGTGCCTTTTATTGAACAACCTGAATAAAGAACGTTTCCCTCTTTATTTTCAGTACGTATGTGACGACACGTGCAGCGCATGCGAATGTAAAAGCACATACTCACATCTAAATAGTTCACAAAGAGAATCTGGATGTAACAAATTGCAAACACTCGCTTTCCATATTTCTGCAATTTTCCTTTTTTCTATATATTTTCTTTTGCTTCGCGTTGGGCCAATCAAGAGATTCGGAGCTCGTTAGTTTGTTAAGCAAAAATCAAAGCGTAATCAAAACTTGCCCAATCAATTTCCTAACTGTCGGCCAAGTGTAGCGAGGCGGAGGGCAAAAAAAACAGCGGCAGGCTCGTGGTCTGCGCGTCAAAGAGTAACGCGAATGGTAAACAAGATAAAACGGACTAAGAAGAAGAGGTCGAGAGAAAAAAAATAGAGATAGAGAAAGAGAGTCGTAAAAGATAAGTCTGCCGGACGAGAAGATTCAAAGCAGGGAGGAAAGTAAAAAAAGAGGGAGAGAAGTAGTAGAGCCCGCGGACTTACGAGTGCTAGGAAGTCTCGCCTTATAATGAACTCGGCACGCGGCGGAAAAAATTAATGGCGGAACTCCGGCTCCCTCTCTCTCTCTCTCTCTCTTGCTATGGGCGAAGAAGAGAGATAATGGAACGTCGGAATGAGAATGGGATAGTGAAGCATAACAGCCCCGACGTCGATCTCTTTCTCTCGCATAAAGGGAAAAAAAATCGCGCGCATCTCGCGCACAGCCTGGCGCGCGGCGTGGGTCCGTAACGTTGCGAAAATGACTGCGCGCGCTCGGAAATTCGCACGCAGGCGGCCGTGGGTTGGGTTCGTCGCGACGTCGGCTTTGATTCGGTTTCGTCGGGGCTTAATTGGGGAAAATGGGCGGAATTTGTCGCGTACGCGCGGCAAGCACGGGAGCAGCGATTTTCCGGACTCGAGGAGCCTTCGCAGGCACGCTTACCTTGCCGTATAACGCGCTGAATTCGGTTAACTGAGCCGCTCACCGAGCGGCCTCCGATTTACTCGTGAACCAAGCTCCCGCGCGCAAGCGAATTTATTTATTTGCACGGTGTTGTGCGACACCCATACATTGTATTGCATATATAACGGTCTGTTGGTGCTTTTTTTAATTTCTCGAAATGAGAAAACCCTCTCGATTTTTTACATATTTACAGGTAAAAGTATTTCGTTCGGAAAACCATTTCATATTTATCAAGATCTATCGCTCGAGGCGGCGACTATCGGCGTTTCATGAATAGTTTTTCTGTGCATGTCAAAAGTAAATTTTTGTCGTTTGGCGTGCGAAAAAAAAATCATTTGTTGGGCTCGCACACACCTACGGTCAAAGTAGATGCGTTACTTACACATATGAAACGAGAAAAAAATGTTTATTCAATCAACGTAAAAATCTAGGTAGGTGGGTGGTAGAGAGAGAGAGAGAGAGAGAGAGCGAGAAAAAAAGCGGCCGAGTATGCCCCACTGAACCGAAAAATATCGGCTGGCCGAGTAATCGATGTAGATATGGCTGAGCTCTCGCTCTGGCTTCACATGGAATTATTTGCAGGCTAAACGAGCGCGGTTTTCATCCGCGCACACAAGTGCATTGAGCCGCGCGGCGCGCCACCTCTCCCCATGTGTCTTTCTTCGTATCTGTTTCTCTCTGGTCCACTTGATATTTATATCCGAATAGATTAAACTTCAAGTCGGCTTTGCGACGTAGCGCACTCGTGGGCAGCTCGTTGCGCGGCGATTCATCTCCTCGCGAGGAGGAGAGGGAAGAAAGAAACCAAATAAACGAGCGAACGAGAGGTTGCGCCCCTTTGCAAGCACGCAGGGCGGAAATACATTCCGTTTAGTGCGTAATCGGCTGCGCTGCGGGTGGGGGGGGGGGGGGGGGCGCAAGAAGATTGTGTCCTCGTGTTGCTTGCCGCTGTAAGTGCCGCGCCGATCGAACTTTAAGCGCCTAGGAGGAAGCGGCTTCGCACTGCTCTGCCATAACTTTATTACAGGCATTGAGTGAGCAGCAAGGCGAATGCAGGCGCTGAGTATCGTCAATTTTTTATCTGTTCGCTCGACTGGGGCGCGAGCGACGCGGCAGGGGGCTTTATATGCAACTACTTATGCCGCCACGCTACCTGTTGTTTTTTTCTCTCTACTTTTAACTTGCCGTGGCGAGGAGAATGTTATTAGGTGCTCTGCCTCGCATTGTTTTATCCATAATAATTTAGAGCTTTTTACGACGCGCACTTCTGCTCGAGCGATAGTGCTGGCTCCGCGTCCGAGTTGGTTAGAAGCTCGGGCGCTGCCACGCCTCCAGATCTAACAATAAAAGTAAAATTAATGTCTCGGCAGCGGCTCCACCGATCGTGATACTTAAAAAAACTCGATATCGCCGCGCACTTCTCGTCCCGACTCTTCGCCATGTAGTCGTAAAAAAAAAGAGAGGAAAAAGCAAATCCCACATTTATAAAAAGGTTAACGAATTTACGCCAAGTTTCGACATCGAGGCGCGCGCGTGCAGCCGACGTATTTTCCAGGCCCTGATAAAATCAGTTTTACGCGACGACAGACTGCTGCTTCTGCCGCTCGCCACATCGACACGCGATAGAAAAACGAGGCGAGCGTCGCGCGGACGCTCCAGTCCAAGTCAATTCACGAGCGTTTAAGGCCCTTTTTCGGTAACCCGACACCATACCGGTAGTCCGACAACGGCGGCGGTGACGGTGACGGCGACGAGAGAGGGGAATAAATTGATAGAGCCACAGCGAGGTGTGTCTGCTGGCACGAGCGCGAAAGACTGAAAGTCGATGCCTCGCATGAATAATTTATCGCGGCGACGACGACGACGACGACGACGACGAGAGGTTCGCTGCGCGATCGTGTGCGCGTGGGACGTTTAATATCAGGCGCTACTACCATGCTCGATGCTCCTCTCGACTTTCCCTATATACGCGGGGGCCAATCTTTGCGCCGCGATCGCCGAACGAGCGTCGCTCTTGATCCCTCGGATCGGCGCGCGACCGATTTGGAGAAACGCGACAAAGAGAAGCCCTTTGGCGCTCGCGATTGTGTTGCGCCTTGTGCCTCCACTCCCCTGTCGAGAGGCGAATGCATTATCGCTCGACGATGATAATGTGCATATATAAATACTGACAGGCTAGGGTGCTACAAAAAGCTATCGCTCGGCCGTATCGCGCGGCCTATAGTTTTTGTTTGAAAATTTCGCGCGAGGATTACGCTGACAGATTTATTACCAAGTGAAATACATTTACGAGTGAGTGCGAGCTAAGTTGTTTATTATGAGGCCTAATTGTAGGGTAATCGAAGACGAATATCTTTCCGATTCGACATTTACATGCCGGCATGAATAATGTAAGCTGAGCGAGGCGAGCTGCAAAAATGCTAATTCCAAGTTGGCTTCAACAGCCTGTCATTATCGTTTGTAGACACATGTATAGCGAGTGTTTTAGTAATAATAGTAGTAATGATAAATAAAAGGGAGAGAAAGTGGTACTGCATAGTATGGGGAAAAAGTGCGAGTAAAAAAGGCCATTTTGATCGACAGCTTTCAAATGTAAATCCGTGGGCGCGCACCGTCGCGACCGCGCCAGCGGCAATAAACTTCTTTTCTCATTCAATATATAAAATGGAATAAATTGTCGCTCGCGGAAAAAGTTGAACGGCTGCGCGAAGATACCACCACCGCGCAGTCGAACAAAAGCGCGCGCGAGAAAAATAGAAAAAAAGGAGCGCGGAAACAACGAAGAAGAGCACAAGACTAAAAATAAATGGGGAAAAACGGAAGAGACAGCACTAATTGTAAAAACGTCTTATGAACTAGCGCGACGATGATTTTTTTAAAGCGCAATTAACCGGCGAACTTTCGTAATCACCAGACTCGGGAGTTATGCAAAAATCCCTTACGAGGAAGTGAGAGAGAGAGAAAATTGAGCTTTATCAAAGGACATCTTGTCTCTCTCTTTCTCTGTCTTAATTTCAGTGTGGTGTGCGTGGCAATAAATTAGTTGCGGAGCTAATGGCAAAAGCGCTGCGTAGCTTTATGGTTGCAGCCTCAAGAAGAGAGATGTAAATTTGTCGAGAGGGAAGAACACGCAAATGATTAGCGGTTCGTACGTTAAACGATACTTGAACATCATAAAAGCACTCGCTCACACGCGTACATACATTAAGTTCGGATCGGTATTCCGAAGTTTAACTGTTTGGATGAGTCTACCGAACCGAGGGAATGGCGCGAGTTCTTACGTTTAATTGTGGTGAAACGAGTTGAATCAAAGGCACTCAGCAGATAGGAAATCACTGCGGTGAGGTTGGTTTGTGCGCCAGGTCGACGGGGACAGGCAGGCAGGTTCGGTGTTGCTCGGTCGCACGACCGAGTCTTGAACGTTCTTCTCGCCGGTGCGAGTCTAATCTAGCGCGCGCGTTAACGTTTCACGCGTGGATTCGCGCGTTGCAGCGCATTTACGGGACCCGCGCGTTTTGCAAGTATTTAGGAGTCTCCAGAAGAGAGAAAGAGAGAGAGAGAGAGGATGGTCGGTTCGGAGCGCTTATCGCCCGTGCATGTATTTATGCGCGCACGTTTTAAAGTCGTTACTCCGTTGGCGCGGAAAAAGTGTGGAGCTCGGGCTTTTTTTATAACCCCTCCGTGCAGCTCTGTAATGGGCCGTTCAAGCGCGCGCTCTACGGGACTCTGATTCAGCCACGGCTTTTAACGCCGTTATTTATCCAACGAAAAGAAAAGCTCTGGCAGGCAGGTTTTATCTTGAAATCAAGTTCATTTGTGGGTAAGTGAGAGAGAGAGAGAGAGAGAGATATTTCACGCTCGACCGTGCCAGTGGCCACCTCAAAAGTGTGCATTACGATAAATTTTATTGCAGACGGGGCAGCAGCGGAGAAAAGCTCTTGCGCCGCACCGGCCGTGCCGCTCGTTACACGAGCAGCTCGCTATTAGTGTCATATATTTACGGCCGAGCGAACTCGGAGACTCTCTTGCTTACTATGCAAAAGTTATAACGTATATTTACTTTCGAAAGCGCGCATGTCGTTTTTCAATGATCGCTTCCAATGAAAATGATTTTCTTGCAGCGGCTGCACACTTGGCGCTCGTAAATTGCTTTAAACAAGCTAATCCGACCAGTACTATATCCACGCTAAATGTTGCATAAACGCTCTCGGCGGTAATTTCGTCGTCGCGCGCCAGAGAGGCAATATAATCGAGGCGACTTAGTTAACCGAGGAAAGAACCAGAAAAACCGAAGGAACTTGCTAATGGAAGCACTAAATCTCGCCCTGCTGAAATAAGTTTCGGTTTGCCGGCATCCTCGCTCGCTTGGCGCTGCTGGCTGCCGCGAGTCGTGTGAGTCATAGCCAATCTCGGCCAAAATTCATCACGGCGACTGCGCCCGCGACAAAAACAACGCCGAAAATCTCCCCCGCGTCCCGCAAATCATTCTTTTAAAAGGCCCGCGCGCGCCCATTGATTACGTATTCGATCCGCTCTCCGCGCGGAGACCGAGAAAAACGACCTCCGCCGGCGATCGTCATTGTCATTTTTTTTCTCAATGATGCATCGCGCGGCCGGTCTCTCTACCCGCGCCAGCCATGGGACACACGCCCACGCAGCTATACAAGTATCCAGCGCGGAGCACAAAAGAAATCCAAGAGCGCGCCTCGCGAATATTCGACGAGCCTGCCGCGCGATTTTCATCAATGACGCGCGTACTCGAGCCGCGCGCCGAACGCTTTGAAACACAATGCTACGTGTACGCGCGCGAGCGCCACGCGGATTTTCAGAGATAATTGCATTCTTCGAAAATTTCAATAAAGCCGAATAAATGCGAGCGCGGGCCAATGATTTTCTTTTTATCGCGGCAATTCACATATTCACCAAACGAGATCCACTTGTCATGTAAATTGTCAGTGATCAGCAGAGCAGATTCGTGTCAGGCAGCAGTAGCGCTGCCGGGCGCAGTTGTTGCGTTCGAGGGGGTGGGGGCCAAAGTTTTGGCCAAGTTTGCCTCCGAAAGTCAATGACACCGTTAGCGAAACGCCCCGAGTCAAGGCGAGAAAGAGGAGTTTCGTAGTTTGCGCGCGCGGGAAGAAAAGACGAAGTCCGCTCGGGGTGGTCGCGCGAAATTAATTCGTCGCCGAAAATCAAGCTCTGCGCTTGATCGAACGGAGTGCGTTTGGCGCGCTGCACGCAATCGCGCCGCCGGTCGTTTCAACGAGCGAGCGCGGCTGAAATGGGGAGCTGAGGTGCCGAGAAAAGCAGCAAACAAAAGAAACGGGGGCACATTAGAGCATAACCGAGCGCAGAAATCCGTGGTGAAATGTCAACGGCAGCAGCGCGAGCGGCGCGCCAGATGAGAGTCGCACGGCACATAAGCGGCTCTCATACATAAACATGATAAATCGCGCTTGGCTGCTGGATGGACGGGGAGGCTCCGAATCCTCGGTGTCGCGCATATTGCCCGCAGCACGCGCGTGCCCACATAATAATCTGCATGTCGGGGAAGAGTTGCGCTTATATATATGTGTGTGCGTGCGTGTGTATACTCACAGCGTAGCGTTGCTAGATGGGCAAACTCGACGGTCTGCTGTGCTGCCTTTTGATCTTTCACACGCTCGGCTGGATGCACAACAACGCAGCGGAATTCCACACTGTTTTCGCCCCAGCCGTCTCATATGATGCGGCCACTTTTCATTCTCACAAGAGTGCGACGCGCACGCTGCCCACCTGCCGCTATATTAGAGGTCGTTTCACGCGCCGCTTCGAAATCCTAGGCGCGCATCGCACCGCGCGACCGACTGAAGCACTGCACGCGGGAGAGCGAGCCTCGGTAGACGACACAGCAAGGGAGCTGGAGTGGGGGTACGGAGAAAGCAATAGAGAGAGAGAGAGAGAGAGAGAGAGAGAGAGAGAGAGAGGGATATTCAAGGTAAGGGACGGACCGAGAGGAAAGGTGCTCGCGCACGGGGGAGGTGCACCTATACTTTTCTCCAAAGGGGGATTTAGTCGTTGGGATTTTCAGCTTTAAAAAGTCAAAAAGCCGAGGACAACGAGGTATATAAAGCAGAGAAAGAGAGAGAAAGAGAGAGAGAGAGAGAGAGAGAGAGGGAAAAGGGGGAAGAGAAGGAGGCCGACACAGAGGAATCCGGACCTACATGTCGCTCGCAGCCAATATCCTCGATTGACAAATGCGAAAGCGAAACGCGCTTGTGTCGAGCGGACGCGCGCCAGTGACAATGGGCGAACGAAGCTGCGCCGAGCGTCGATTCGGAGCGAGGCGCAGTCGGAGAGGCTCCGCCGAGCACTGACTGACTGCTACGCCTGCCCGTGCTCCGACTCTGCTTCTCGAGTCTGCGCCGCCGTTGCGCGCGCGCCAGAGCCCGCGAAACCCCCGTCCGCGCGCTCACCGTTATAGTCGCTCTTTTACCTACGTTACGAGGAAGGGACCCATCTCTCGTCCGCGTATATCGATGGACAGATGGCCGCCTGGCTGGCTGACTAACGACGACTCTTCCCCGAATCTTTCGCCTTTTTAAATTGATGAATCGGCGAAGGCTGCGTTAGCGTGCCGACGTGCATTGTCATGTTCGACGGCTAATTATGAGCCTCGCGCAGCACAATATCTGCCGTAGCCACTTTGTGCCGGTGTAATGGACGTAGCTACGAAGCAGATTATGAAGATTAATCGAACGGCTCCGGCTGCACGGACGCGCCGCCGGCTGCAGCAGCGGCGTTACGCTACTCAAATATTGAACGTATGCTCGAGTTTCGTACTCTTATGCCCGTCGGAAGAGAGATCCACGGCTCGTTCATTACCGTTCCGTCGATCTCGCTACGTCTCGCAATCGACAGCCTTTTACAGCGGTCTTATTTTTGCCGTTCCGAGCTTTTATTAACTAAGCAACGCTCGCGGCTCTCGACAAACTGTACACACTCGAAGGACGCGTGCTGGACAGCGAAATGTCATGCCGCGGTTTCGGCTCAATATCCGCCGATAGAAAAGCACGGACGGGCCAGTATCGATTGCCGTGACCGTTATTCTTTCTCTCGCTCGGATGTACGCGCAGGAGTCGAACGAGCGGGAAATTTAAAGAGCACAGTTCCCACGCGCGATCGAGGTGTGTTAAGGCGGAATTAATCGTGTTGCTGCGCTAAGCATATACGTGTACGCAGTGCATGTTAGCGAAGCAAAGGAAGAAACAAATGTGAGCCTACAAACTCGAAAACGCTATGCGAAGGGGTCAAGTGCTTTGGTAAATATTGGCCCGCTGCGGTTCTTCAAGCAGCGCGAAGCCTCTTCAAACGTTCAAATTTACATATAAGAAAACTACACACGCGCAGGCGTGCCTCTGTCGTGTATGTTCTTACATCAATGCGGACGTGTAGGCGAAAATTCGGCGGCACGATTTACACGCTCTTCTGCCGGTCGTATTCGCGATAGACGTTGAAAACTGAAATCCACAAATAAGCTTCGCCGTGTTTGCGTACGATAGTTCCTGCGGATCGAGGCTGCCGAAGAAGGCGTATTCGCAACAAGACCGTTATCAACGACGAAAAAAATCAACAATCTTTGAAACTGCGCGATCCCGTCGGGAAACAAGCTCACGCGCGGTATATTAGCCAAGTCGAAAAAGGTACTCGCGCCGCGGGATGTATATGCACGCGTGGTAGCGTCGCGAAAGTAAAGTTTAATAACGCGCTGTGGCCACGAGGGCTATTGTGTGCTCGAAAAAAAAAAAAAAATAGAAAATAAAAAAATTGAAAGGAAAACGAGAACTCGTACTTTCACTTTGGGCTTTCGCTTTTTAAAGCCGCCGAAAAACATCGTAATACAGAGGCGTCCTGGCGGAAAACATTGGCCACTGTGCGCGCACTCTCTCCCTCTTTTCGGCCTTTATTACAGCAAGGATTTACTCTTTGTGGACCCTCTCCTCTGCGTAGTGGCACAAAGGATCCACGAACAGAGTGAGAGAGAAAGCATATACTACACGCACGCAAACGGGGCACACCCTCCGTGCTACGATATGTATATCCTCGCAGGAAGGCGGAGGAGACGCGCGCGTAAGCCGCACCGAGCTTAGACCTTCGGCTTTTGATCTGCCTCGGCTCGTTGCTCAAAATTGCACTCTCTCCGCCGCTGCCGTCGAGTGGTAGCAGCGGCAGGATGAACTGCGTTAAAAACGCGTTGGCGAATTGTTTGGCGTGGCGTGCGTCTAATGCATATTAAGAGCGACGCCCCCCCCCCTCCCCGCCCCCGACCCTTCGCAACCAGCGAGGAAAGGGAAGCCGCTTTTTTTGCTTTCAATTTTCGCAGTACGCGCCATAGCGATAAGCTATATAAAACCTCGTTGGGGATTTGCCTACACAAGCCTCTCGTACACGCTTGTTAATTTGCATATTTAACGTGTAGTCTTTCTCTTGCCGCAGCCGTTGTCGTATGAAATCTCGCGCGCGAAGTCAGAGTCGCTTGCTCGGTGTGTTGACACAGGTACCCCCCGTGATAATGGGGCTCCTTTTCTTATCGCGCCAGCACGCCCCCGCGCCGGCAAAACACAAGCGCTCCGCGAGCTCTCTGTTTTTTCAGCGAACGTTTGTTTGATCTTTTGATAGCTGGGTTTTCCATATCGCCAGCCCGTGGCCGCCTTCGCCCCCCTCTTTCACTCGCCGAAGTACACATGGCAATTGCGCGAAACGTCATAATTTGGCTTGTACAGTCAGTCCTTGATAAATGTTAAATGGCTTGGTTTGCATGCCGAGCGAAGGGATCGGGGTCACTGGCAGCGACGACGTTGATTTCGCCCGGCGAACTCGAAACGTGAATTCGTGGCCCAAAAAGCCTTCATTTCAATACAGCCAGCTCGACTGCATTGAGCGAGAAACCGCAGCGACAGATCTATTGAGAGATAGAGAAAGGCTGGCCGCCGCGAGTTGACATTTCACAGCTCGCATAATAAAACCGGGGCTTATTAGAGGCAACAGAGGCGGCGAGCAGCAGCGGCGCGTTTCAAAATAATTAAAGCTGCGACCGCCCGCGCAGTGGTCGTAGTAGTCGCGCAAGCTCCGAGTGAAAAGCCACCGACACCTCCAGCATCCGAGAGAAGGGCTCATCCCTCGCTGCCCGCGCGCGGAAGATAATTCGATCTGCTCTGTGATGTCCCGCAGTTCCGGCCATTTATTCGCCCGGGGAAACGCGAGACGCTCTCGTTTGCTCTCCCCCTGCGCCGCGCCAGAAGCGGGCGCATCAGCGCCGCCGCTAAAATAAAACGCCGCATCGCCGTCGTCCGCGCGTAATTTCTTGCCGTTCCCCTCTTGCCTTGTCGCCGCGGCGCTTCTTCCGCGCGGCAGCGCCCGCGCAGTTAAAGCGGTCGGGCCCGTAAAAACGCCGACTCATCCTCCCTTTCGACTGGCGCGAGAGCCCCACTCGCGTATTGCGCGAGCTTAAAGGAGACGCCGACCATGTCAAAAGGAAAGCGTCCCTTCTTTCGGCTCGTATCCTGCGCGCAACTTCTCGCGTGTCATTGCTTTTTATTTACCAGGACGCGCAGTCGGAATCCGTCTCTCCCTCTATCGCGGACCACTTTGCGCAAGTCCTTCGCAAGCTTCGCGTTCAAATACTTTCCGCAATTGTCGCGAGCCGGGACGTAAGCATCGGGTGGCCACTGATAAAGGAGATTATTCGCGACTGTTAGCCAAGATGCCCGACGTGCAATTTCGCCGAGATACATGCCGACCGCCTGCGACTACGTACTTACAGTGAAAGAAAAAAACACGCACATTACACTTGGCAAGATCTGAATTTATGGAATACTGGAACTCTTGTGCTGCAGCCAAGTGTATAACATTAGCTGCATCAAGATAGAGCAAATCTCATTTTAAATGTACAAGTTATATTCTCGCAGGCAGCAGCCGCGCACACAATCGTCTCGCGAACGACACTCGCGGTGACAAGAAAAATAATCTGGACGGCTCGAGGAACGACAGCAGCAGTGTGTAGGTACACAATGCGTGCTCGTATCTGAATGCCGCCAGAGAAAGAGCGCGCAAAAAACATCGGTAGCTTATGCGCCGATTGCAAGTTTCGGTCTTCGTGACATTTTTCGATCTCCGAGCTATCCAAATACCACGTCGGGCCCGCGCTATTCTTCGCCGTATCGTCGATTGGCGCGAGTACTCGTCGGTCCAGAGGGCAGTCAGCGAGAGTAGCATCCGCGAAAACAAGAACGAAGCGCTTTTCACTGGCCACTCGATCCTCCCCTAATCGACGACGCGGCTACGACGTATGCGCGCGAGTGTAAAACCGATATTTGCCATTTGTGGATTTTCTCCGAAGCAGCCCGTTTCGGCGCGCACACGCGGCAGCGCGAGATAGTCGAATTTACGAGCGGCAGCTTCGGCACGCACGGACACGCGCAAGGAGAGCGAGCGAAATAACGCGAGGCGCAACGCGTCGAGATATTATTGCGCGAATATATTTGCTCGCGCGCGGGCTGCAGCGTTTTCGCTATCCCCGGCGCGAAAATGCTTTGCGTGCAGCTGCCGCCGAGGAAATTGGTAGGTATAGCCGCGCGCCGGCGAAGCGAGCGCGAGCTTCTCGCCTGAAAAATGATTGGGCGCTCGCGCGCGCGCACCGTAATTTACTATTGTCTGCCGCCGCTAGCTGCGCGGCCGCCTGTATGTAAACAGGCCGAGCGAGGCGCGTCCGACGATAAATTCTCGCGGCAGCCCTATTATGCGGCAATCAAGGAGCACTTCGAAATTTAATGAATCGGCCAGATTCATCGCGACGCGTTTGTCTCCCGTGCTCGCTACTCCCTCATTCGCCTACGCGCGGCCGTAGGCTTATATGCATATATACAGCTGCACGTCGGCCATCGCATTATTTGGCTGCACGAGCATCGCTTCGCGCCTGCGCTCGATATTGCCTCTACCTTTTTAAGCATTCTCGATAGGTCGACTCGAATGCGATTTGCTAACATTTCACTGGCGACGTGTGCAATAATTGATCGCTCGTAAATAAAATCATGTCTTCCGCGGTATCATAAATGCAGCTTTTGTGAATTCAAGTAATTTAATGGCTCGGAGACGCCTTCATACGAATATTTAAGTTATCCGCTGGCATACCTGATCCTAATTTCATAGGAGTACATTTGATATCGTAATTGAACGTGATTGAACTTTAATAAAGTTATAATAGAGTCGAATTATCGGCCGAATACGTAATTGCTTTGTTTTCCTCATTGCCACTTATTTTTAGCCAGACGTATAAATTGAATATTGAATAATTATAATGCAATGCGTTATGAGCCCCCATTCCCAATAGTGTTCTGCAATATTAACCATAATAAATCGATATTTTTCCGGAGAATGGCGAGACTTTAATTAAAGCCTTAACTCAGAGCGACATTTTAACTGCCGACCCTCAAAGCTTCCCTGTACAGATAAGAAGAGAAAAAAGCCAGCAAGCTTGAACAAATATTTCAAATAAACGCAGGTCGTTAGGTTTTACAGCGACGTATACGGCAGCTTATATATTATATTGGCAAGCGAGCGAGCTTGCAGGAACAGAAAGGTCGAATCAAACGAAGTCAGTCATAAAAAGAGCTTCGACGCGCTACGTGCGGAAAAGGCCTGTACAATGTATATTTATATGTATGCAAGGGGCAAATTCGCGCAATCTCTTCTAGCGGAATAATCAAAGGTTCGAGCGCCAGACGACTAATTAATCCACGATTGATATACATACGACAGAGCCACACACACACGCACACGCACACACTACTCCTGTGGGACACGTTGATGATGCTGTGGCACGGAGCCGTTTATTTTGTAATTTACGCCTTTTTCGCCTCGCGCGCGCTAAGCTCTTTTTACGATTCCTCGCCGCAAGGAAGATAAATTTGCAGAGAGCAAGTTGGCGCAAGGACGATGCGGAGAGAGAAAGAGAAGGAGAGAGGAAGAGAGACTGAAGTTGAGAGGATGAAAGTATTGCGGAGATTTGAAGACAATTTCAGAGCAGCGTTGCGGCGCAGCTCTGGCGTCGTAAAAAATGAAAAGATGTAACGACTCTCGCGAGCGGATCTTTTTTTCGCTCGCCGCGGATAAGAGAGTATCGCGCGCGCGCGCGCGCGGGTATTCGAGAGCTTTTTGCCTTATGAAAAATTTAATAAGCTCGGGCGCGCACCCAGCGCTCGCGTAATTCGTTGCCATTTGTCGTTACGGTTGTCGTCGTTGTTTTAGCAACAAACAAATCGCGGCGGCGCCGCCGAGCTTTTAACTGTGATTCATTCGCAGGCGCAAATGAAATTTTCATAGGCGGCTGCGACGCACGCGGCCCGAGCAGCGCGGTTTGGAAAGCGATTGTGTGCACGAGCGCGGAGCGCCGCGTGTAAACAATGATATTCAAGGGCGCAAAGCGAACGCTGAGAGCAAATCTGCAAATGAGCGTCGCGTGATATTTGGCCAAGCAGCGCCCGGAGGAAAAAGAAGCGCAAGACAAAGTGCGGCACGCAGTAATCTGCCCTAAATCACGGCGTAGCTTGGCTGGAGCTCGCCGGAATTACAAGCTGTGCACGGCGCATGCATTTGTCCCAGCGTTAGGCGCGGGCTGCCCTCCAGCAATCTCACGCGCAAGTTATCTGCGCTCTCCGCTACCAAACTGCAGGCGCGGTGTCTCCATCTCTCTCTCTCTCTCTCTCTCTTTCTCTCTATCTTGGATACACAAATACCGAATGCGGAGAGTAGAGTGGAGGATAGAAATAAAAAGGACGCCAGAAGACGACGTCCAGGCGCCCGATGACAACGACTTTGGCTAGCAGCCCGTGAGTCTCCAAAAAGAGAGAACACATCACTGCCCGAATTACTGGCACATTGTTTAAGGTAGCAACCCTCTCCCCCTTCTCTCTCTCTCTCTCTCTCTCTCTCTCTGGTCGTCGATTGAAATGACGAGGATTAAAGCCTGCCGAGAGGGAATGTGAAGCCGTGCCAAAGCCGTAAAACTTGCGGTGAGACAAAAGGGTCGATAGCCCCTGCGCCAAGACTTCGCCGCGTACTAGTGAGCGAATGCTATATACGTATCGTAGTGGCTTGCAACTGCACACATAAGCTCCGTTATTAACGTATGTTTGCGCTCGCTGATCGTTTGCTACGGGTATTTATAAGCTCTACAGCCGGCGGCATAGGCTGCGCGACTACACGTAGATTCGCTGCGTATAACTTAATTACGGAGAGTCCGTTTGAAATTATTGTCTTTCGCGCTGTTTTGAGAGCTGACATCGAGAATAATGCGCGGCAAGCGCCACTTTTGGTCGCGTTCAAGTTTTCAAAAAGCACGCGCTCGATTATTAGATGCGCGCCATCGCGAGAGCAGCGACGCGTTACGTCTTATGCATAATAATTGCAGCGACAAAGCTGGCGCGCAGCAGCACCGCCGACCCAATTTGTATCGCTAAATCCGAAACGAAACAAACGCCCTTATCAACGCCGGCATCGATTGTGTGCCACTTCGAAAATGGCGTGACATTAATCACGAGATGTACAAGTACAACGCTCGCGCCGACTTGCGAGGGCGCAGTCGGCGGAGCGATAAGCCGCGATCTAATTGGCGGGTACACGCGATTATTGAAAAGTCAAATCGGTCGACGCGGCAAAACCGAAAGCTACATGGATATCCGCGCGGAGCGGGAGGGGGGGCGTGTATAAAGCCACCGGAGCGCGACAAATAAGCGCGAACGAGCGACGCGCGCTCACCAGGAGCGAAGACAACTGCACCCTCACTGCGGCATTGGAGTACCTCTTCTTTCTGCGTCTCTCGAGCGAAAGTAACCATCCTCTAATACACTCCCACCGGCACTGGTGCACTCGAGCGCGCGTATGTGTGGCGGCGCAGGGCGTAAGTAAAACAGTGGCTGCGACGTGTGGAGCTTTTTAATGCCCGTGTGGCCATTATATCTTCGTACGTGCGCGCGCGCTGGCAAACACACACACGGACACTCGCACACACATATCGATCTCTCGCTACGCCTCGGGGAAAAACGTGACCGCAATGCATTTCGGCGTATAGGCGGCCACAGCCAACCGACTGCCCATGCACGCGACTCTCCCTCGATTTTGCGAAGGCTAATTAACGCACACGTCAGCGCGAGCCAATTAACGGTGGCGCTTTGAAAACACCGATATAAACGTACAAAGCTTTCAGGGTAAATACAATATTTATCAGCGGCGCTGGAGGAGCAGGGGAATTGCGTCAATCGTCCTCGTCGTCGTAGTCGTCGTCGTAATCGTAGTGGTCGCGAGTTGGGCTTGTTTGAGATAAAGCTCGTGGCGCGCCCTCTGATTATCTAGTTCGGCGTGTTGTTACGTAGTTGCGGCGACGTATCTCCGGGGCACGAGGATTTTAGCCGAGAATGGAGCAGGATGATGAGTTATTGCCCGCGTTCCGCTCGCAGGCACCGCCGGGGTTAACTCTATATCCGCGCGCAGCTCCAACTTTTGACGATCGCTCTTTGGAGCCGCGAATTCGATGACGGAGCGAATTGACAAATCGATCGCGGGCATATAGCAGCGCGGGCTTTGTTATACGCTGCTAATTTACGCGGAGGAAAAAGAGAGACGAAGCCGTATCGATTCGCAAGCTGAACAAATTACAGGTTATTACGCGCGCATGAAACACGACAAAAAGAGTTGGTTTTCTTGTAAAGTGTAAGAGCCTTACGCTTAAGCACGTAGGGGTGCGCGGCGCGGGCAATAAAAGTACAACTTAGTAGGCGAACTTTGCAAACTGCGATAAAAGCTTTGCCGCGGAGGTGGTGGGATGGGCTCGAGCACCGGTGTAGCTTACAGATTTACACTGGGCACCAAAATAAGCATCTGCTCTGAAACGGCTCGCCGCGCCGGTGGAACTGGCCTAATCGCGACGATCGCGAGAGCCCAAAAAATCTGGCGCCTCTCGCTCGGGGCAAGTCAATTGTATTTGGGAGCGCGGCGCGCACCTGCTGCTCGAGCGATTTTTCCGCTGGTTCGTTGAAGAAAGAGCGAGAGTGGCGTACGGTATCGATTTGGCGAGAGAGAGAGAGAGAGAGTATAACCGAAGCCGGCAGCAAGGTTCAACGTCTTATAATTTCAGACGAGAAAGAGAGCATATACTCCAACGCGCGGAGCTCGCACGCAGCGCACGCCAGCCGGCGGCAACACGCCAGCCGAGAATTATCAACGAGCTAAAAAAGAGAGGTGTAGCGCCAGCGAGAGCAGGCCGTCGCACCCGCGCCGCTCCGGTGATGAGCTTCACTGGCCAGAAAAAAAAAAGCAGCGCGCGCTGCCCGTAAGGAAGACAAAAGACCAGACCTTCATGAAAATTTCACGCGGCCTGCTCGCCGCCTTGCCGTACTCTTACGGAGCCGAGCTTTTTGCCTCGTGGGCCGCACCCGCGAAGACCCTGATGGCTTGCCTCCGCACGCTGTCTATA
Source organism: Phymastichus coffea (assembly GCF_024137745.1). Classification (NCBI taxonomy): domain Eukaryota; kingdom Metazoa; phylum Arthropoda; class Insecta; order Hymenoptera; family Eulophidae; genus Phymastichus; species Phymastichus coffea. The sequence continues at coordinate 283,502 of NW_026706992.1, forward strand.
AGTATATGCGTTTGCGTAACCCGCCGTATGCGCGCTTAAACCACGGCGAGCGCGAGATGCCGCTGATGCCTAATGGATCTTACCGACCTATTGCGGTTTTTTTTCTCTATTAGACCCACATTATATAGTCAAATCGCTGCTATGTATATCAGCTCCTCACTCGTTCTTCATTACATACCACCTTTTATGTTCTGTCCTCACAGCCAAACTTTTATTTTTACATTTTATGAACGCTTGGGAAAGAAATGACTTGAACATTTCCTTAAATATTTAGCGGCATAGTGATTTCGCTACATTCAGTAAAGCAATTCGTAGAAACTATTATGGGCTCTACGAGAAAGTATTGAACGGTTGCTGAACAAAGTCAAGCTTTTCTTTGCATGATGTTTTCCGTCTCCATTAATCATTTTCCGTGGAAATCATACCAATTAAAGTTGGCAATCGACGAGAATAACTGTAGCGTTTGGAAGACACGGATTAATCCTGGATAAAAAGCTTGTGGGAAAGTTTTGAAAAATTTGGAATCGTAATCGACCGAATTATTCGCAAACTTTTTATTTAACGTCAAAGTTTAGCTTTCAATTGGACTGATCAATATTGCATTTCATTGAAAGCCATGCGCCGAGATCTCATTTTACGCATAATGAATATGTTTAGCAAATACGTATACATCGACATTTCAGCTTCTCTGACGACGAGAAAGCGGATGTACCAGTATATATAGCGACTTATTCTTATGAATCAACCGCGGAATGCTAAATGAAAAAGTAATTGGATTGCTAGTGTATGTCAAACGAAGCGAATGAAAATATGGTCGGATAAAAATATGTTGCTGTCGACATTTCCTTTATTAGGGATTCACCGGTACATCGGATCGAACGATACACACACATATGCGCGTACACACATATCTGTCTGCTTGTCGTCGTCGTCGAGTACATAAATTTTTCGAGTGGATCGAGAAGGCAGCGGCATCAGCAGAAGCTCTCGCTCGGAGTCGAGAGGCATATCGATTGTCAGGGCGGTTCGAATTCGTCGCTGGCGGTGGCCGCGCGAGTGGATCGTTTCCCCGAGAGTGACAAGTTAAGCTTGTCACGGCTGTTTACTCGCAAGATTAACGCCAGCCGCGCTCGCTATACTAGACGCGGCCTCGGCTCTTCCCAATCGTCCTCCAAATATATATGGGTCGCACTCTATTCACGACGACAGTAGCGTCATTCGATAGCTACCTACATATATACTCCTAGACGGATATTATATATACATCACCGACAGAGAGCGCACAGTCATTTATTTGTAGCTTCCCGATTTTCCATATTTCTTTTAAATTGGCTTTGCCCCGCATCTCGTGCCACTCGATTGCTATATTCATGCCATCTCTAACGTTAATATTTCATAATCATTTTCAATCTACAAGTAGTTCAACCACTAATCAATGTAGATTTTTACTTTTATGATCGACTGTTTCTAATGGCGAGAATATTAATCATTGATTCATTTCATTTCATCGATAAACATCATAAATTATCAGCAAAATGACTAAATCCCGTAAAAAACTTTTTTCTTCCGCGGCTAAGATCTCCCTGGTAATATCCCCTACAGATATACGTAGATAGGCTAATAATCTCTTACAGTCGAATGCATTATTTTAGAATAACTGGTTATATTCAAGAGTTTATCTAAAACGTTTTCGAAATCAATTAATAACATTGCAGGACATACTGGTTCTCGCGTTTCTCTATCTTTTTACTTGCTCTACAGATTCAATATATATAGAGACGGTCGAGGCGGATCGGTCGAATTTCGAAAGTTACTTCATTCAAACGAATATAAATTTAACATAAAATTATTTCACAGTATCTCGAACAACTCAATTCAGACCGCGCGTACGATATTTTTTCTTAATCTGTCAAATGTGTTTTAGAAAAACATGATCGAGTTGCTGCTCAAACGTACATTTATAATTCATATATTAAATAAGCAAATAAGTCTGGTCACTTATAGCCAGTAAACAGTAGGTTTCAATCAGAAAAAAAGCCAAGTACAGAATAGTAGTGAAAGTACTAATACATAAAGTAGGGTAATAAGAGTGTCATCAAAGCATATAAAGAGCAAGCCATAACGCAATCGTGCATATAGCAGCAGCGTAATAGCAGCAAAAGCACTAAGTATCATTAAGTTTTCATTAAGCTTTTATCGCCTCGTCACGTCTGTATAATAAAAGCCCATCCACTTGGCGAGGAGAAGGACGATACACTGCAACCCTAGCAGCGGCGGCGAGTTGTTGCGCGACAGCTCGCGTAAAAACTTTTATCGCGCGTATAAGTCGTTAACCATGTTGGCTTTCTCTCTGTCTCTCTCGTGTCTCTCTCGTGTCCCGGGACAAATCAAGCATCGCTTCAAACGACGTGTAAAGGGCAACGCGTACGGCGACGCCGCGTTAACTAACGGCTCCTACGCGCACAGCGCCAGAGGAATTTAGCATACATTTGCGACGATAAAAATCAGAGAGCTGGAAATTAAGAGGGCTGGAGAGAGAAAGGGAGGAAAAAAAATGCAAGCGAAAGCGAAGAGCGTACGGGCCGCGTAGGCTCGCAAGCTCGAGCTTTTATTACTTGGGTTATATTACCGATTTATATCAAGTCGATGCCAGGCTGTGCTGCTGTAGCAGCTATTGTTCTCTCTCGGTAGCAGCAGTCTCGCGAGATTACGACTTTGAGATTAACTTTTGCTACGGTGTTACCCCCTCCGGACTCCTCTCCCTCTATCTATCTATCCTCTCGGCGATTTCTCTCTGTCGCGGCTCTCTTTTGTCCCGCCACGTCTCTCGAATTTTCACTCGCGCCAGACCAGCTCATGTACATTATATATATACTTATATAGCGCTCGCACGATGAAACATGTCCGCGCTCGCGACGACGACGACGACGACGACGACGACGTAGTGCTGCTTTTACTTGGTAATATGCTCTTGATTCTGCTTTGCCGACGATAGATCTCTCCGATTGTACGCGCTAACGCGACGTCAGCTGAGTCATGCCTTTAACACTTGCATTTTGATGGATTTCTATTTGGCCTCTAGCGACGAAAACACTTTGACGTCGACTAAAGACACGGCAGAAATGAAGCGCGCGCGAAGCCAAAAAACTTGCTTCGCGTTAGGGCGAGGGCACACCGATCAGCGCCCAAACGCTTGGCAAACGAGAAAGTAAGAGCTAGACGAGGCAAAATTAAGAGCGCCGACAAGCCTCGATTTCGGAAGCGCGCGCGCTCGGCTTTTTTTTTCTGGGCCATCTGTCTTCGTGACCGTTTTGTTCGGGCCGCACTCGCGCAATCACAAGAGAGGTCGAGGTCCCGCGCGCGCAATCCAATCGGAATCGAGTTGGCGGATGAAGCTGCTGCGACGACGACGGCGACGACCCCCCGCAAATGCGAGCTATTTGAATGATCGCCGGAACGTCTGCGCGCGAGCGAAGAACCGTGTGATTTCTGCGCGCCATGTGCGCCGCAGCCGCTTCCTTGCACCCGCTACCCGTCCACTTCGCTATATCTCGGTGTCGCTCGCTCTGCTGCCGCTCGGCTCTTATTGCTCGCTGTACGTCGACGTCGCTTATCGCCCGACCGAGTGTCAGGCCCGCGACGACAAAATAAACGGGGAAAGAGAAACGCGGCACGCACGCTGTACCTGCTGCTGCAGGACGCATTGATTATGTGACGATTATGATTGATAAGGCGCCAAGGGGCACGAGATAGAAACTCGCGAGCGAGTCGAGAGATTGAGATTTATGAGGCGATCGCTAAAGGATAAGTTTTGCCAGGCGTTTCTCGTTAGCAAACTTGAATGCTGGCTGTCGCGACTGCTTATAAATAACAAACTCGTTATGAATTTCGCTGCTCCTCGTTTTTACTGCCTTTCCTTCGCTCGTGTGCTCGACACGCCCAACGCGCTGCGTTCTATTTGCGGCGGCCAATACACTCGCGCGCTTTATAAGCTAATGCAAAATTTATCTGATCATATCTTCAGCGTGTATTTCGCTACTATTTATATCGAGGCCCACAATAGCGTCCGACTCGGTAGACCTGTCCGCGGATCCGAATGCACGATCGCATCAAAGCTAAATCTCTCGGTGAATTTGATGATATCCAGCGCGCGTTAAACCTACCCTCCTCATTTCGGCTCCGCAAACAAACTAGACTCAATCGTCTATCGCGCGTATTAATTACTATATCCATATTTTTTATATCTTTATTACCATTAACAATTCGTTAATATAATACATTGTTACAAGCTTTAGTTTTCAAAGGTCAAATATAAATTTATATGTTTCTTTGATGACTGAATATATGTATTTATTTAACTAATCGCCAACTACTTGCTGCTCGTTTGTGCACAGAAAATTAATGAGCCGAATCATAGCAAACGATACCGTAATCTCGATTCATACTTTATTCAACTCTGATATTGATAGTGATTTTTAAAATAGCCCCATATTGGATACACTCGTGTGAAAAAAGTCATCGGCGCGCCATTCGGGGTATTCAGGCTTTAAGAAATGTGTATTTTTACAATTGTAAAAGATGATAAATCAAATGATGTACTTTTGAAGAATAAAAGACGACGATTCTGGGGAAAGAAATGACATTTTCAACGATTTGAATAATTCTCGAACACGCAATCCGTTCTACGCTAGTGACTTTATACTTGAGATAAAGGAATGAACGGAGACAAACGAGTTTACCAAAATTACTAATATAGCCTGAAACTTTCTTTTGCTAATTCTACTTCTGCGTGTGAGAGAATCACATGCAGGTGGAGAAAAAGGATCAAGTAAACGAATTAGCACGCCAATATTAAGGAAATAACATTTATTACGCTAAAAACCCGACATTCGCAAAAAAGGGCTTTGCCGAAAGTACCGACAATGGCGCGCGTGGCATTTGTTGTTTATATTATTCATATATATTTGTTGTTTATATATAATTCTTATCTCGACAAAATTTTTTTTGTATTACCGAGTTTTAGATCTCCAAAACTTATCGATTTTCGAGCACTCTTGCACATTTATCTCTTCCTTGCTTGTTCAGCAGTGTCCAATTGACTGTTTGTTTTACTCTGGTCTTGTTTCTCTTCCAAGATGGGTACACTACGTTGAGCTGGATATTCACATACCAGCTGAACGTTATCCTGTTTACCTTAACAAGAGCGGGTTCCCAGAGGATCCAAATAACCCTGGCCAAAAAATGATTGATTTTCTATGAAAAAAGCTTATTTTGTATTTACATTATAACAACTCAAACAAAGACCGCACGAGGGTGAAATCACCTCGCACAAGTATCGAACAATATTTTTCGGTACTTGTGACGTTAGATTTTAAGCACTCTGTCTTTCCCGAGCGTGCATCAAATCGAGCCTCGCGCACGGCGTATCGAAAAAAATTTATTTATAAAATCATTGAAAATTATAATGTTTAATTATTACTTAATAATGTATACCACATAGTCCGACATCAATCGAATAAGCAATTGAAAAGATAGTTTTTTTTGAAAATTGCACTTTATAAACAAGTAAATGAATTTTTTTTTATAATTATTTGACAATTGCATTGAGAGAGTTTCAAACTACACGCTGAATTTTGTTCGCGATGTTTTAATCATTTTGAATATAACGACAGGTTTCTGAAGTTGACCTCGTAAAAAATAGCTCAAAATTCCGTGTTTTTTTTTCTTCCGATCGCTGTTACACCTTAGTTAATTAAGTTAGACCGACCGCTGATAAACCAGTTGACGTGCAAAACGAAAAGTTTTAATACTATTTTTTCTATGTCATTGAAAAGTAAAAGACCTGTCATTTTCTAACTGATAGTAAGTCATCGCACCTAACGATAGATTATTCTAATTCGAATAAATAGTACGTGTAGATGGTTGCAAGGTTTAGGCGTATTAAAGTGCTATGTGATCATTATAATTATTAGGCATGCACTTCTACCCTCGATACATTCAATCATTCACGATTAAAACAACGACATTTATTTACAAATAAAAAAGCTTAATAGAGAAAGAAGAAAGATTTCCCTCGTCCAATATTAAACACAATGCCACAATCATCAACACGTGCTCAATAGAAATCAAGTTGAAAGAAATTCCGGCTAATGGTTCCCCTAAAAATTAACTAGAAAATTCAATCAGTGCAACTAACTTCACACGGATACGGATGTTTAGGAACACACGATGAAATTCGGGATCGCCTTCTGACTTATCTAATTCAATTTGTAAGGAAGAGGGGAATACAAATTACAAAATAAATGTTTTCTGATGGTATAGATAAAGAGGAAGCTGATGGCATATTTTTTTATGAAATAGTGGCTTTTCTGTCAAATTTATCTATATTATAATTGCACATAAAATATTGTCTAATCCAAATTCTACAGGGGTAAAAATTAATTTTTTAAATGGTACAAATTAAGGAGAGGTCATTCATAATTATTTTTCTTGAAATCGAATATTTTCCTGCTGAAAAATACATTTTCCGCTGCGCAGAAAATACGTAATTCGAATTTTTGAACTACCCTTTGAAAAACGTTTTTTTATCAACTTTTCTGGGGGTATAAATTACAAAAATGCAGTGTTCGGATGGTACAAATTAAGATGAAACTAATGGTATAGTTTTTTTAAAGAAATCAATCATTTGTCGGACAAGCTCATCTTGATCAGGGAATCAAAGTTTTAATAACACTTACGTGATGTCATTTTTTCAAACAGTTGACCGCGTACTATTAGCAGGTAGCGACTTTTGCTAAGTAAGTTGGGTCCTCTACTTGTTTTACGATAGCCATAGACGGGGACGGTACTCTTGACCGCATCTCTTTCTGGGAACTGATATATCAATCACCTCCCCCCCCCCCCTCTTCCCCGCCCAGGTCATTCTTGAATATTGGATTTCGTGCATTATTGAATACCGTCGGCTACAGAAAGATAACACAAACAGAATCTGGCATCTTAATAAGACTAAGGAGTTGTTAAGACAGTTTGTTTGCAGTAGTAATTTTGTCGCAACTTTGTCTCAATTGCTGTCATCGTTAAAGGCTACTTATCAGCGAAACAGTATTGTACTTTATTAATTGAAATCTGTCCTCGGTTCATTCTCATCAGCTATCCACTTCAATATCACTGCGGCTTAGTCCCCTGGCAAGAATATCGTCAGGGAAAGCTAAGTTCGTGAACACTTAAAGAATCAAAATTATTATTTTTAATTATACCTTATAGAATGTTAATATTATATATTTGTAAACGAATTATAAAAGTGTAATGCCTTACATCTAATGACTTGGACAATGCCAAGTCATTAGAAGTTCTCGAATACACTTGGTGCAGATGCAATGACTGCAAGAACGTATTTTTTAAGTCATCTTTTAAGCGCTGTAACCAAAGACTAAGTAATATATGTCATATTTTGGTACTGAATTATATTTTAATTTTTATTTATTTGTCACAAAATAAAGTACAGTAGCATATATCAAAAGACATTTAATTTCAAGTTATCTTCATCAACTGTCGAAACAACAAATAATAATAAAAAATAATAGTGTAACATATAATTACATAAACAAATCATGATTTTATGTTCAACAACTCGATAGATAGAATAGAATCCTCATCTTGCAAAGTTCCAAAACTATGGATTTATTTACTGGACGAGGGCATACGAACTATATCTTCTCACGAAAACGTACTTGAAATTTTATCTTGGAAATTGATTGATTTATCATTCTTAAAACTCTGATAAAGGACTACTATTATGCTTCTGAATACTACAGCAAAACATTTATCACAGCGCCTTGAAAACTTACTGAGATTAGTATGTACTAGAAGATTTTGCATTCATTTTAAATAAGGAAAATGTCAAATCAACTATTTGTAATAAACCGAACATATCCAATCTTCATACAATTTCAAGCACATTTTATGATAGAACGTCTTTAAATAAGAATGTCTGAGTATCTGTTCGCGTCGTTCGCACTCGCTATTTAAGCGCCTCGAGTCTCCACCAGTCTGAGGGAAATCCACGTTTTCGCGCTTATGGAAACTCCAGGAAAAACTCCAGATTTCCGCACATTTGTAAACAGCCAAGGTTGCTGTCACTAGCTCGCTACGTCGCATCGTTTCCCCTCCCTTAACCTCTGACGGGACACCCTACAAGGGCCTAAGGAGAGAGGGCTGCTCCCCGCTTTTCTTACGTTTCCTCTATAAAAAGCGGATAAGCTGGAAAAAGGTCAAGTCGAGTGCGAGAGTCAGACAAGTGCGGAACTACTGTGAATTTGGCAATCCGCAGCGTAAAAATGACATGTATCTGAGCCTGTAGCCGATTCTGTAAGCGATCTTAGAGAAGCCACTCAAATACAGCTTCGCGGGCTGTGCTCGCGTTATTCATCCTCTGCACGAATCACCCGCCACTTTGAGTGCCATCCCTTGCGACCGCGCTACTGACTCGTAGTAGCGGTCCAGTTGCCGTCCTGAAGTCAAGGCTGACGCTGTTTCCAAGATGTTGGAACGTTAGGACTTGAGCGTGGTGATGGTGCTTCCCACGATCAGGGCATTCATCAGGTAAGAGAGCTCTACGCGGTGAAGCGAAGGCTTTCAACCTTAAATTGTATCTGTGCGAGTTACATTAATCTTGCGTCTGCGATCTAGTTTAGATATATATTAGACTTTTATATCGCGTCTCTTTGTAAGGCTTTTTTCCCTACCTATATCTAGGGTTTTTTATGCCATATTTTTTTATATTAATAAATACAATAAATAAAATAATATTGTCTTATGTTAAAAACGATGCTGAGTTGTTTGACGACCTACCATTTCCACCCGGTCACTCCAATCTTGTTTAATTCACCAATAAATTTAGTTTTCTTATGAGACTTAGTTAAATTTCATTGCTATACTTAGATTAAACTCATTTCATTAAAAACAGTACTGATACCTGCCCGTCCATAGCCATAGAAATGAAGCGTGCAACGGTTTAATGGACACTATTTTAATTTTTAAAAATATTTTTTGTCAAAGTGGCGTTATAAGGTATATATTCACGATCGTACGCCCAAAAAGCTTAGATAATATCAAAGCGCAATAACTTGGATTCGGCATTATTACAATAATCTTTTAATTTTCCATTTTAAAGAGTAAGCATATGATTTTTAAATAAGAACATGTAAGTATATTGATAAATTATCAACTCCAGCTGTAACAATATACCATAACCAATGGCCGGAGGGGACTTCAACTTAAAGGGCGGTGACTTAATTTTGAATTACATTAGGTAGTAAGGTATAAATTTTGAAGAATAAATATACTTTATTTTTCGTAAAATATTTGATAGTTCAAAAGTTATTAACATTCAAACTTTCATGGAAAACGTCGAACATTCAGTAGTTATAACGATCAATGAAAGAAAAGTGAGACAGTAAATGAAGTTTACTATCATTTAGTAATAAGCGACATTTCGTGAGCAATTTCGCTGATCTCCTCAATCTTTACTAAAATACCAAACAACAACAAGAACAATGCATATTAGTGCAATTGTTACATATATCAATAAGTCAAAACGATATTCATATTTACTTAGTCAAGAACAATTAAATTGTGTGTATAAGTTAGAGGATATATCATAGCCAGTCGAAATAAAAATGAGAAAATATGACCTAGTATTGCTGTTCTATAGTGTCGGAATCAAATTTCTCATTTTAAATATAAAAAATATTTTCTAGCCTATACACAATTTTATCCTTGTTGACTACGTAATATTATGACTATAATTATGACTAGGAATATCACTTGGACTTATTGACTTAACCAATGAACAATTTAACTAATTTGAGTTGTTCTTGTTGTTGTATGATGTTTTAATAAAGCCTGAGGAGGTCAGCGAAATTGCTAACGATACGTCGCTTATTATTAAACGATATAGTACATTTCATTTACTATTCATTCACTTTCCCTCATTAATCATTTTAACTATCTGAATATATATAGAGGGAATCACACAGATCTCGATTGAAAAACATCGAAGTTTCGACTTTTAAAAATTCGTAACTTATAGAATATGCATTTTTCAAAAAAATTACAAGAAATTATTGCTTTTTAAAAGTAAGTCAAATCTAAAATAGTATCTTACTTAACTAGCGTGGAAAGTGGGCTAGTCCGGCAAGCGTGGAGGTTCTATCCGAGCGATGTGAGTATTGGGTCCACTACTTTTCCTAATTAGAACGTTGGGGAAAGTTGGATTCTATCGACGAGGCATAAGGCGGAATATAAGGCGGAGGACAGCAGGTAGGTTGGGAGCAGCTGCCTTTCCTCCCCTCACACAAAAATTATTCCAAAAATCATTTTTCATTGGGATTGGACCTGCAATTGTTTACTGTCCTTTTACACTAACAAATTGAAAACTGAAAAAAAAATATTACATCTGTCATTTTTTTCCTGTAGAATTGTTTGTCACTATCAGTTTTCAAGGATTATTAAATTTTGAATACATTTTTAAATAATTTTTTATAAACAATTGCAGCTTGGGAAAAAACACGGATATTTTTTTCCGATTTACTTATTACTGGTATAGTCAGTTAGAGCTATTCTGCGTAGACTAAACACGTTATAGTACTGATCTCTGGTTCGAGTCATAAATTTCTCATTTCGTCAAAATAGCACATTACGATACAAGTGCGGGAAAGTAGATTCTCGTCTCGTGTGGCGCTTACACCCGAGCGAAGCGAGTCATTCTCAAACAGCGAAATTGATAATTCGTCAGTGAATAATACAGTGCTTCACTGTCTGAGACCCCAATGATAACGTTGATTTACATAATTCAGTTGGGCTGAGAGCATAGGCACACGAATTTGGCGACGAGCGTAGAGTCCTTGCTCATGTAAATAGTTTCAGACCGTTGACACAGAGATAAGTCTTTGGAGGGGATATTGTCGATGATTAAAAAATTTACCCGCCTCATACCTGCATGCGCCGTAGGTTCTCGATGAGATTAACGAACGATAGCTTGATTCTCGTGCACAGTAGTGATTCGTCGCCTACGTTGATTTGGTCGTCGATCGTAGGTTTGACTTTCATGAAATCGTGTATAAGCCCGATTGTTGACCGACTGGCATATCTTCATTCGTGTAGAAACTTCGACCTGACTACGACCCTCTTGAAGTAGGGTAACGACGTGAGCCATATCTGTGGCAGTGAAGTGTTGCCTTGACATAGAATGTTAAAAAAATTAAATATTTCAGGTTGTTTTGAAAAAAACTTTTTGAGGTAGTTTTGACAAAAACTGCTTTGTGGTTATTAAACTGTATTTTAATGATGGAAGCTGCAAAAAAATAAAATTTTCGAAATTTGTGAGAAAAAATCAGTCGATCGTTAGAGGATAGATCAACTTTATTTAATTAATTTTTAAACTGATAACTTAAAACAAAGGCATTTAGAATGGTAAAAAAATTGAACAAATTTGTTTGACAAGAAAAGAACATCGTTGCCACAGCAAAAAAATTTTTTCTTTGAAAAATATTATTTATGTATTTATCTTATTCTTAGCACTCTCCATTTTTTATTATTTATGTATATTTTTCTAGGTAATTTTTGTCTTTGAATACAAATTTTACTTATTAATGCTAAAAAAACATTTTAAAGTTAAAAAAATGAATAAAAATCTAAAAAATTTCTTGTTACTGTGATTTTTGACAGAAAAGTTAATTTTGAGCCTTCGGGGCACTAAGAAAAAAAATCGCAGCACTTTGCAAATTAATGGGTTTTTAAGAATACTTTGAGGTTGAAAAATTACAGTCGACATCCTTCATTCATCCATTATATTCAAAGTGATACCAAATTTTCTAAATATCCTTAAATTCGTATATTTTCAAGTTTTTGTTTTTATTATTGTTTTTATTAACAACCATTAATTATATGTTATAGAGATTTTTTTGCAGTTTTTAAAACCTTACTTTCATATTATGTACGATCGTTGAATTTCGAGTAATTGATTATAAAAATTAAAATTGATTTTTTTGCTTTGATAACGATTAGTCTGAGCAAAACCTCTTTGAAAATCTAAATCAAAGCTGATTCAATTATCAAAAAGAGTTTTAAAGTCTTATGATAGAAACAAATTTTTTAATTTTTTAAAGTTTACAGATCATGTTAAAGACGAAGAAAAATTTTACAGCTCAGATTTAAAAATAGAAACTTAAACCTACAACTTCCTTTTTTTCTGTACGACTAAGTTATCTCTTGTTGAAAATGGCCAAAAAAATATGGATTTTTTTAATATCCCTTAATTTTTGTGAGTAGTGTAACTAAGCCGTCGGTGATGATACCAGGGTTCCTTAGTCACTAGAGTAGGAATGTGACGCGCGTGCTGTTTCGTAAATGGACTACGCTTAGTAAACTAAATAAAGTTATAATAAAGGTATAACTAAAAGATTCGGATCTAATCCAATAAAATTCAAGTATGTTTTAACTCAACCACTAAAAAAAAAATTATTATGATTACATGATCTAAGAAAATATTAATTTACACTTTCCGATCTCAACTTAAAAGTAATAACTATACTAAATTCTTTTTGAATAGTGGATTTTAATCGTATCGGTTGCTTACATTTATTGAATTTCATCAACTCTTTTAACTTGAATATGTACATATTCAGATATATGGTAATATCGGATAATTATTCTAACGAAACTATAGATAATGAAGTCTTACTTTGATTAACTTGATCATAAATAAGAAACAAATATATGATACTATTAATCCCTATTTATGCTAAAAACTAGTATTTTTAACGTATTACAGCATAACTTTTAGATTAAATAGTCGCATTGCTGTAGTTTTCGGCTTTTAAGCATTCGTAACTTATGAAATACGTATTTATCAACAAAATTATAGTAGCGCAAATATGAATCTCTACCACAAAACTTTGAAAATTTTATCATTATGCGAATAAATATTATATATTACTTAAAAAAGTTGCTTTAGAGAAATTAACGATCAGTAAAATTGCTACAACAATGCGCTTTTGTCTTTTATGCATAAAAAGAAGTTATGAAACATAATGGCCAATGCTAACCAGCCAATATTCGGAAATAATTGCTGTTTCGCAGTCTTTGTTTTTTATACATGCATTTATCAGTATAAATGAAGTCTAAAAAATTAGATATAAATTTAAAGCAAAATCTAATTGCAGTATAGTGTTGTATATATTCTTTTTATAATAGTTTTGAAATTTATGTAAAAGCTATTAAAAAAAATGTACCGTTTTACAGAAATTGTTTTTCCCGTTACACTCGCACGAATATTGTTAATATTTTATTAAGTTTTATGCAATTTTTAATACTTTAATATTTTATATTTTTAAATTGCAATACGTACATGAGAGAATTTCAAGTATAATGGAAGTAAAATTGCTGTTCCTGATACTTTCTACATTCTTTGATTTTTATAAATCATTAAAATTTATCCGAACGATATAGTAAGTTCAAAAGTTTGAATATTTCTTAAAATTATCGTTACATAAAAACTTGAGGCATATGATTAACATCTCGATTAATAACGCAACGATGTTAGCTGAAATTAGATTGAGATAAAGATCACCCTAGCTATAAGTCGAGGTTTTTGATATATTTGACTGAAATCACAAAGATTATTTTGAAGTTAATATTGGAATATATGGTTAAGTTCAAACTTTTAAGAATAAATCATTTCCCCAATCGATATTTTTAATATTATTCTTATAATTAGAGAGAAAAAAGTTATATAACTCGTAAAAATATTTTCAAATCTAAGTGAAAGGTATGATATCAAGAGCAATACGAGTAAATTTATAAGCTAGTTCTTATACAATAATTTTCTATTATTTTCTCTATGAATTGGTTCATGGAGAATTGTCAAAAATTAACACAGATAAAATTGTAAAATAAAGACATAGTTGCATAAACAAGGCATGTTATGGAAAAATTGGGTAACATAACTATCTCGAACCTAGTGATATATAAATACACGTATTGGAAAAACTTTTTCTTTTTTTTACGTGTAAAAGAGATTAGAAAAATAAATAATGGTGTTGAATTTGCTATCGTTAGGATCGTAGACTACTAGTCCCTGATAGAACTATCTAGAGATCTCAGTGTAAAGGACGCTTAGAGAAAAACTACAGTGGTACTAATACTTATGCAACGCATTACTTGAACTTCATTGTAGATACTCTTTATGACAAAAAAATATATTCATTCGAGCATGTATATAAAATGTACATATGAACTACACTTATAATAAAACTACTACTATTCATATCGTACGATTTTTATAAACATTTATTATGATCACTGATTGGGTTGCTTCTGAACGTGCTTATCAATATAATTATCACAAGGTGACCGTAACACTATTTTTGTTTTGCGAATTTTTTTGTGATAACAATCTACGTTTTCTTTATTTTAAACCAAATCGAGTTGAGCCTATGTTCTTTCTCAATGACATCTGAATCCTTGTGAATGATTTTAGTATGCTCGAGGCTTATTTTTATTAAAAGTGATATGAAGAGTATTATGGTCCTATCCAGGAGCTATTCTCTTATTTTCACTGCATTACTGAAACCCGCTAAACTCGTCAAACTATTTACATCAATTAGCATATTAAACGGCGCCACCTCATATATTATATGATTGCCTTAGTACCAGAGTCAAATTTCATGATCATATAAGGAGCGTGACGTCACCTACTGATAGATATAGATATAATAGTTTTTGTTGTTTTATTAAAATATGTTAATTAAGAGTTATTTCGATGAAACAAAGCATTTTTTATATAGATTTTAGGGCATAGATTTAGATTATAATAATTTTAATTGCTCTTAACTACTAAATTATATTAAATTTTAATGTGCAAAGTTAATTTGTTTGTTACATTGTAAATATTAATTATTGTAATAAAGCGGATACTCTAAATTCGAGATGATTATCTAAGAAACATGAGTAAGAATTCGTTTCATTGATAACATCTTAGTTATTATTGTTATCAATAAATAAACAATTAATAATTTATTTAAACAAATAATTGTATATAGATCGAAAGCGTTAATTTTGTACATAACAACGACATTTTTATAATTTATTAACCTTAATTAACTGATTTATTATTTGCATTATAAGATTTTACAAAAAACCGTTACAAATACAAAAATTGATTATAATTCAAATGTTATTAATTAATTTAAAAAATTCTTTTTAGAAATTACTTCTACTAGTGATAAACTATTGATATATGTAAAATTTTATCATTATTTTATTGTAAATATTGCGCTATTACATTAACTAACTTTATTAGTTAATAACTTTTGACTATACTTTTTGCGATAATTGTAAATTATACTTAAATGATCTATATCTACTTCTGTAAATTTTACATGTTTTAAAATTTCGTTATTACTGTCTATTCTCTTGTAAATTAGAAAAAATGATTTCGCACAATTGCGTAAATAACTCGAAGAAAGCTATCCTGCGAAAATAGGCGGGAAAATCTATGTATAAATACGCTGATTTTTGCACAGGCTAGCATTCACTCCTTGCTTTGCAAAGTGAGCGCTCGAGATCGAATAAACTTGGCTAATACCTAAGTTCTTTCTCTCAAGTGATTAACTGAGCAAATCCTTTCTTTCCTATTGTAATTTACGCTCGACTCATAGAACACTTCGCGCTATGAGAAACTTGGGCTGAATTGCATCCTTTTATAAGAAAGACTTAAGCTCTGCTTATGGGACACTTCGCACCATAAGAAACTAGGGTAAAGTCTATCTTTCCTTGAAATCCCGTTCATATAATCATAGATATTCATTTATAATTTTATTTCAAAGTTAATATTTATAAGCATTTTTCAAAATTGAAACAAATTCTTACTCATTAACGCGACAGACCACGAGAGTACGAACAATATTATAAATATAAGGTGATATTAACATCACAGTATTGACCGAATGTAACATTTATCGAACGCTTTTATTTGACGTTATTAATCAAAAAATAAGTAACTTCGAGAACAATATTTCAATCTTAATTGATGGAATGGATGGAACAAAAGAACAATCATTTTTTATAATGAGTTTATTTATCGTCGATTCCTTCGTTAAAGTATTAGGGACTACAATTACAATATAATATTTACTGTTATATTCGATAGAGTAATTGTAGTTGGTTGGTGAACTTGATGGTTCTGATGCATGGATTTTTATCCTTGAAGAGCAACACAATGCGATTGTCAAGTTTGTTTTCCTTCCTTTTTTCTGTTTATTTTGCACATTCTAATATAATATGGTGTACGTTGAGCGGTTTTTCATATTCACTGTATTAGGAAGTTTTTTAGGTTTTATCGTTTTTTAGTAGGTATCGATGGGTGAGTGTTATATGCTCTATTTGTAATTTCGTTATTATTATTTGAGCTCTTCTACTCAGAACGAGATTGAATTTACGTTGATATATCGACAGCTCCTAGCAATAAAGGGTATCTCAATGGTTAGGATAAAAAAGAGCTATTTCATCGACAATTGAAAAAGGGGTTATCTCGCGACCAGTTCAAAGAATTGTTATTTCAATGGTCAAAGTAAAAAAGGTGCTACCTTACCGGATAATTCAATAAAGGGCTCTGTTGACCATCAAACTCATCCGGTCTTCCAGTCGCTTCTAACTTATGGCCCGTGTACGGTCGTTATAACAAATAAAACGACCTAATTTAACCTATTTAATATAGAGCTTTTAACTGGCAAATTAATGACTATTATAAGATTATAAAATTACAAAATATTAATGAATTCGATTTGATTTATGTGAGCCATGCCGAATAAATTTCGTATAAATACTGACGACAGCAGTTAAATCAAAATTGAATTGATGTAACGTGATTTCCAAAACTTATGATTCCATTCAATTCCTCCAAGCGCGAAACTGACGGATTTTAGCACTATATCAAAATAATGTAATATCACTAATGTATCATGAATTTTACATATCATTTATTATTAAATTAAGCTATAAAGTTACAATTTGTCAGACGTCGCTCACATAAATCAAACCAAATGCAATTAAAATTTTGCAATATTATAATCTTCTAATCATCATTAATTTGCTAATTTTAAACTGTATATTAAGCCTGTTTAATTCTGTCGTTTAATTTGTTATAAGGAGCATACAGGGGTCGTAAGTTGGAAGCTACTTGAAGACAGGATGAGTTTGACGGTCAAGATAGCCCTTTATTGAATTATCCGCCAAGATAGCACCTTTTTGCTTTGACCTGAGACAGCACCTCTTTGAACTGGCCACGAGATAACCCCTTTTTAAATTATCGATGAGATAGCTCTTTTTTGTCATGACCGCTGAGATAACCCTTTATTGCTAGAAGACGTCGATATATTTGATTGTATATCTTTCATTTTTCATTTATTATTACTATGTATTACTATATATTACTATACTAATCGAATATGTATCCATATTCGATTTAATTCATCTGTTATCGGTTTATTTAGTTCTAAAAAAATTTATGTTGATATTTAAATTCTCGAAATACTTGATGGCTCTGAAGTATCTTCTTTTTAGTTCTAGCGTTACCATATTGCTTTCTACAAGTATACTTGTTGTCGCGTTAGTATGGAAAGCTCCTATTGCTATACGCATATTTGAGTTTCAAATTGTTTCTAGAAAATTTAGATACTTTTTTATTGCTAAATCATAACACAGACTACTATAGTCTGTTTTTGTTTGAATGATAGTTTTATAAGTGTTAGTACTTCCTCTCTGATTCACTTCCCAGTTCTTTGCTGATAGTATTTTGAAGGTGTTCTGTTATAGTATGCATTGCGCTTTGAGCTCTTGTATTTGTGGATGATATCGGAGTTTCATGGATCTATAAGTTCTTGCAAGTATTCTTATTGAGATTAAAGACTATTTAAATTATATTGAATTAATTTAACCATTTCGATTTAGTTTTCAAAATTGGAATCGGATTATACTGGCGTTGAAATAGAAAATGAGTTTGGATTAGAAAGGTTCTTGAATAGGTTTTGTACATCTTTTTTTGATTGAACTATTATGTACGCTCACGTAAATATCTTTTTATATGAATCTTGTGAATACATCAAGATCTTTTATGTATCATAAAACTACAGCTGTTAATTTTTGTAATCTTCCAGATTTTCTATCAGGCTTTTAAATTACGTATAATGCAGCAGTATATTCTCATTGTACATGTATGATTGAATACTCATCAATTGCTTATTATGTTCATCTTCTATGAAGAGGTGTATCTCTTCGAATTCTGCAAATTGGTTATTTAGTGATTATGTTCCAGATTTATTCCGGATAATGTTATTTTTTAGTAATTGTGTTTCTTTATTTATTACTTGAAATGTATCAACAATGAGCTAATTAAACTAAGTAAGTGAGTACACTTGTACTTGCTTAATAACAAGCTTCGGTAATTCGATAGGATTAGCTTCCTTGAAGTTGTGTTAGTACCCATGCATTATTGGTCTCATAGTTGCGTTAGTTTGTATAGTATTGCTTATATTCTTGCAAATTTTGCCAATTGCCCGTCTCATTGGCACAGAAACCATTTCGGCGAATCGGTGTTAATGTATATGACGTAGTTTACGCCATCAAAATTTGATTTGAAAATTTCTAGTATTTTTGATATGTATTCAGATAATATGTATTATATATATATATACTGAAGTAAGCTTATCGTCGGAAGTTTGCTACGTGATTGTAGCCTTTTTTAGAAATTTGCTTTAACATTTTAAGGAGAACCACGTGTCATTTTTAATTCAAAATACGTTTTATAGCATCGCGTGGCTTAAATCAACACTTAAGTAACGCATATCCATGGCTTAAGTTGGTACTCGTGCTCTAACCGCACGGTGCAAAACTGACTCATCTTGAGTCACTGATGGGCGAACCGTGAATGCTAATATAAAATCAGCAGTACTATAAAATATTGCAACTGTGACTCAAGTATCCCATCGTTACTCGGAGTGATTATTGCTCTCGCCTCTGCTCAGGCGCTAATATCACGCTGTACCATAATGGGCTACTTAAATCACAGATATCGTAATATAATGCTCTAGAATACTATTATGTATAATACGTGAAACATTTGGAAATATCACTCTCTCGAGTTTAAATTCTAGCAGTTTAATGTTTACTTTAATGTTGGCTGATTGTGATGTACGTGTAGTTATAAAAATGTTATCTGCTAATTCCTTGGACGCTAGGTAAATAAATACAGTCCGGGGGCAGGATATAATCTCGTGTGCACTAAAGAGGTAAAGGATGGAAACTAAAAAGAAAATGATTAATACTCTAAGTTTCAAAGACGTCAATTTTTGAACATTCAAAATTGATATTTTGAAATATGTAACTTTTTCAATATACATTTTATAAAATATTACAAGAAACCTTTTCTACATTAAATATCCCAAACTATTTAAAAAAAATATATTTATTGAAATATCCCCTTGAAAAATCAATTTGTTCATGATTACTTAAATAATTGCGAGTTTTAAACGAAACCTTGGGTTTTCTGGTAAAATGAACCGGTACCATTGAATTCAGTGGATCAAAATACATAAAATCACGCGGTTTATATTGTTTGCCTCTTTAATGCACACAGGACCATACCTAGCTCCCAGAGTAATACTAAATTGTTGGAGATTACACATGTGTAATCTATAATGTTAAGGTTTTCTACATAATCCAGTATTATTCCATGTTTTCTAATAAACAAACCCCTACTCTAAAATTAGAGTATTTTTTGCATACGAAATTGGTATTTCAGTTGGGGCTTTGTCACTATTATTTTGTGAGGTCCTCATGATTTAACTAATTAGACGCAGTTTCACTAGCAGTAAAGCTGGAACTTTTCCCCGTTGAACTTATATTTGTACTTCTAATTATATACGAAGTGTTTGTAAACCGTCCTATTATTACGATTAATTTCCAGACGAAGACCCTTGAAAAGAGCAATAATCGATAGTCTGAATTGAATAGAACATAATCCTCAGTAAAATATAAATATACTTTAGAATAAAATTATTACATTCTGAAAGTTAAATTTGTTCATTGCAGAAACAATCAAGCAGAAACAAAAGTCGTTTTATTTTTTACTTGTGTATCTTGAGTGTTGTTACGAATGTCCATTCATTGAGCAAATTTCAGCGTTTACTTGTAATTAACCTTGACACCGTCAACATTAGTACAGTGTAGCGCGCACTGTACATGAAATCGCAGAAACGATTTCACCTGCAAGACTAAGGCTGCTACAATAGGTCGGTTAAGAGCACGTTTCACATTTAGGGCACACGCGAGTGTAATCTTCATGTATGCTAAGCAAATTAATAATTGATAAAGTATCATAAGAAAATAATACCATTTATCTAGATTCAAATTATTTACATATATTTTTCACCGTTCAATTGATTTTCCGTTAAATAAAAATACAAGTAAATTTCTTTTTATTTTCGCTTCTAGATTATTCCTAGTAATTTTCACACTCGGCATTATCGATCCTTGAGTTGTACGAAAATAAAAAACGTTGAAAAACTTTTGTCTGACAAAAAGTGAAAGAGCCGAGTATTTTGTCGATAAACTGAAGCACCCACCGCATCGTTAATGAATTCCTCGGGGGAGAAACGGGTGGGTCCAAACGCAGAGGATATCAGAAATAATTAATAAACACGAGATGCGCCTCAGTCGACGCCTACAACAGCGCACCGAAATAACGAATAAGCCAATACACGTGAGCCTGAAGCTGTGGAGTTGATCACCAGCACCGCACAACAGAACGGTAAGGGGGATGAGGCACGACTCGATACCTTGCTTCTCCGATATATTCGTAAAATACATCGCGGGCGTGCGCGCAAGCAGTTCGCCGTAGCGGCTGATCTGCCTGCACGCGTAGGAAAGGGAAATTAATCTCGCGCGATAATTTAGAGCCGCGACGACGATTCGCAAAGTTAATCGATGCTGCTGCTGCTGCTGCTGCTGGCAACTGCTCTCTCGAGAGCGCGTGCCTGGGATTGGCAGCTCCTCGCCAGGCGCACAACTTGCACGAGGCAGCGGAAACGTCAAGCTAAGGGAGCAAGTCGGTTGTAGTAGGTATGCTCAAGGCACCTGATCATTTCACAGCAGATCGAAAGTTAATTTGCTGCCTGTGACTTTCTCTTTTATCTTGAACCGTCGCTCATGAAGAGTGCTCTTCTATAAACGGCAACGACGCGGCATTTTGCAAAAGAAAAGAAAGAAATACGGGATGCCCACTCGTGAGGAAAAAAGATGGCCGGAAGCCGAGCTGCGATAATAAAAGCGCCAAGCTGCGCCGTGCGGCTATACGATGTATTTATGATACAATAAAGAACGATGTGCTGCAGCGCAAATAACAAGAGTCGGAAGAGAAGCCCCGTCCGCGTGGGCGCCTCGATCGCTTGTAACAATCGGCAGCTTCAGATGCAAGAAATTCGCGCAGCGGTATACTTGGCGTTGCGCTCGAACTGGAATTCGCGATGTTACTAGCAAACAATGATTTGTTACATGCCTCGTATGAAAGGGATTGGTTTAATAATTTTTTCAAAACAAAATTGCGACGTGTGAATTAAAATTTCATGAACGTTGTAGTATTCTACAAATATCTAATAATTAAAAATGCTAATGAACGTATTTACAAATAGATAATACACATCACATACTTCGATTGATTAAATTGATTGCGCGCATAGATGAACGTTATAAACATTAAAATAGCCGGAACATGAAAATGCTATAATTACTATGAGTATATTGCACATGGAAGTATTTTATTATAATGTTTGTTTGAAAAAAGCATGCGCGCATAATGAGCTTAGCAAGATTTATAATGAACTATGTCAAGTCACTTCAACGTAAACATGGTCTGTATTACATGCAACTAGGTTTCAGCCAAAATGCCTGAGTATATGGAAATATAAGCTTCTGTCGTGGTAAGCAACGTGCATTCTAGTTCGCTGACACATCAATTACAGAAATTCTATGAAGTTTGTTACTAGCTAACGAGTGATTACCCTCATTCTATCCTAATGACCAAAATAATTTTTAATAATAATCGATGATTCAATATTAAAAGTGCAGAGGTGGCCTATGGTAACGGTACGACGCAGATTTTCGACGGAGCGCCAGTCAATTTTTCATGATAATAGCATGGTTTTTACGAGGCGGCAGACAACTATAAAACATTGAACGGCGAGGCAATATAAAATGACGTTGCGCGCGAGCGTCGACAACAATGAAATTGAAGCTATGCACGGTCGTGCGGGCGCGTAGAAATGATAGGCATCACAGGTGCGTGCACAATATGTACAGGAGAGTCGAGCGTGAGCAACAGAGATATAACCACGGGCACGTTTATAAGCTGTGCCGCGTCGCGTATGAATGGATGGAAGGGTATCATCGCGGCCTCTCTCGCCATTGTAAAGAGAGGTCGAGCTTACTTGCTTGCCTTTTTACGAGATTAGCATTATAAGGCGCTTTCATGCCTATCGGCCACATTGTGCTGTTTTTTTTTTCTCTCGCGCAAGTCACTTTGTGGCCCTGTGAGAGAGAAGCGCGCACGCCAGGCGGTCCTTTATGTTGCGCGGACTCGTCCGCTAGCCGAAGGCACGTCCAGATTGTGCCAACGCTTTGAAGGCGTCTTCTCGTTCTCTCTCTCTCTCTCTCTCTCTCTCTCTCTCTCTCTCTCTCTCTCTCTCTCTCTCTCTCTCGCGGCTATTGTTTCGCCAGGAGCGCCGGCGAACTGACTGCCACAAACCTCAAAGAGATTAATACGCTTAATTAATTTATATCTCGGCGAAGTGCGAGTTTTTCATCGGTTATCTTATAGTCGCCCGCTATTGATTTTCTTTGCTTGACTTGAATTTTTCATTCGACATTTCTAGTGAGACTTTTGCTGCGAATTCAAATTAACGCTATATTGAATTATCTGGTACATTTTGTGTAAACTATTGATTAAGTTCTTTTGAACATTTAATTATGACTCCACGTACTCGAAAGCATTAACAGATTAATATTTATAAAAATGTAATGTAACAAGAAGACCGTAATCTATTGTACAAATCTTTTTGTGGTCGTAAAGTATTCCTGTGATAAAAAGATGTCTTTAGCTTCAAGAAGACTTTTTTTTATGTCGGAGTCAACAAATGGTGTGCATTTTGAATTCATCTTTTGTATTGAAAATTTCAGAGAGTGATTTTATCATTTGCAACCTTCGCAACGTGTATGGACGTAAATTTGAAAAATTTTAATCAACCGGAAATATTCCAACGCGAGTTTTTCCATTTCTAGGGTGCTGCAATAAACTTGTTTATCAAACCATTTGAAACGTCAAACAATTGAAGCGTAAGATTAAATGTAATTTGATATTCGTTTTTATTGCTTTGTCGAACAACACAGCAGAACCCCGACAATTTTTTTAAAAGAAATGCTCAATGTCAGTGAACTGGAAAGTTTGTGTACTTGACGTATGTTATAAATCGGATGCAAAGTAAATCTTTTCGGCACAATTAGAATTCGGTTATCATATAATTCTGTTTTTTTATTTGTTTACCGATGTAAATTGAAATATTATTTTCTACAGTCAGAGTGTTTTCCTTTTGTGAAACAAATATTATTTGCGCGCGATACTCTACGCTGTTACTAGCTTTATTGCTCTTGATCGCGAGCATATGTAAATTCTTAATTCATTAAATTCGATTCGTTAAAAGCTCGGTATACGCATTGATTTTTGCTGAATTCGTGCATTCAGAGTCATAACATAATGAAAAGTTATTTTACTCGTTCAATATCGAATGATATCATCATGATCCATTTATTACTATAGAACTTAAAATTCTATTCACCTCAGCCAGCTTTTGCATTTTTTAACAAAATCGCAAGTTCGGCTTTCATTTGCATTGAATGACTATTCATGGATCTTATTTGAAGTGAAATAATGTTGAACATAAGTTAAATAATGAATAAATCATTATCATGAATTTCTCATTGGATATGGCGAATCCGCTTCGGCAGAGCATACTAGGGCTTGAAATTTTCAGTCAGTGAGTTATTATTTTAAATTCAAATGAACTTATCTAACTACTTATTGATCAAAATTTCAATTGTATTTAGTTTGTATGTTTACATGTTTAAAATACAATATTTATAACCTTCAACTTCATCCATGTCGGCTCGCTATTGAACTTAAAAATATACTACAATAACATATAATCAAACAATCAAAAGGTTGACGTAAAAAAATTAGTCGAAGGAGAAGTATATCCGTTACAACATTATTAAGAAAGGTCTCTCACTTAATCATCTAATAACTGCATCTTTCGAATCGTATAATCTTACGGAAACCTTAAGCTATCAAAATAGTCATTCATCATAAATTATAGTTCTATACACATGTTCACGTCTCAATCTACAGTATATAATACCTCTAAGGTATGCCACTGAAAAGATTTTTAAAAAATAAATCGATGGACCTCCTATCGATATAAGCTTGAACGACACTGAATCCTCTCTTTCGAACTTGAACAAAATGCAGGTTACGATCGACTCATAAGTCACATCGAATGCCACATACGACAATAGCTCTCTCGTTTTCTCACGTGCTCACATCGGGAAATAAATCAATCAAAATTCCTAAGCCCTCACAAAGGGAACTGCATATCTCTCTCTCTCACTCTCTTTCTCGCCCTCTCGTGCGCGCATTTGATGCGCATCATGTATATGTACTACGACCTCGGAGGTCGCGCATAAGCTCGTTGTTGTTGCCTACACAGCCACGTGCCATTCAAGTCGATCGCACCTGACTATTCGAATAGCCTCCCTTCATCATCGGTTGCTGCCAGAACAAACATCAATCCGTCGTCGTCGACTCTCTCTCTCTCTCTCTCTCTCTCTCTCTGTACAGTGCCATTGGCACGCCGCCGTTGTTCGCTTATCAATTGATGAACTATCTATGCGCCGTTTATCTTGCAGCCAACGACCGAGGCTTACATGGATAATATCACCTCTCTCACTGGGCAATTGTGTCAGATTTCTCCTTACCTTTGTTTTCTTGTCGAGACTATTCCGCAAGCGTATTTTTAACTTTACACTAGAATCGAGCAAATAAATCTTTCAAAATAGGACTTACAGTTTTATCGCATTTTATGATTGGCGTTCCTGACGTACATACCAAACTGGCGAATCTCCTAAACCTTATTCATCACGCTGAATCACGTTCAACAGGAATTGTAAGAATCAATAATTTATATTTTCAATGCGTCTTCCTACAGCTATACATTTATGTTGCACAACAAGGGAAAAGTTTTGCACGTAAAGGCTTTTGTCTGACAATAACCAACACTATCAACTTATGCCCAAGATTTATTGAAATCAAGGATGTTTTCTGTTATTCTTATCCGCATATAAAATAGGAATCTGCGTAATATTATAAATTCATCGTAACTTTCTGCACCGATACAACATATAAGTTACAACATCCACATAGTTCAAACTATTTGAAATAAAATTATATTATCGATATTTCGATTTTCATTTCATCGCCAAATGATGTTTATAAGAAATTTATTGTTTATGAAGCTTTTAATTTTAGCTTGCAATTTCTTGAATCTTCAAATACAAGAAGTGGAAGGTATAGAATCGCAGAGAGGGCAATGCCAACAGACAAAGAGGGAGAAAAAACGTGAAAGAGACGCATGCGCATGTAGCCGCCATTGGGCAAGTCGTGCCGAAAGTAACGTGGCAGCCTTTGCATGGTGGCGTACAAGATCTCAGGACAAAAGAGAACGAAAAATCATAACAAACAAGTGCCCAGGATTACACTTGATATAGACAAGCTCCTAGACAAGCACTGTTGCATGCATCGATTGAAAAGAAAGGATAGAGAAAAAGTACTGACGGAAAATCAGTGCTGGCGCTACACCGACCCTAAACACAGGTATGTCAGTGTACGTGTGTGCAGATATATATGCAAGATCGCTCAGCGAAGGGGATTGCATAGTGGAGAGAGGTTAGAATGTAGTTTAGTGCATGATGACAACCCCGATCAGTTTGTAACGTGCTTTTCGCAGTAATACAGGTCTTTACACTTGCAGTAATATTAGCCACGCTTTACTCGATCATGCTATTCGACACACAACCTCACTAAGCTTTGTTTACCTTTCAGCTTTGCTGATAATCAATACACGTGCATTTCCTGCTAGCTATTTTCCTTTTAATTGAGCTTTGTTGACAATTGAATACACTAGTTGATTATCTGTAGCTATCAGATTTAATCACAACACAACTTAATTATTACTAATATTAGACAAAGATAAAAATTTATCTGCAAATGTCACATTGTTTGTACTATTGGAAATACTCGTAAATTGGAAGTTAAAAATGTAATTGTAAGTGTGTGTTGCATTGATTAAAATAAAATAAAATATTAGATTTGTAAAGTTTTATTTTCATCTGCCAGTGAAATAAACTGCATATTTTGTTAGAAGCATACTTAATTATTTGAGTTTATAGTATTTACTTTTAATGACTTTTTGCCATAAAATTGTATTTCTTTTTACTTGTATAACTACATTGTTTTATTCGTATTTTTTAATGAATAATCAGTACCTAGAGGAAAAAACTCAACGTTACTATTCTATATCAGTTGACTGTTTTTTAAAAGAGCAAAATTAGTCCAGCAAAAATAGGCCGGAAAAGGCCGTTTCGCGGTTTTTCATTTCGGCAGGACGATTATTTTTTGACAGGTAGTGTGAACGGCGTACATTAAGATAACAACTATCCATAGTCTGAGAAAGTTGCGGCACATTGTTAAAATGTCCATAAACTAATAAATTTTGTGACTTTTTTCGTTCTTTTCTTTATAACTTTGTTCCGTTAACATTTACAACAAAATAGTTGAATACTTTTTTGTTCGTGAATAAATTACCTACAAAACCATAGGTTGCACGTCAAAAAATATCCATCAGGTAAAAAGTTATTAACTATTAACTTTTGTATTTTGAAAATATTATAAACAATTTTTTTTAGCGTTGTTATAAACATTATGCCACCGCTTCTCGTTGAATGGTGTCTTTTTGTTACGAGATGATGTGTACGGAATCGCGAATCTGTAAGTTGAATAGTTTACGAGTTATCGTCTTATAAACAAATTACATACTCGTTTATTTTTCGAAGCCCAATTGTTATCCACTAATGAAAAAAAAATTTACGTTATGTCTTTCAATGCCCTCTATCGATTTCCAAAATGATTTATCAAAAAAAATCAAAATTGCGACCGTGGGAGCAAAAAAACAAAAGCGGCCTTAATTGCAAAATAGATTAATAACAATTTCAGTAACTTTTTTGTAATAATTATTTCGGGTTTGGATAGCAATTCAAATAAACTTCAATTTAAAACAACGATGGCACAGATCCGTTGATAAACAAAAAAGTTACAGGCCGGCAAAGTTTTTGGCTTATTGTTCAACAATTTATGCCACTAGTGAAAAAAAAATATCGTCATTGGCGGAATATCTCTAGTTTTTAGGGATGAAAATTTCAAGTCTATGGAAAAAAGGTAAACGGCTTAAAAAAATTTGGGAAAATCAGCCCTCGGCAATAATTTTCACGATCTATCGCGTGGCGGCGGAGTGGGGGAAGCCGACGAATACTCGACAGAAAAATTGAGTCTAACCCTCAAAATCAGCAGCGCAATTAAAATCGCTATTTTCTCGTTAACGATTCAACATATTTTCATCATTTTTTTTTAATTTGATACCCCGCGACGAGAGAAATCTATTCCCACTATATAAAATAAGCAAAAGTTATAAACAATGGCATAAAATTTATTTATAAAAAAATGTCATTTTTTTTCTTCATTATTATTAACAGGAATGAATTATTATTATATAGGTAAGTAAAATCAAGCATTTTAACATTTTATTTTATTGAAAAAACAAATAATCAATATAATTTACAAATAATCAATACAATTTTTTTCGGTGTAGTATACGCTCGCTTATTATAAATTTGACATTTATATGTCCGCTTATTATAAATTCTAAATATACACGCTCGCTTATTAAACATTAGAAATTTATACTCTCGATTACTGTAAAATCAATTTTTTTTCTTTTTTTTCGAAGGAGGGCTGTCGGATTCGCTGATTTCATCCGATTCGCTTTCAGACTGATAATCAATGTTATCTTGATCAGCAATTGGTATATCAGAAACGACTTCATCATCTACTTCGCTAACTTTACATATCGGTTCGAACACATTATCGTAATTATCTTCTATTGCGCTATCAATAATATCATCTAGATTGTCGTCGCCTTGCAAATCGTTGGGTTCTTGTTTGTTTTCGCATGAGTGTCCTTTACAATTACCACAAAAATCGGAACACTTCATTCCATTTTTTTTGCACCCACAATTATTTTTACACCCCTTTTTACAATTACATCTAATACTACGTAAAATTTCATCTGGTACCAAGTTCCCGTCCACAAAAACTGGTTTGTAAAAATTATTCACGTACTTCCAGCCCTAATTACTCGGCTTTAAACTAGTGTCACTTTCTTCCAGATTACTGCTATTACCTAACCCCAACCACAATTGAATTTGATAATACACTCGGTAGGAGTGACAAACAGCAGCCGATTCGCTAGGGGGAAGCCATTTCAAATCGAAGTTTTTTTTTGTTTTTACTCCTACCTCGAAACAGTGATGCCGAAATACATTTAAACTCATTTTTTGATTGGGTTTGGCACCGTATAAAGCCATAATGGCTAAATTACCGGCTTCCGCGATTTTAGCTTTATCTATATTAGGATCATTAAATACCGCTAGTTTTGTAATTAAAGATTCATCTTTTAATACTGTTTTGAGTAATTTACTTTTACCTTGGTAATAAAAAGCACTCGTTGTATCGCAGCCAGTAAAAGCGTATAAAAATAAAATTACGGGTTTTAATTGTTTATATATAAAACTATTATTATT
Source organism: Phymastichus coffea (assembly GCF_024137745.1). Taxonomy (NCBI): domain Eukaryota; kingdom Metazoa; phylum Arthropoda; class Insecta; order Hymenoptera; family Eulophidae; genus Phymastichus; species Phymastichus coffea. The sequence goes on from NW_026706992.1 coordinate 312,578, forward strand.
GTATAACGAAATTTCGCCTTTCACATCTTTCAAAAAATACACGCTTTTATCTTCGGGAGTTCTCTGGGTCATGATAACGAGGAGGTCGGTATCAGAACCAACAATTACAGCTGGCTCTTCATTATTACTTCTTTCAATCGCCGTTTCAACAATTAAAGTATCCGCGTCTTCTTTAGCTTGAATAACATGTATGTTATGTTCTTTGAATTTTCCGATTAAACTTAAAATAAATCTATTTTTATTATTATCATTACTCAAAAAATTAGCTTGCGTTTTTATTAATGGAGTTTGTTCATTAATATCTATTTCTCGACAAACATCAACCATTTTACGTCGAATTCTTTCAGCTGATTTTGTACCTATATTTTCATAACCGTCGAATACTACAACTATTTTACTATCTGAAAATTTTTTAATTACATAATTAATGTAGAGATCACCTATTTGTCCGAATGTTTTAACAGTACAATACTCTTGCGGCCACACTACTTTATGGAGCAAATATCCACCGTCGATGACGTATTGTACTTTTGATGGTAAGGCATCAATTTTTTGAAAATTCTCGCAGAATTTTGCTTTTTCTGTCTTACGCATCAGGCCATTCTCAAACAGGGCTACTGGATACGGTGCCAATTCGTAAGACAGATACTTTTCCAAATCCTGATTATTATTTACGGCTATTGTTATTCTTTGAAAAATTTGCGTAGGATTTACTGTTATCGCGTCGTCGTCGACAATAATTTTTCCGGCTGCAGCTTGCAAGGGCACGACTTGATTTTTTTTGGAAAATTTTATTTGATCATAAGTACTTGTTTTTAAAAATAATTCCTGCAGCAGTTGCCTTCCTATTTTTAGAGCTTTGTAACAATTAATATTAATGTCCCCCATTATACCTGTGCTGAGAGAAATTGGCACAGTTGCAATCGGAAAAGGATTATTTTTTTTGAAAAATTTGAAAATTTTTTCCATATCTTCAAAATCTTTTTTCATGCGCGACGGTCTTATGTCTTTATGTTGTTCACAGCTTGAAAAATTTAGATTAGAGTAGGATTGCAACTGTTCGCTCATGTCAACCAAAGCTGGAGTTGCTAAAGTCCATTGAGCTTGTACGCTTTCTGTGACCCCGCGACCGTGTGTTAAACCTCCTCTTGATTTCATAGAGCGCATTAATGACTGCTCTATACACATATCCGTAGTACCAGACCAGAATTTGTTTGTTCGCCTAATTGTAAAATAACTGAGGTCGATAAATCGCTCTAATTCTTTCATCTGTTTGTTTTCTACCGGCGTCCTAATCTCTTTATTTTGCAAATCCGTCAGTGTTGTACGCAAGCTAATCATTCGTTGCAGGTATAATAACATACACATAGCATAGTGGAAATGGCCAGTAACTATAAAAATCGCTATCATTCTGTGACAGCTTTCTAAATGGAGATCAAAATCACCCCCTTTCTCTGCTTCAATAAATTGTTTCATGATTGTCAGCAATTTAAAATATAAAATCCACAATTGAGCCGTTGGTCCCCTAGTCTCCAATTCTTCTAATTTATTATTAAATTTCTCATATGCCTTTATAAATTGAATATTAGTTAAATACTGTCGCAATTCGGCACCTTCCTTCGTTTTTATATTATTCAAAATTTGTTGTTCCTCAGCGCTGAATTGGCATTGATCCATTATTAATTTTCCTAAACCCGCATGAAGCAATAAATGTCCGCGAACAGATCTCGTATATGCCGTACCGTTTAATATTTTATCACAAGAATTTTCAGCAAACAGCTCACAAAATAATTCCCTCAAACCACTTCCGTTCATAATGTAATAAATGGAGCTCGTAAAAGAAAACCATACGTGCAAACCACCCAACCTTAATATTACATTAGGTAAATCTACGTGTGATTTCACTTCCTCTCCTTTCCAAAACAAGGGCGAATCATACGTTACAAAAATGTACTCTTGACCTGCTTTTATACGAATATTATTCGCTTCGACAAGTGATGTGTATATTGTATCTAAATTACTGGCCGGAGCATTAATAAAAGGTAACATTTTAATTTTACTCATGTCAAACAAATCGCTCTTACTAATTTTTTCCATGAAGCCGTGATACCCGGGGTAATTGCCTGTTTCAGAAACGCTGCGACCGTACAGCCAAAAAAAATCAAGTGCCGAGACCGTTATTTCTTTTTTAATTTGATGCATTTCATTTATATTTTCTACTTTTATTGTTTTAAAACCACCTTCTTTTTTTTTCTGAAATTTTTGCATCGCAATTTTCCCACGTTCAGCTAATTCCTCCGTGGTCAAAGCTTTTTTTAATCGTTCTACAGGCCTTCTGTCTGTTATGGTGTCTTTGGGGGTGATAATTTCTATGCCGCCCATAACATGAAGCGTACCGTATCCGTCTGAAGTCGCAACATTGTAATCCGCGTTATCGAATACCAGTTGAGAAAATGCATTGTTATATTCGTGTTGTTCATTGTGGCAAATCACGGACGATAAGTATCGGCGCACTTCAGTGTAAGAGGCACAAAATCCATTAGAATATAATAATTCAATAAGTTCTTTCGATCCAAACATGCGATGTAATACAGCAGCTATGTTAACAAGAACCAGCGATACAAATGACGTAGGCTTTGCTGATGCAATAATTGCGTGGGCAATCGAATTTACAACTGTATTCCAATCGTCTGGCTTGGTTTTACGCTTAGCAATTATATTGAAAAGATGCTTGCGTAGAGATTCAGGAATTAATTTATCACTATTTTCCAAAAATAAGTCTTGTGGGGGATAATGCGCTGTATTATACTTCATGCTATCAATATCTTGAACGCATATTAAAGACGCTTCTTCAATTTTTTTCATTCGCTCTCGTTCGGTCTCACTCGCTTTGCTATTACAAAAATATTCTACAAGTAAATTTTTAGCTAAAGACATACGCGAAATAATGATGTTATCGTGTGATATTTGAATTATAAAATCTGAATCGAAATGTGATTGTAATTTATCTTTCAAAACACGTAAGGTTGGCCACTCGTCAATATTTTCGAAACTATCAAATATATCGGCGAGGCAAAATTGAGCGTCATCAGGCTTTTGTTCAATGTAATTAACAACGAGATCCGAAATATCATTAGACTTAGCAGAACATTCAATTTTTAGCTGGAATGGTGGATTTTTGTAACATTTCCTATGATAACCAGCTCCTGACGCGACTAAACACGGAATAAGCGATATACGGTTTCTAAACGCTACAGCCTCTGGATTTGTTAAATTGCGTATTTACTTAACAAATTTTGTTTGATATCTACGCTACGTACATGTGATACTAAACCAAGGCTTAATTTATGTATATTAAGTGGTTGATCGCAATATAAGCAATTATTTTCAACATCAAAATCATGACTCGATCGTTGCGTCGAAGTGCTAGGGCCCGCTCGTGCCTGTGTCGCAGAAGAAGTGACGTTTTTCAAATTTTGTTTAGAATTGTACCATTTCGAACAATTAACGTGCACTTCGATTTCCTGTCTTGTGCACAAAACGTCCTCAACTTGTTTGTCACCTCTTATTTTACTTGATGCGATAAATTTTGTTATATCTGCAATTTTCACTTTGACTTTGGGTACATCTCTCATAGGCTTTTTGCACAGAATGCAATTCGTTGCCCACGGGTCCACAGCTGCACTCGTCTCGGCCATGGCTTAGTCCTTGTTATGAATAATTCTGAAAAATTGATCGAAAAAAATCAGTTAAAAATAATACTTCAACTACCGGATAAAAATAAACTATCGAGAATAAATAAAAATGTAACTACATTGCGAACGCTTTTACGAACAAGAACACTAAATAAGAAGCACAGAGTATGAGAACGACCCCAAGCGGAGATGCTCCTTCGAAACAGAGCAGGTATAATAAAATTGACAAAAGGATAGAGAGAGACCGAAATGAGACCGTAGCTTACAAAACGCAGCCATATTTGACAAACCGAGTTTTACGCTGTTTCAAATTCTATTTGAATTGATTTTTACGTGAATTATTCATATCAAAATTTGTAGAAGCAGTCTCATTACAGAGATTCTTACCTTATCACAATTATTCATTTTCCAAATTTCACAGTGAAACTGGAACTCCAAAATCAATGACTTCCAACGCTCCAAAAAGACGCGACGCCTTAACTCGTTTGAAAATTGGATTTCTCTGTTAAATAAAATTGTTATGGCGTCAAAAATAAAATATGCAAGTATGAAACGTAAAGGCTCATACTTAATCCTTTATAGTTGACACTTTCTAAGAGTTTCATATTGAATTCATATTTTCAATTGAATATAACGTTTAAATTATAACAAAATTAAAACTTTAGCATTACATAGATTAAATGTACGCAATCCAATACTTACAATTAATTTTGTTGAATCTCAATTACAATAAAATATTACGAATCAATCGATTGTGTGTCAAAAATGTAGCGAACAGAGCTCTTCACTACCGTAAGCGATGAGACGAACTGTCTGAGAGCTGATGCACGACTGCTTAGCTACATGTTACTCCTCGACATCTGCTCTCTTCTGCCTTAAAACCGACACTATACATAATCCTTATACCTGACCGCCATAAAAGCAAACCGAAAAAGAAACCGAAAATCTATCGTACTAACGTTTCCAAATATATAAGAATTTAGAATATGCAAAGTTAAGAAGATTAAATTTATCATAAACGCGATGTAGTTAATTATTTAGACAATACACATTTAACATTAGACAAAAAAATTATAATGAATCATATATTTTTTGTTCAAGTACAAAAGTAAGCTTAATTATTTATTTATATGTAAGTTAACATGTTAAACTACTTGATTCTACTTACCTATATAATAATAATTCATTCCTGTTAACAATAATGAAGAAAAGAAAATGATATTTTTTTATAAATTAATTTTATGCCATTGTTTATAACTTTTGCTTATTTTATATAGCGGGAATAGATTTCTCTCGTCGCGGGGTATCAAATTGAAAAAAAATGATGAAAATATGTTGAATAGTTAACGAGAAAATAGTGATTTTAATTGCGCTGCTGATTTTGAGGGTCAGACTTAATTTTTCTGTCGAGTATTCGTCGGCTTCCCCCACTCCGCCGCCGCGTGATAGATCGTGAAAATTATTGCCGAGGGCTGATTTTCCCAAATTTTTTTAAGCCGTTTACCTTTTTCCCATAGACTTGAAATTTTCATCCCTAAAAACTAGAGATATTCCGCCAATGACGATATTTTTTTTTTCCACTAGTGGCATAAATTGTTAAACAATAAGCCAAAAACTTTGCCGGCCTGTAACTTTTTTGTTTATCAACGGATCTGTGCCATCGTTGTTTTAAATTGAAGTTTATTTGAATTGCTATCCAAACCCGAAATAATTATTACAAAAAAGTTATTGAAAACGTTATTAATCTATTTTGCAATTAAGGTTGCTTTTGTTTTTTTTGCTCCCACGGTCGCAATTTTGATTTTTTTTGATAAATCATTTTGGAAATCGATAGAGGGCATTGAAAGACATAACGTAAATTTTTTTTTCATTAGTGGATAACAATTGGGCTTCGAAAAATAAACGAGTATGTAATTTGTTCATAAGACGATAACTCGTAAACTATTAAACTTACAGATTCGCGATTCCGTACACATCATCTCGTAACAAAAAGACACCATTCAACGAGAAGCGGTGGCATAATGTTTATAACAACGCTAAAAAAAATTGTTTATAATATTTTCAAAATACAAAAGTTAATAGTTAATAACTTTTTACCTGATGGATATTTTTTGACGTGCAACCTATGGTTTTGTAGGTAATTTATTCACGAACAAAAAAGTATTCAACTATTTTGTTGTAAATGTTAACGGAACAAAGTCATAAAGAAAAGAACGAAAAAAGTCATAAAATTTATTAGTTTATGGACATTTCAACAATGTGCCGCAACTTTCTCAGACTATGGATAGTTGTTATCTTAATGTACGCCGTTCACACTACCTGTCAAAAAATAATCGTCCTGCCGAAATGAAAAACCGCGAAACGGCCTTTTCCGGCCTATTTTTCCTGGATTAAATGATCTATCTAAGAAACTTGAATTAAGAAGAACTCAGTCGATTGACAGACAATAGATGAGATGTAATAAGAGTTTAACGAATAACTAAGAAAATTGGTTTATTTCCTTATCCGATTGTGCTCGACGTAAACAAGCCACATGAGTCGAGTATCAATTAAAGTGTTTGTGATGAATCAGCGGAAGTTCGTTGCAGACTGCGATTCTGCACGAGTTGCCTGAAGGTATGGTATGCGTCGCGACGGCACGTATAGTGGGAGCGATATTGTTGCGGAGAAGGAGAAGAACGCCGGCGAGACTGCCTGCGTGCTTTCTGGACATAGCGTAGTTAGTCGCGAAACACGCGGTAACCGCGAAAGTCGGCAGTTTGTTTGTGACACGAAGTATCGGCGGCGGCAAGAATAAGCCTACTGTGTTAATTTATTCCACGTGCACCGCTGGGAATTGCTAGGTAGGCCCTGCGCATATTAGACCATTCCGACGGTTATTGGAAAAGTGACAGTTATACGCGATTCCAATTTTCCGATTATACCGTGTAGTGTCCACATTGAATTTTTCCTAGTATAGCTTTCACCCTGAATTTGAATTCGGTAATTGTGAAATGACCCGTTCATCTTGTGTTTCGCGAATGCAAACTTTTTTCTCGGTAGCGTGAATATTTTGCCTTATTATTCTGGAATCGGGCTCTCTAAAATAGGCAGCATTGGCGAAACAACAATACACCGATAATAACGATCAAGTGATTCGAGTTTGTTACTCGAAAAGTACGCGTTTGTATTTACAATGATATGCAGATTTTAGTTTTGATTTTTAGATTTTGTGCCTCTGCGAATGCTTGGTGAACAAATTAAATCTTTGGATATTTTGGTATAGGAAAAGAGGCTAATGATTCTATAATCTAATAAACGTGAAATTCGATTATTATGGATATTATTCATCGGGAAAGCAAATTTTTACTTATTCGATAGAGCATAACGAATTTATTACAGCTCGTCCTTGTCCAAATCAATCCTCTCTAAAAACAGACTTTCATGACGGCCCCGAATATACTGTCATTGACAGAATTTTTACTTGGTATTTTAATGTTGAAATAATAAAATCTCTTCCCAAAATTGGCTGTTATTTTAGCAGACACGTGATAAAAGAAAAATCACCTAAATATCACGTGCAAAAATGACGAATCGCGTCATTCAAACAGAGCAAACATTCACGTCTGAGGCTTACCATTATCCAAACGCTCACTCGAGCTGCGCGTGTTAGTTGTGTGTTCGCTTCTACGCGCGATTTAGGTGTGCTCGGTAGCGCGCTGCATCGACTACGGTTCTCTCGGCCTTGCGTCTGCGGACTGTTTCATCCTTATCTCAAGACCAAAGCCGCTTATCGGCATTCTGCCTGCCCCTTCCCCTTAAGAAGATCGTACTGGCCTCGATCCTCCTGGAACACCGTGGCAGAAATTAGAGCCAAGCAGTTCGCCTCGCCATGAGCTCGTATTCAAGTTTCGCGACGCTGCTGGCCTTTTCCCTCCTTGAGCGTCCATTCAAAACAATGCTCTGCGCCGTTTATTTACGAGCTTCCTTGAATTTACTCTGTGCAAGCTGTTTTTTCCAAACGCTTCTTCTCTTTTGTTTGTTAAATAATAGCTTTGCTCGACGTCAGAGAGATGTCAAACAACGTTATACGACTCGTGTTGTCCGTGATAATTCGAAATAATCTGTTAGAAATCAAATGGGGCTAAGCGTGCGTGACTCGATCGAATGATGTAATCGCGCGCGAAAAAGAGGGAAAAAGCGTTTCGATCGTAAGATTTTGTTGATGAACGGCTGGAATGATTAATGTCCAACGCGAATACATTCGATCTAGTTGACGCGAAAAAACAAAGCGGACTCGCGCGCGCCAAGGAGGATCAATGTAAATTATTTCCGCACTTACGTATTAGAGCGGAATTCGTCAAATGTGGTTCAAGTGTAAAGCTAGATTGGCGCGGATGCGCGTTCAAAGGTGAATGCGAGAGCCTGCACTAACTGGCGATATGACGCGGAACTAACAATTGAAGCTGCCGCGCCGTAGATTGAGTTAACTGATTTAGAGCTTTATCTACATACGATAGCCGTGGCGAGTTTAGGCGGACATGTTGCGCCAACTGCACGAGAACGTCAAAGCCAACTTGGAATAATTACAACGAGGCG